>NW_024525490.1:3437166-3883628 GCF_017590135.1 Pyrgilauda ruficollis | reverse complement strand
TGCTTTCTAGCGCTGGCGGAGCGGCGGCTGGCGGCGCTCGGCGGAGCCGGGCCGCGAGGGACGAGTGGGTGACAGTGAGCCGGCAGTGCCCTTGCGGCCAGGGGGGCGGTGGTATCCGGGGTGCGTCGGGACGAGCGTGGCCAGCGGGAGGTGATCCTTCCCCCCCACTCGGCCCTAGCGAGGCCACATCTGGAGTGTTGTGTCCAGTTCTGGGCTCCGCGGTAAAACAGAGACATGGCACTACTGAGGAGAGTCCGCGGAGGCCGAAGGATAACATGGGATCTGAAGGATCTCTTTTATAAGGAGAGACTGCAGGACTTGGGCCTGTTCTGTCTAGAGAAGAATGAGAGAGGATCTCATGCATGCATATAAATCAAAGCTGAGTGTTGAGAGGGTGGTGCCAGACTTTCTGGTGGTGCGCAGCAATAGGACAAGGAGCAATGGCCATAAACTAAACCACATGAGGTTTCAGCTCTGTTGGACAGAGCGTGGTACTAATAATGAACTAGATGATCTGCATGGGTCCCTCCTCCCCGCCCCGCAGCAGTTCTGTGGTTCTGTGAGTCGTGGCTATGCTGGTGCAGTAGGGTGGCAGGGCAGTAGGGCAGCACACTCTGTTGGGGCCCCTCTGTTACTGTGCCCTGCTCCAGGGTGGGCATCTCCTGCTTGAGACTCCTGATCTAGCCTTTCAGGCTCTGGAAGGGTCCATGGATATTTTACTCATTTAAGGACAACCCCCCTTGTCATGTTCAGGATGGAGGAACTCAGAGATGCAGGAGTCCCATCTGCAGATCCACTTGTCCCCAAAGCGCGCCCATTCCACAGAGACAGGGTGAGGGTCTGCTGCCTGCAGCCCCCACAGTCGCCCTGTGACTCAGCAATGGGCACTCATTGCTGTGTCAGGCACCCTTCTGCCCCCTGCCCCTCTCATAAACAGGTTCCTTTCTCTCCTTGCTTGTGTTTTTTCAAAGTCTGAGTGCTGCTGCATGAAGTCAGGTGAGCAGGCACGTAGGCTGAATGCTCGGATGTGTTTGTCGGGGAAAACATCAGGCACAAGCCCTGACACTCTGATACTAAACACGTAGCTAATTTATGAAACTGCTTGATGTGGTTATTTTAACACCCTGACTTCTTGTCTGCTAGCCCTTTTTGCTGGACCTATTCCACTGCAAGCTATTTTTGTCCATATTTCGTCCCCCTCCGCAGTGTTTCTTTAGCTTTTTCTCAAGTGAGTGATTCTTGACCAGCACAGGACGTGTCCTTCAGGGGTGATGCAGGGGTCCTGTGTGCGACATTCCCCACACTTCCCTTGTTCCCACAAACAGACTGAGCATAAACATGGCCACAACAGGGAGAGACTCACAATGCCATGTGATAGGACTTGGATACCTGCCTTCTTCAGGGGTCATTTGAAAATCTCTGCCAAAATCCTGTGTTTCCTTTAGATTTCTTTGCTTAAAGGTGTGGGAGTTTTCCGCTCCAGAGAGCTAACTGGAAAGCAAATCAACATTCTCATTAGGGTAAACGTATCTAATTTCCACTCCTAACATTCCGTTTGTTTTTTTCTGGTAGTGTTTAACTGCTGCAATACAAGCCCACTCCGTGTGAGCTGTCCAAGTCTGTCTGCTCAGTGGAAAACAGAACTGCTGTCCTTATCTCACCACAGTGTCTGTGGGAAGGAAGACTTAAGGTACACCAACTTTGGAAAACAAACACAGGACACTTGAGGGCAGGATGGCTCCAAAATGCAAACAAAAAGTGGATTCATAAGCTGAAATCCAGAAAGTGGATTTCTTGATGAAGTATTACGTGACTTGCGGCTCTTGAAAAGCATATTGAAATAAACAGGGAATTAAATGGAGCAGAACCGTGCAATGCTATTTGAGGGGATTCCAAAGTGCAACAAATACAGTATCTTTTGGCACCTCTAGGATAATGACCAGTTGTGGTTACTGATTCAATGATGCTCATCACTTAAGAAGACTGAGTAACCCTGAAGTCTGCGTAAAATTTGAATCCACATAATTATATGCTGCTTGTTATGTTCCCTTCAATTTTCAATCACAAAAAGTATTTGGTGCTGTTTTCCCTAAGGTTTTACTTAACTATTGTCTGATGTGAAATGGTTGCTGTATTTTACAGCACAGATGGGAGGTTTTGAATAGGAGGAGAATTAGTCAAATTAGTTGTTGGTAGCTTGACAAATCAAACACCTCAGTCCTTACAGAGAGCTGTAACAGAGCTAGCAGCTCTGTTACTGTTACTGTGTTACTGTAGTGTTACTGTAGTGTTACTGTTGCTGTGTGCTTTCTAGTATAGTTTTCACTTGCTTGTTACTGCCAATCTGAGCTGAAATTCCCCTGCTGGGTGTCTGCTTCCAGCTGTTTTATTTTAGTTTGTTTCGGTTATTTTGTTTTGTATTGTGATTTGTTTGCTTTGGTTTTGGAAAGTTCCATTTACAACAATTGAGCCAACTACAAGGATGAATTTAGGCAAAAATACACGGTTTTGTCCATTATAAACACAACTATTTCACTGAACAGCCCCTAGCATCTCTTTGCTTTGGAAAAACAAGCTTTCAGATCTGGCAAGCAAATTGCCTTAGTTGCAGGGATATATTTTTTCATCTTCACAAAAATGTGACCTGAAGAGGAAAAGAGTTAAAAGTGTTGAGTGGAGCCTTCTTAAAATTGTACAGCCCTGTCCCTAGAAAGTTTCACCTGTACTGGTTATGTGTTACCTTGTGTTAGCCCCAGCTACATTCTCACCTGAATGTAGGCATTCTTCCCTGAGAAAGTCTGAGCTTGTGCCTTGCTTTGCTTATGTCGTGTCTAAAACAAGAAACCTCTAAGGGGCTTGTGTAACACAGCCCATCTCCCTCCCCTGTAACACTTTTGCTGAGGCTGCCTGTTGTTAGAGAAGGTGTTGGCAGGATGGACACGTGAAAGACCCCTCTCTGTGGTGAGCTGTTTTGTGCTTTTTGTTGGTCTTCCTGTATTAACACTGAGGGCTACTCATAATCGTAAGCTTCAAGTAAGCTTTATTGCTAATTGCTATCCCAGAACATAATGTGATTCCAGAAGGGATCTGGAATGGAATGGTGCCTCTGAATGGAGGGAATGGAAGAGTGCCTCTGAAATCCCATAGACAGAAGAAGTACTGAGATGGGGAGAAGAGAGCAGCTAAGCACCCTGAGACAGGTGTTGTTCTGGAATATTTTTGTGCAAAGGTTGTTCTCCTCATTGGGTGGGATTATGGAAAAGGAAGAGGAGACAAAATACTGTTCATGAAATGCAGGTTCAGAGGCTTCAGGTTTAATGATCTAGTTAATGAAGGAAGGAGTCAGTTGTTACGTTCCAGTACAAAAAAAGTGAATGCTAGGGATACATTCTGTAAGCTTTTATATACACACACATATGCAGATAAGCAGTGAGAAGGTCAGTAGTGTCAAAGTAACAGAAGTTTTAAAAAGCCGAGGAGGTTGATGTACAGACTGACGTACAGCTTTCTAGACTGACTTTGTGGGTTATTACACTGCAGTTCTGAGGTGTCACTTCCTTGAAAATTTAGTATGAAAGCTTAAATCTGGAATCATCAATCAAATAGTAAAAGGCAGAGATACTGTTTTTAATAATAGCTATGAAGTAATCTGACAGGAAGCCACACAAACTTAGGGCCCTTTCTATGAATTAAACATATATTAACGTGGAGTAAAGGCTGCAAAGGAAAAAGAGGTGGGTTCTTGGGCAGTGATTTCACAGGAGATGGTGCTCAAGTTTAACAGGTCACTGCTGCCAAAAGGGCCTCTTAATTTCCAGTTTTGTGTTCCAGTCTGTTATTTTGTGAAGTAATTGATGAGTTTTGCTCCATCTCTCCCAGTCCTCAATGACTGAGTCAACTCAGTAGCCTTGCAGAAACATAACCAGGCAGAAAAATTTATCACTTTTTGCTGAATTCATTCAATCAGTCATTAGTTTAAATTAGTTAAGTCAGGAATCTTTGCAAAGCATCAACACAAAGGAAGAGATGGGATTGCATGACCGGCTTGGAGGCTGGGGAGAGGCTCTGTAGGCATCAGCAAAAAAAAGTGAGATAACATGAAGGTGTGTGCATTTTCTTTGATTTGTCAGGAAACTTGGCCTGCAAGAAACCATTAAGTATGGCACCAACTGAAATTCTTTGTAACTTTGAGGAAGTGCAACCCATGATTATGGTTGGTCAGTGGTATCACAGGAATCTTCTCAGATGCTGAGTCCAGCAAACACTGAAATAAGGTGCATGACCACAGAAACCTACCTGTGGGCCTTGTGAGCTGACAATATCCTCAGTATTAGTGTGAGAAACTAGGTTCTAGCTGCATGTAAAGGTGGAGAGGCCAGTAGTAACAAAATGAAGAATGGAGTTGTGGTATACAGTGATTTGACACAGCATATCTTGGATTGTTTCTGCTCACCAGGCATAGTCAGAGGGCTGTAGGGTGTTGAGAGTGAATTCTGTGCAATGTAGTGATTTCATTTTCCCAGCTGAGTTCCCAAAAGCTGATAGATTTCCTCTGAAGAAATGGAGGTTTTTCTCTTCAGTATCTCAGGAATCCTTGGTCTAACTAAATGCAGATTAGGACCACTATCTGTTCTCTGCTACTGATATATCCCAAATTTTCCATCTTTATAATAAGCATGTGGATTTTAAAGTAGTTCATGAAGTCAGAGTGAAACTCCAAGGGATTTCAAAGTTATTTGAAGTGGCTTATTAGTCATTATTTGGTGTTTTCAGCTGATTGAAAATAACTCATGAGGATGAAAGTTTCTTGGGTCAAAGAAGGGATTTTTGTGTGTGTGTATATTTTCAGACCCTTTCCCTAATATTTGTTGTCCTGTGATAGACAGCAGATCTCTGATACCTCTCACCACTATGTGCTTGTACAGAGGGGTCTGTTCTCACCTGCACATACTGAGAGACAAGTTTTTCAGACAACTCACTGAAGAATAGAGGCACAGAGGCACTTGCCCTCTCCAAGATACACCAGATACACCAAGAATTACCTAAAACCTATATGTGCCTCAAAGTTTCCTGGTCTGAAAAACAGTTTGCACCTAGGGAAGCGTTAGGATGAAAGTTCATATATAAATGCCCTGTCCTTTCTATTTCTTAGACATCAGTTCATGCCCACTGTTCTAACTCTTTCTCTCCATAAACCAAGACAGGAGCATGAGCTGGCTGAACCTTGTTCAGGTCCAGTATGGGCAGGCTTGTGAACAGGAGTATCCACATCATAGGCATCCTTCAGATCATTCTCACACTAAAAAGAAGGAAAAGTAAGATACAACATCCCTCCCAGACGGAGGGGGTCTCTGAGATCCTAGCTTTTATGGGGTGTACAGAGTGTGGCTCAGGCTGTGATTTTGCAGTAACTTATTTCAGTTGCTGAATTCCCCATTCTCAGTCACTTCCTTGACCCATGCCTGGCATTCAGTGAGCCCAGTGCTGAGCCATGATGATAAATCATCAGAAAATTTAGCTCGCTGCTGACGTTTTTTTTTGAAACAGCATTCTTAGATCTGATCCTTAGAAATGATCCTTACTTATGTATTGAAGAAGGGATTGAAAGATGGAGGGACAGTCCCACTCAAACCCACATCCAGTACTCTCAGGGATCAAATTCAAGCATGAGCCTCAGTTTGGAGAGAACGGATGTAATCAGGATTTATAAAATCAAGGCAGTGAGTAGAGTGAATAAAGATTGATGTTTTTCAAATCCTGCAGAACTAGAAGTAGGGGCAGTCGTTGAAACCAGTAGGAAATTGGTTTAGAAAAGATAAAAGGGAATGTACTTTTTTATGTAGCACATACAGTGAACTTGTGGAATTTGGTTCTGGCAGAGGTTTTGGAAGCAGATGGGTCAGCACACTGGAAAGGAGACTAAACAGTTAAATGGACTGCATATTCATAGAGAGATGCAAAAAAAATTTAGTAGGGATATGCTCCCTAGCATCCCTAATACAATGATTGTGCGTGCTGGAGGAGAATAAAGGAAATTTATATGCCTGGCTTGTTCTCTTTAAATAGTATCTCTTCTTATTAAAGAAAGGATACTGGGGATAGCTGAATGTTGGTCTAACCCACCAGGACATCCTTTATGTTCTTTTCTGGGCTCTGCTTTTGTGTCCACAGGTATGTGAGGATAAATGCAACGTTGGTAAGAGTTTCTATTTTAATTTTTGAAGATGATACCTCAGGGTTCTCTTACTTCAGTGAGGCCTGAACTATAGGTCACTAACACTGCTTTGCACCCTATTAGGGAAACATACACTTTTAAGACAGTCCACATAATATCAGTGCTTAGATAGGGACTCTTAGACTGAGCAATAGCCCTCCTGATGTTGCACTTTCCCCTGAGATCCTTTTGCTTTGTCTGCATAGAACTTGATGAATACTCATGTCTCAGGAAAGATTTCGTAAGTTGTGATAGAATTTCCCCCCAGGATATCAGTGTATTTTGGAAATATTATTTGAGAGTCATCTGTTGGAAAATATCTAGTGCAGCTGAAGGAGAGAGAGTGCCAGATTAGACAGATTACTAGGCATGAATCCCAGCCCTTATTTGTATGAGTACTCCTTCTGCCTTTACATAATCACATTAACATCAGGAGTATTGCTTACAAATGTACTACTGAGAAAAAGTGGTGAACAGTCTTGGGCCCTCAAAGCAATGTTCTTGTTCCAGCACTTTCCTAGTGAGATTCTGACCTTTTCCTCATCAGAGCTCCTTAGAGTTGGTGCATCCACTAAGGAGGACCACCCACTACTCAGCAACCTCGGGTAATGATTACCAATCCATCTTTTACATCTATCAGAAATAACGTTTTTAACAGTTCAGATGTTGTTTTCCTTCCCTTTCCTAAGCTCTTCCCACACTTAGAGATACACAAGTACTGTGTTTCATGCTTGGTTGATTATGAAGCCAGATATTTTGTCTCCTCTGAGGGTTTTTCTGGTGCTCCTCCAGTGCAGATGAGCCAGGAACCTTCCACAAACATGTGCTAGAGGAGCCCCCAGTGGGTGGTGAGACTGGTATCTCATGGTAGTTGTCATCAGGCAGCGTGGATTAGGATATGTCTTGCCAAGCCTGCCTGGAGAAGCACAGCTCAGTGATACCTTAGGGATATTGCCTAATAACAGCAGTAACCTAATTTGAAAAAAAGAGAAAAAAAGCTGTCTCAATTTTTTTGTGGCTGATGATACCCACAGGAGTACCACTGGGAGTGCAAAGGGAAGATTATAAGCATCAAATGATAGAAAGTGTTTACATGTCTACTGTTGGGTACAATTACTCAAGCTTGGAAAAGATGAAATAACTTTTATTTATACACCTAAAAGAAGAAGCCAAGTTAAAGTACTTACATAGATCAACTGCAAATGTGAAAGTGTGAGATAAACAATGCCAACAACCCTGCAACATAAAATCCAGATTTCAAGCCAAACATCCATGAAGGAATAAGTATTCCATGGAAAATATCATATTCTTGCAGTCTTTCTGACCACAGAGTTACACTCATTATGGTAAAGCTATAATTGCAGCCTTGTGAATACAGTGCCACAGACAATGGCCTGTCAGTGTTTTTCCACTATAAACTCTCATGTGAGGTTTGCAATTTTGTGAAATACAATTATCTTTGGCTGGGATATTCAACTACATTCTCATCCCAGAAATTGACCTTTTTTGTGTGCATGTTTGTTTCCTTTACTGAGTTGTTCAAAGTTCATTGTTTGGTGAGTGTTCGAGCCTTTCTGATTGCTTGGCTGCTTATGCCTTATCTGTACTGTGAGGATGTGTGGGGAGTTTGCTGTCACTGGTAATGCATCAATGCTTTGTAATATTTAGGGCTGTCAGGCTGTTGCAGAGTCCACACTTTGGACCAAACTTTGGACCAAACTGCCTACATTTGTAGTGATGTGGTTTGGGAAAGTCAGGGCAGCAGGATTATAGCAAATTAGCACTGACTAGCATACCAGGCATGCACAGCAAAATGTGCTTTAGGGAATACTACAGTATATTATTACAGCTATGGAAGGAAGGATAATTGGCCAGGCCAGTTAAATGGGTAAAATTGTAAAGATTTGTCCGTCTTAAAGAAAAAGAAAATTCTGAATTGATGTTTCAAAAAAATCTCCTAAAACCTGTAGGATTAGTGAACCCCTGCAACATGCAAAAACCACTTCTGCAGTTCTGATTTTGATTGTTTGTCTTAGCTAAGGGTTTTATCTGTGAGACTGCGGTAATAGAGATCCAAATCAGCCCAGTTCATTTTTTTCACAGGTAACTCAGGGTGGAAAATACGGTGCCAATGCTGAGTGCTGATCCCCAGATTGAAGTTTTTTTAGTTACAAGTGCTAACCATGTAACACCTGCATATGAACTCCTGTATGAAATAGGACATCTGAAATAACCGTACATGTAATGCCTTACTTAAAAATAATTATTTTGAGACAAATATTACATGCACTTAAGGGATCTCACCTGTAGTTAGATGCAGTTCAATAAATATGAATTTATTCAGTGTCAATCAATGCTCTGGAAGAAAACATGAAATCCTTGTGCTACAGAGATCTCTGGTTGTTTCAGCAACTTGTTACAGGTTGCGGGGGAAAACTGCTGAGTTCACATAGTTTAAAATAAATATGAATCAAAGCAGTTTATTGCTTTATTGGCAGAGTGTAATTATACAGCAATCAGTGAACTATGGAAAAGAGATCAGTAATACAAATGGGCAAAGCATGCTAGAGATTTCTAAACAGTCTTCTACAACTAATCCTGGAAACATGCAGGCACACATACGCACAGAGTTGTATGCACCCCCTCAATTCATGGGCAGTATGGGTTACAAGAACACCCCCCTTCCCAAAGATTGCATATTTCCCTGTTTACATATCTCCTGTGGGAGATGTGGATCCTCTATCTTTTTACAGATCCCTGCAGTTCTCCACAAGTCATGGGCTGAACCACACACCCTTGAGACAGTTGTTTCCCTTCTGAAGTCTGTCCTGTTATGAGTTTTCACACTTCTTTAATATTTTTTTTCTGTCTGGCTTCTGCTTTGTGTCAAGTCTTTTTGTAATTCCCCAGTAACTGTTTAATCTGGCTGATGATCATCTTCTGTAACATGATCAGTTTGGGCAAATGCTGGCCGGGCAGTTGGGTGTGTTTCATCTGCAGACACACATAGATACTCAATTCACACACGTCTTTATCTTCAGGGATGAGATTACCTGTGCCATTTGTCAAGGGCATGCTCTACATCCCTGCCAGGTCCACACTGAGGAAGAGCCCTCCCTGAGAGGTGCATGGGCCACAGGAGCAGAGAGAGGAGCAAGAGGCATGGCCGAGCTGCCTGCAGCCATGAGGCCTACACTGTTCAAACCAGAGTGACTTGTGTTCTGGATGCATCCTACAGTAGATGGTAATGATAAGTGGGCAAGCAAATCTATTTCCAGACTCCCTTCATGCTCCAAAATCCAAAAATAAAATTAACAATTGCTTTACTAAATTGTTTTGAACACCTATTATGATTCTCAATAAAGGCGTCGTAAATGGGATGGAAACAGCAAATTGGATCATTGGAAAAACTGCAGAGAGACCATCTGGACCTGGAGCTTTAATGGATTGTAAAGAATTTACATTTCACACTCTCACAGTTTACATTTTTTGAGTTGATAAAGACATTTGGATAATTTTATTTTTTTGGATGTTTTACATAAAATTAAGAGCCATGATTGAAACTGGAACTGGAGTCAGGAAATAACCAGATTGTGTATAATGTGGTAAAGTGCTAACAAATACCCACGTGCTACATGATTAATTTAGTATAAATGCCAGTTGTGGATTTGATTTGTCAGCAGTTGGCTTGGGCTTTGTGATTACTGGCCAATAATTTAACTGATGATTTGATCTATAACAGAATCCTCAACTTTTGGGAATAAAAGAGAGTTGCAGTGATAGTGAAATGCATTAACTATAGGCAGAGCTGTTAGCTGCTAGAATGGGTACTGGTACGTTCTGGGGTCTTCATGCAGCTGATGAATAGCCTACAGTATGATTTATGGTGGTAAATCAGGACAGGGAATATAACCAAGTGACTGCTATTGTTTCAATATGTCTTCATGCAGTGTTTTTGAATTGCAGATACAGAGGCAAAGAACACTCTGGGTCTGTCTATAAATACAGCTGCAAAGTATGGCACCGTTCTTTTCTCTGAGTCAATCTCTAATCTGTGTTCTTGGCATTCCAGCACTGGGCCATAGGGAAAGGCCATCTGTCAGAGGTAATTGAAAATGGAGGCACTGACCATCTGTAGGTATTTAAAGTCTCCTGACATTTTTTGTGAGCTAAAGGATAATTCAGTGTTAGAATTTATATTGTGTCTACCTATTATCCTCTACATATTTCAAGGGAATGCATTATTCTTGGTCTGTTGTCTTTCATTTCAGTAGCCTGTCTCTTTATGTCACACAATCCTATTTTTTCACCCCTCTGCAGTTTACTCTTGACAGAAGTGACCCCTATAAATCTTTGTAAGCTTGAGAATTTGTAGATGTGCTGTGTAAATTACAAGTTACTGTTATTGCTGGACCAAGCAGAAGCTTCCCTTAAAGCCTTAAGATTTGACCAGGCTAAAATGGAATTCAGATCTGGTTTCTACTTTGCAAAAGTCAATCAATGCTGTATTACATTGCTTTCCCTATGGTGTAAATGATTTAGCAAATGGAAAGGCCAGCTCTATTCCAAAGAAAAGATGTATAAATGTATAAAGGTGCCTGCAGACTCCCTGAATGCACACAGCTATAGCTGTTAACACTAAATAATAATGTACATTGCTTGTGGGATCAAACTCCTGATTACATTAAGAAATTAATAAAGATTTGTAATGCTTATTTTACATGTTGAACCGTTGAATTTTATTTAAACATTTATTGGGTGTGTCAGCGTGAAGGAAACCAGCTCTGTCAGATACCCAGACACACACATAAAGTTTTTTTTTTCTTCCAGAAAAAAAAAGTTGGAATATTTTTGTTAATTATCCTTCTAATTCAGGCATTCAAATACTGTACATATGCTGAGCTCACATGAAGAGAAAGAAAAGACACAAAGAATTTTTAATAAAAATGCACTCCCAGCAGGATTTGAAGTACACTACTTTGAAATACAAAGCTAGAACTTTATTATCAAAGCTAAGCAAATTTTCTGAACACATTCAAGGTGCTGTTATGGTAAGTGAAGGAAGCCTGTGAAGTTGATTGGAGTTCGATAGAATAAAAAGTAAAACACATTTACGTTTCAGCAGATGGTTGGCAGAAATCAGAATGGAGCCCGTTTTTCTGAGCAGGTTCTGCATGCTCACAGACTACAGAGAGCAGAGACTAAAGGCTCCTTTTCTGCACAGCCTTGTGCTCTTTCTAGGCAAACACTCCATCAGTGTTAGACAGTGGGGCCCTGAGTATGGGATGCAATATGGAGCACAGAGCAGCTGAGTATGCAGGCTGTGTCCCAGAGAAGCCAGATGGGGAATATGCAAGGGTATTCCACCCTTTCCCCATGGCATCCTCCTCTCCTATTTCATCTTAATACTGCAGTGCCAAGAGAAGAGTGCAGCATGTAGAGAATGCAGAGTCTGCCCATGGTGTGCTTATCCCTGACACCTTAGAGTAATGGTGATGTTGGCAGTGCTGGCCCCTGCAGTGTGCTGGGGCTGCAGTGCTCTGCACACCTGCATGAAGCAGCATGATTTGGACCACACAGAGAGCTGTGACCATCTGCCTGCTTATTTTCAGAGTTGGAAGCTGGCAGCTGGTTGTAGAGCTGGGAGGAAGGTGACTTTGTCACCTCCCTGTTCTTGCCACCTCCAGAGCCTGCTTCTAAAGGACTGAAATGAGTTGCCAAAAAATAGCACTGAAAGACGGACTCTTTCTTAAGGTGGAAGTGTTCTTCTCAACCACCAGAGACTATAGACCAACTGGCTTTGGTTTCCAACAGGAAAAAAAATCTATTTGGATTTTAGTGGCATTTTTCTTCCCTCAGAAGCCTTTTGAGGTAGAAATAACTGCATGAATCCTGTGTTAGGATAATTAGTCTGACACAAACTAGCTATCAAATTCATCACATGAGTGAGTTTCTGAGCTATTCTTGGGTACCATACTGCCTCACAGAAGCTTCTGCTGTCTATTGCATTCCTGCTGCTGTTTGCTGTCTCCAAGGAAAGGAAGGAATTTGCACTTTTTAAGGGGTTGGTTTAGAGGCTTTATAGAGGGAGGAGGTAAAATAGGTTCAGAGCCTTCAACCACAGACTCTACGAAAGGCTTGTATTTCCAGCACGGACATGGTGCTCGTGGTCAGATTCACACTTCCAGTACTACAGTGAAGGAATGTACTTCTGCAGCTTCTAATGCTCTACCACTGTTATCTCTAAGTCACCATCATCTTCTGGGTCTAGAAGTGTCTAGCCTCAGCCCAGTCTCTCAAAACCTCTGGTGATCTGAATTCCCTTATTATGCCTTTGCATAGAGCAACATCTTAGCTGCATTTGATGACAGTGGTTTTGAAAAATAAGGAAGCAAATTCTCACTCTTGTTTATGATTTCAGACTCTTTTTGAGAAAAGGTTCAGTGCACTCACATTTAAATGTAACTTAGTGTTCTTCCTTCCTATTTTTGAAACTTACTGTGCATGTATATTATGGAAGACGGATGTTGCTAGCACAAAACAGTGTGCTTGTTATCTATTATACCATGATATATTTACTGAGAAAATTTCAATAAATAAACCACAGGCTTGAACCTCTGAACCCTTCTAAACCAGCTGATTCCCATGGTGGGTTCAGGAGTTTTTATGGATGGATACTGTGTTCTCATGAGAATTTTACTGAAGCTCGTAGGCTCGAAACTGACTAGCAAGAGAATTTATGAGGTTACATGGGAACGATCACATCTTTCATTCCAACACCCTATGAGTTTATAAAATGAACCCTTCCTTAAGCTGTGTTAGAAGAGTGTCAATGCAACTTTAATAAAATGCCTCATGTTATCAATGATTTCTCATCAGTCAGAACAGCTGGTTAATTTTACCAACTTTTCAGTTTTCAGTTATCCTAGATTGGAGAATTGGTTAAAGGTTTTTTGCTAAAAATTGTGGAAAAAAAAAGAAAGAAGGGGGAAGGTCATAAGTTACTAAAAGCATCAAAGAACCCTTGTCAAGATGGATAATAGAAAGGGTGAATAGTGTCCACTATGCATTTTCTTAGCCTCTATTCTGTTTATCCTTTTGAATACTCTCTAAAATTCCTCTTGTGATTTTGTTTAAATTTAGAACAATCTCGAAGTTCTGTAGCTGCTCATTATCCCACTTGAAATTTAACTTAAAATGTTATTTTGCATCATATAGTTGAGCTGGAAAGTTGCCTAAGCCAGGAATTGAGGTCTGTGCTAGTGAACTACAGAGGAAGTGCTCTAAGCAAGACTCCGTTCTGGGGATATTCCAACATTTTATTACATTGTGTGTACTAATGAGTAGAGAAAAGGACTGTGAGCCAGGAAGGGCAGAGTTTTAATCAAATGACTCATGATATGGCCTTCAGCAAAATACGTGACCTTGTAATTCAGTCATCTTAGCTGTAACAGTGGGTAAAAATAGGGGTTCAGTGGAGTGTTCAGGCAGAGATACAGTTGGGCCTGCTTCAGCTGCATTCAAGGTCTGCAGTTTTTTCCTCCTATGGAATAGATACAATGGGAAGACAGAAGATCTCCTTTCAGCTGCTCCAGAGAAGCTCAAATCCAATCTGACATATATCTTTTCTTGAATAAGAGCTTTTAAAACTGTCAGATGGACAGTTTTTGCTCTATCTGATTCACCTGTGAGTGATCAAATTTGTTGGCTATGGTTATGGATCAGGTGCCAGGGAGACCAGGCTCAAGGAGGATGAAGACGCACATTTTGAATGGTTGGTCCAAATCAGGTACATTGCTGGTGCAGTTTGCCCAACCAGACAGAGCTAGGAGACTGTCTGGACTGCACACTTTGGGACGCTGATGCCCAGAGGTTGTTCTTTAATTGGTACATGGTTGTTCTTTAATTGGTACATGTTCTTTAATTGGTAGGACTGCACACTTTGGGACGCTGATGCCCAGAGGTTGTTCTTTAATTGGTACATGGTATGCATCAGATTTCCAAGTGGCACTGGAAATGCCGGCTTGGCCACCAACAAGGTGTGGTTGTTTAAGATGTCACAGGCCTTGTTTTAAATCAAGGGTAGATCTTTGGTACTTGGCTAGTGCTGTGCTGTTGAAGAGCAGCCTGTTTCTTCTGCTGCTTCCTTCAGCTCTGTGTGTCAGTCCTTATGGCTGTCTTGGATCATGGCCCCAGAACTCCACCTGGGAAGCTCCAGGCTCTCAGCAGTGTTTGAAAGCACTCACTTGTCCCCAAGATCCTGTCAGATAGAAGGTGCCATACAGAAATATCAAGGAAACCTATTGTGTGTCCAAATATTTCAGGCCCTGAAAAGGGAAAAGGATTGATTCACTTTGCCAGATTTGGAACCATCAGTTTTATTTCAGTGTCAAATTACACACTGCATTCTCATTGTCTTTCAGAAATGTGGGGAAGAAAACCTGGGGAGATTTTGCTGCTTGCCTGATCTGCTTTCATACCTTAAAGACCTGTTGTGATGGCAGAACAAAAGGAGTTGGAGTATCCTTGGTTCTTAGCCTACAGACTTAGCAGAACTGCATTTTCATATGATTGTCAAGCATAAGGAAAACATAATAAATATATCCCATATCTCTAATCTTTGCTATCTCAGGACAGGAAGGAATGGGCAATGTAGATACTGTACTGCCTTTTGTAAATCAATTGATCTGTGTATTTTCACATGTTTATGCAGAACAGGTTGACTAAGCCTCTTGTACTTCAGAGAGAAAGTATCCTTAAGCTAACATTTTACTGATCCTGTGAAGATTAAAATAGGAGGAAACTGCATACAAACAGGACTACAAATCATTGAAGTTATTTAATAGGAGAAAGGCACTAGATTGGATCAAAACCAATCTGGAAAGGCTCTTTGTTGAAGTTATCAAGGTGACCACATCTGGCCTATTTTTTTTTTTTAATCTTATGTACTTTTATGACTTTGATTATCTTCTCTTTGACATTTCACATTCACTAGGTTTCTTGGTTTTCTGGTTTTGTTCATGTGAGCACAGCAGTTTGGAGTTGGATCGTTGCTCCTCAAGTTCTGCAGCAGTTAAGGAGCAAATGCAGAAACATATTGTTTTATTCTTGAATAAGATCTTTACATTTTTCTCATATTTATCAGCCCACAGCATAAGATGAATCAACAAAGAGGCTCATTTTATATTTCTGAATGACCATCAGTTTCTCATGGGACTACACTGCAACTAATGCAACTGTTAGGAATGGGCCAACAACAGTTTTGGTATTTGGTGCTTCTGGCAAATAAAAAATTGTTCCCCTCATAATTGTTCCCCTCAGTCATTTTGCTGGTTATCTGTATCCTTTTCCTGCCAGCCACTGCCCAGCAGAGGGGATGGCTACTGAGCCTGTGTCTCTACTAGAACTGCCCTACTTTGCTTTCTGAACAATTATTTCAGGCTCTAGCAAATGTGTATTTGCACAACCAGCTGGCCTGGCGCAGTGCACTGGCTGACACTGGCATGCTTTTATTGCCTTGTTCAGGTCAGCATCCTGCCCTGCTGCCTCTTTGCCAGCTCTGGCTCTGCCAGCTCCTTACGCTTCTCAACCAGGGCTGCAAAACACAAAGCTTACTAGCAATTTAGATTAGTGGTTTAGAGGTAGTTTTAAGTGTAGGAAACCAGACTTGATTGTTGTGACCTGGCCAGGAATTATTATTTCAACTTGTGCTTCCAAGTGTGCTTCACTATTTTAGATATTTTCTGGTAAGATATTATTTGACCTTTGTACTATCTGTCAGTGATGAATCTCTGGCCTAATCTAGGATTGTGGTGCCCTATTCATCCATTCTGTTTATCTGCTAGCAAGAAAAGCACTGGCTGTTCCCTACCCATCCACAAAGAAGAAAAAATGCCAAGAGCCTTCTCATTTGCAGAGTTCAGGCTGAGAGAAGGGATGACCTGAGCAGCATTTCAATTTGGAGAACATCAAATTAAAAAAAAAAAAAAAAAAAAAAAAAAAAAAAGAAAAAAAAAAAAGAGGAACATCTAAAATAATATTTTCTAATTATGGCTTCTATTGGTTTTTAGTTGCAGTTTGCATTAAAAGAATGAGAGAAGGAACCTCCTTTTGTTGAGGTATTGATGTTGTGGAATAGCACAGAAATGTTTTGGAAATACTACCCAGCCATTTTCCTTCACAGCCAAAGAAAGAAAACCCAGGGGAACTGTTGCCTTCCTAATTGTGGAAAAGTACAGGCCTGCAACTCAAACATGCTTTTCCCATCTTCATTTAAATTGTACATTATAGTTTAAACTTATTTCCATAGTGTGGAAAACAGTGGATAAATTTGAACTCTAGGTCATGAAAGATATGCATATGAATATTTGCAGAAAATGTCCTCATTGGGTGCTGCTTCAGAGTATCATTACCATTTTAAAATTTCACATCCTTAGGACAATTATGCCAAAGAAAGTTAATTTCATCAGATATAATTAAAGTATATAAAATGTTCATTCAATATGTTTAAATATATAGTCCAAGAAAATCTCTTTCTAATGGCACTACCATTTTATTCATCTGTCTTTTCAGGCATGTTTTTGTTGGCATTTTCTTCTGTGTTTGGCCTCATTTTTAATGAACTTTTAACTGCTTAATAGTGATTATCTGGGACGCAAGAATCAAAGGTAGTTAAAGTTCCTCAGACCTAAGAAGAATAGACAGAAGTACTGCTCAACATTTTATGCAGTAAGCTGTGGAACAATGAGCTATAATTATCTCCTGTTAAAACAGCAAAATAAGAAATATGCCAGTTTATATTTGAAGTTGGCAGCTGTTCAGAAGGTTGAGACAATGAGAAATTGTGGAAATTCACTGCCTTGTTTTTCCCTTTGTGCCCCTTCTATGTCAGTTTTTTAGGTTGTGCATGGATGCTCAAAACTTAGTGCTCTAGAAGCTCTGTATTTCATCCCCTCATTGTTAATAGTGGTAGCCTGAAGCCAATAAAGCTCAAAAATATGTCAGTTGTTATTTTTCTAGACATGAGGCAAAACACCATTCAGCCTAACTTAGCAGTTACATACAGTTCAAATAGATGGGAGAAAAAAGGAAGCCGTAATGTCCTCATTTTACAGATAGGGAATTGAAATAAATTAAAAAGATGGCAAGTGTATGGCTTATCTTACTGACCTGAGCTGTGTGGAAGTTAGATGTTTTATCCTGAACTAGCTGCTTAAGCTCCTTCCCTGGCAGAGACATCCCTCACTGATTCATTCCATCTCTCTTAAACATCTGTATTAGAATGGATAGAATGGGTGATCCTGTGGTAAGGCTCTTGCTCTATCTCTCCACTGACTATAATGGAAGCCAGAAGTGAAAGGTTTTGTCCCCAGTCCTCCCATTGCAACCGGAGGGACTTCATGCAGGACTCGGCACTTACTAAACATCAGCTCCTGCTGAAGGCCAAGGGCATCCTGGCCTCTATCAGGAATAGCGTGGCCA
This sequence comes from Pyrgilauda ruficollis, assembly GCF_017590135.1. Classification (NCBI taxonomy): domain Eukaryota; kingdom Metazoa; phylum Chordata; class Aves; order Passeriformes; family Passeridae; genus Pyrgilauda; species Pyrgilauda ruficollis. The sequence goes on along the minus strand of NW_024525490.1, from coordinate 3,865,933 downwards.
GCAGGAGCAGGAAGGTTATTGTTCCCCTGTACTCAGCACAGGTGAGGCCACACCTTGAGTGCTGTGTCCAGTTCTGGCCCCTCAGTTTGGGAAGGACCTTGAGACGCTTGAGTGCATCCAGAGGAGGCAACGAGGCTGGAGAGGGGCTGGGAACACAAGCCCTGTGAGGAACGGCTGAGGGAGCTGGGGTTGTTTAGCCTGGGGAAAAGGAGACTCAGAGGTGACCTTATCTCTCTCTACAACTTCCTGAAAGGTGGCTGTGCTCAGGTGGGGGTTGGTCTCTTTCTCCAGGCAGCAACTGACAGAACCAGAGGACACAGTCTTAAGCTGCACCAAGGGAAATATAAGTTGGATATTAGGAAAAAGTTTTTCATGGAAAGAGTGATAAAGTACTGGAATTGTCTGCCCAGGGAGGTGGTGGAGTCACCATCCCTGGATGTGTTTAAAAAAAGATTGGATGTGGCACTCAGTGCCGTGGTTTAGTTGAGAAGTTCGGACATGGGTTGGACTCCGTGATCTTGAAGGTCTCTTCCAACCTTGTCATTCTGTGATTCTGTAAATATGAAACACAGGCGGTGCCATCAGAATACAAGTAACACTTTTTTTTCTATGAAGGCGACTAAGCACTGGCACAGATTGCCCAGAGAGCCTGGGGAGTCTTCATCCTTGGAGGTATTCAAAAGCCAACTGGACATGCTCCTGGGCAGCCAGTTCTAGGTCACCCTGCTTGAGCAAGCAGGTTGAACCATACCATCTCCAGATGTCCCTCTGAACCTCAAAAACTCTGTGAATCTGTGAAATAGCAATACTAGGAAATATAAAATATCATTAAAATTATAAGACTATTCATGTTAAACTACTGAACCTGCCAGGAAGTGTAGCAATGTTTCTGAGAAAGAAGGAGGGCTGCTCTCTGTTCAAAGGGAGTTGTCAGCCATGTTTTTTCACACGACCAATACTGCAGTGCTCTATGTAAACTATTCTTTTATTAGGATTGTCTTCTACTGGAATTGGACTCTTCTTGAGGTACAGATGGTGAAATCATAGCTGCCATCCACCATCAGCTTCTTTAAAATGTCTCAGCATGGCAGAATACTCCAGAGCAAGTGTGTTAGATGACGAGGCAGCTACCTCATGTTCAAAGACAATTGCCTTGCTTATACAACTATATTTTCTTGTTCAGCTTTGATGCATTTATCTGGACAGATACTCTTAGCTGAGCTCAAAAACACAGCTGTATCCAGACAACATGAATTTTATCCCAAGGAGAAAACTGAAGTGTTTGGTGTGTCTGTAACAGCTGTGGACTCAGTTTACACCTCTCCCCGACTTCTGCTCTGTGCTTGTGCAGAGCAGGTCTGCACTGCAAACGCCTCCATGAGCCATTGCCTTGGTATCAAGCCATCAGTGCAGCACTGCTGATTTGTCTTTCTTTTTACATGAGGTTTGCAACCTCAGTACATGGAGTTGTCACACCTGGTTTTGTCTAAACCCCAGGTTTCCATGGGTGCCTCTTTACTACACTGCAGTCCATACAGCAGATTTCCCCAGGTGTGCATGCAGCATTCCCTTGCTGCTGGCCAGGGCTGGCATTCTGCAGGGAGTCTGCTTTGCAATTGAAAGAGTATAACACAGTGCTGGTTTATCCAAAATAACTACAAAGGAAGATAAAAGATATTATTTATTGCTACTCTTTAACAGAATGAGCCCTGAAACCCTGCAGTTTTCCACTGTCCAATGTGAAAGATTTTCCATTGCCAGTTAACCTTTTAATTTTATTCTTACCTAAAAAGAAAGAGTGAGGACAATGAGGGGACAATTCACTTTTATCTTGGGCTTTACCCCAAGGCAGTATTACCAAATAAAATAAATACCTTGTATACTATATGTATTTGTATGTGAATATATATATATATATGTATAAAGATATATATATGTATAAAGATTTAGATGGGTCTTCAGAATGACTTCAGTTGGCTTACAGCAGGGATGAATTTTGTCCCTTGCCATAAGCAGAGCCAAGGAGAGAGAAGATGCGAGGAATGGATTTCTTTAATCAGATGCAGACTTCTCACATTCATGCAGTTTTAAAATCATCAAGTCTGCCGCTTTGCCTCCCTGGCTAAAAAGCACGATACAACAATCAAGGCCACACTATTTATCTGTCCACTCTTCCTTACTGTCCTTTGCTCTCACCATCAATGCTTTGGTTTTCTTGAGATATACTTTATGTCACATTGAAATGATTGAGAGATGGTTTTCTTGGTGCAATTCATTGACTAAGAAATGAATGTTAGTGGCACACCCCTCTGTGGATTTACATGTTACTTTGGAAAGCAGACGTGAGACTTTACAAAGATGGCACAGTAGCATTACAAACCTACCGGGCAGCAGCAGTTTCCCAGCTTGAAATGAACAAGAGCAGTGAATGAGAAGTTAAATGCCCCCAGTTGGCAAGGGAGAGCAAGGGCCCTTTGTTTGCAAGCCAGGAACTGGTTGCCTTGACAGTCAGTGAAAGTCAGATCAAAAGGCTGTTTAAAAACCACGGCTTTTAGAAGCAAAGATGGGAAACAACATCTTTCTTTTCTAGCTCTGGAGCTGGGAGATAGAGGAAACAATAGCTATTATATAGATAGAGAGTCATTTGAATTCTACCTCTCTGCACCTGATCAAACAGGCTGCAGCTGAAAGGCTGATGTACCATCAGGCTTCCTGTGTGATACAAACCTGATAAAAATTGTTGCACCTGAAACACCTGAAAGCACAAAGCTTAGAAAAAAACAGATTCCAGGAAGGAAAAGTGGGGCAACACAAAAAGAGTCCTAATACAAGGACCCTGTCATTCTGGCATGCATGGACTTCTGAGAAAGAACAAGGGGAAGAGAGAAATTGTCTTTTCTCCAAGTATGCCTTGGATGGGCTGCACAAAAACACTAAAGAAGACAAAAGAAGACACACTTCCCACCTCACATTTTCTTTAATATAATCTTATCCTACAACACCAGTACATAAACCCCATGTACCCCTCTTTTATTAGAAACCCCCTCTCAGCCCAGGATGATAGTCTCCTACCTGCTACTCTGGAATTTCTAACATACTCCAACCTTCCTCCTCTGCTACAGCAGCTGGAATTCCATATCTTATATCTCTCCACAATAGCAGAGTAGAAAAAAGAGATCTGTCAGCTGTGGCCTGCATGCAGGGGCTCAGCAAGCACACCAAAGTGGTACATTAAACCCTAGCACCCCATACCAGCCTTGGAGATTTTAAAAACCCAGCTGGACAGGGTCCTGGGAAACCTGCTGTTGGTGGCCCTGCTAGATGACCCTGGACTTGGGTTGGCCAGTTTTCTGAGATCCCTTCCCACCACAACTTTACTGTGATTATGTAAGCCCTGAGCTCCATGAGAGGCAAGAGGAATTATGAAACTGCCCTGTTGAGCGTCACAGAGGTACAATTTGAAAGGTATCACCAAGTGCCAAGCCTGTTTTTTTAACCACATTTGGTACCTAAATGAAGCCTCTCTGCAAACCTTCGTCAATTTTTCCTTTGAGAAAAAGCAGACAGGAGAAAACATTACCTCCCTGATGCACTTGGCCAAGGACAGCCCCCAGGGACCGTCTTGCTCCTGGGCAGCAGGAGCAAGATGCAGGGATCTATGGGCTGCAGCATGAGGAATTATGTGAACTGATGGAATGATGGGAAATGATGGGGACATGCATGGGGACAGGTGAAAAGCTGGAAGCAAAATTCCAGTTTAGTCAGCACATACAATCCTGACAGCTTTAGACAACAAAATGTAAGTCAGTACTGCATCTCCAGGGCAGCATGGGAAAGTCAGGCTTCTGTCTGTGTTTATTGGGAAAATTAACTCTCAAACATGACTGCTATGAAAAGTATATCCATTGTAAAATGAAAAGGAGCAATTTATTTTAGTAAAGAAGCTGGAAATTCTATTTAAGGGGTAGTATATTCATATCCCCATTATAATCTGCTCTAGGTAAAAGAAACAAAATTACTGCATTTTCACTGAGAATGTTGTCAAGACAACTTTTAGTGCAGCTATTTTGAGAAATAAAGTAATACCATGCAATTTAAAAAAGCCATTATTTAATATACTTCTACATGTTACCCACTTCCACAGCTTTATCACTTTATCAACTTTTCAGCTTTACGGCAGTTTCAGTGTTGGCAGCCGTTCTGATTTTGTGTGAGCAGCAATGTGAAATACAGAGTGTGATCCCTGATACTTTCTGTCACCACTTGGCAGGGCTGTACTCTTTATTTGCAGTGATCAAAGGCTGATGGAAACCTGTGGCATGGCCAGCATCCACTGGGCTGGGCTGGGCCACACAGGCTGTTCAGCAGGTCAGCTTTGCAATGTTAGTTTTACAGGGCCTGCCTCCTAGTTTATGTTGTTCTTTTGCTTTTGGTTTTATTTTGATTTTTAAATTGATTTATTATGTTGGAGAGAGCATTTGAACACTAGAAAATTGTTCTTTGACTGGAGCTATCAGAACAATGAGAGAAAATGCTTATCCTGATGTCCTGGGGATTTTGAAGGGGCTTGTAATGACATCTATGTCATTCAGGGGGCTATGAACACGTCTGATGGGAATTGTATAGGATAAGCATGTTTGAGATTGTAAAACATTGTGGCTGTATTAGCCTGGATTAAACACAACCTTTTAAGAATGCATACTAATAGACTGGAATAGAAGCCTCACCCTACTTGCTGTCACGCTGCTGGCAGCATTACCAGCCCTGCAAGCTCTGTCATCAGGAAGGTGACTGAAACAATTGACAACCTGGCTCAGAGACTCATTGCTGTTAGCTCTTGTCCTTTAATTTTGGTCTCGTGTCTTTTCTTGCTCAGTCTAGCCACTGTCCTGCTGACCCAAGTACAAGCCAAGGAATAAACTATGGCAATGGAAAGTGCTGCTGAGCTGTGTAACACTAGAGACTGGGCTGATATCACTGAATTAATTTAAAAAATAGTCTCCCTAATCCCATTACTTCTCTGTCCTTAGCAAATTATATCAGATTATTTGAACAAAGGGAGAGATGTTCTTTGTGTTTCATAGCCCAGAGACAAATATAGTGGGAAAAAGAAGAATTCTCCATCACTGACAGAGAAAAAGGGAAATCAAATGACAAGGGGGAAAAGGTGATCAAATGCAGGTTGCATAATGTGAGTTTCCCCAGACAGCTGTAGGCCAAAATTCAGTGGTAATGTGGGACTTGCAATTGGATGAATACACTGCTTGTCCATAAGAATGCTGGGAAGTAGTGCATGTGACCTGACCCCTATTACTTGGCTCTGGAAAGCTCAAGTGAGTTTATGGCATGCCCAGCTGCACAATGCAGTCATGCCAGCAGGTCTCCTCCTGGGTCTAGCAGATCCAGGCAGAGATTTCCCTTTGCAACCCAGGAACATCTGCCTTAAAGATTATTATAGGCTTTCTCTTCTCTTCTTATTATGATAGGCTTTTGATCTCTTCCAAATTGGATTATCCTCTTATCCATTCCAGTTCCTCTGAAATCAATGAAGTCAATGTAGTATAAATGGTGCTGAGATTGTACTATAGATTAAAGAACAGCAGGTTTTACATGTATAAATAAAGATTCAGCATGTAATTCAGTATTAAAAAAAACAAAAAAAACCCAAAAAAAACCCAACAAAAACAAACAAAAAAAAAAAAAAAGGCAAAACATGGTGGAGAAAAGAGTACCTCAAAGTGAAGAGTGGTAAAAGGCAGAGGGAAGGGCCAGGATAAAGTAACAGAAGTAGCAAGCAAGCAAGGAAACAACACACAAAGAGATACATCGTGTGTCTGGCTAAGGGCACAGTGTTCTATAAAGCACAAGAAAGGGAACAAAAAGAGGGAAGACAGCATGAAATAAGGATGATAGAAACAGGACATTTGAACAGAGAAAGTTGAAAGCTGAGAATGTGGAATGCTTTTCCATAAAAAAACCCCACAAGCACAGAAAAATGTAATGAAATTGTGTGCTGAATTCATCCCGTTCAGGCTCATTTTCCCAGCAGCAGTGATTACTGCAGCAACCAGAAATGGGAGAGCTCTCAAGGTCATCTCATCTGACTGCCTGCAGAGCAGAGCTTCTCAGAGCCAATAGTCTCTTATTTGATTCCCCCAGCTTTTAATAACTAAATATAAACCAAGCTGTTGGCAATATGAGTTATGTTCCCTGTGAGCAGTAAAAGCATGTGCTTGATCTTGACGAGGAGGGGTTCATTGTGGAAGTGAGGGAAGTTGTAGGTTGCAGTGAGTATGTTAGCAAGGACAAAAGTTAGAATGATGGCCTGTTTTGAGAGAGACGATGCTGGTTGGTCTGTCCTTCCACAGTTCACTCAAGAAGACAGGCCCCAAGGAGCTCTGCAAACCTCTGCTCTCATAGAGCACAGTTCTGTAATGTGAGATTAGACCAATTCCTCCTTTTTCTGTTCTTTGGTTCTCACTGACGGTGGGCTGCACGGATAGCTGCATATGGTATGTTGTCGAATATACACCAGGATGCCTTGGACATTCTGGCTCTGCTGCAGGTATTTCATTACAGGAGTTTGAGAAACACTATTATAATGTAATAAAATACAGCCCTGCTTTCATCATGCATCACTCTGCATGGAGAGTTAAACAACAGGAACGCTTAGGAGATCATTAGCACCACAGAGCAAGTGATCTTGCCTGAGAGGAGAAATAAAACTTGTAACAGTCCAGTGACTTCTTTAATGCAAGTTTGTTGAAAACCAGATAGGAGTAATTTACTCTGAACCCAATGGGGATGTGTCACAGCTGATCCCTGTGCAGAGCCCACAGTTCCAGCTGTCTCACTGTGCCAAGCTTTCAGTGTGAATAATGGTGTTAAGCTTCAAGGTTTGTTTCTTATTATCCTCTAAGTGCACCACTGACTACCTTGAAATGCATTTTAGAAGTTTCTGAAGTAAGTTAGAAATAGGTCTGCCCATGGTTTAGATTTATCCTTCTAAAAGTAGGCACATAATTGCATTTTCTGGGCTTCCTGTTTGCTTGAGCAACAGAAATTTCTGGATCAGAGTATGGCACTTAGCCATGTAGTTCACTAGATGCAGTACATCCAACATTGCCTAACAAGACTGATCTTTTGTATGGGAACATTGCTAAATATAACTCGGCTTCTGTTGGTCTCCACAGGACAAAACAAGTAGCTCCATATCAGCTGGATATGAAGAAAACAAGGGGGCAGAGAAAGCAGACTTGACAAGAGGGCAGATTTCTCCTGAGGCCCATTCTCAAAAGGAGGGGGGTGGGATACTCCATGAGAGGATCTCAAGGCGCACAAGGCAAACCACACACACATGGCTTTGGCAGCTCAGTTTTAACAGTCCCAGAGAGGCTGGCACCCCACGTCAACCTCTGTGCCCCAGACCAGGGGCAGAGACGGTAGGGGGTGACCCCTCTGCCCAGGGGTGGCTACACTGCCTGCAGCCCTTCCCCTTGGGCTGTAACTGCTGTGGCATCTCTGATGCCCCAGTGCAGGCAGAGGGACAGAGGGACAGGGCCCAGCACCCACCTGGATCGAGGCAGACAATTTCCACCACAGGCATCCGTGCCTGAGCTGCTCAGGCTGGGCTTTCCATAGACATATAGTCAATATAATGAATCAGGCTGGGCTCTCCTTACAGCCTGAAGACACATGATCAATATAATGATTCAGGCTAGGCTCTGTTTCATCTTGTTCTAGAATCGATGTCTAAAATTGTGCAGATGAAGGAAACACTGGACATGCATTAGTTTCCCAAGTGATAGTATAGAGAAGTAAAAGGGTCTGGACTCTGTCTGCTATAAGGCAGTTCAGATCTTCTCTAGCTGTGTATATCATGGATGTCTCAAGTTATCTGAGACAAGTGTGATGCCAAATGCTTTGTCTGCACAGCTATAGCTTGGGGACCGGCTGATCACCACCCACAGACTTAAATCAAACACCCTTTTTCTAGCTGGGATAGCCAAGAATTGAGTAAAGGAATGCAGAGGGCTTGGCATGGGATCCAAAGGCAAAACAGTCCACACTAGGGATCCCTCAAAAATGAGATGAGAATGTATTTTTTTTTCTGGAGGAGGTGGAAGTTAAAGCACAGGGATCTCTCTTCTCTTTGGTTTTTGCAGCAAAGTAGGAGATATGGGGGCATGCGGGGGAAGTATTTTGTTCTGTGAGATTGGCTCATTTGGCCAGAGCCAATTTGGTGCTAATATTTGGTGCTAATGATGACAAGGTTGTGGGTTCAGTTCCTGTGTAGGCTATCCTCTTAAGAGTTAGACTCGATGATTTTTGTGGATCCTTTCCAACTCAGAATGCTCTGGCTAGTCAATGCATTGAACCTGAGGCCCAGCTAGATAGGCTCTGCATGGGTACACGACATCTGAAACACCCAGTGTTTGCTTGGATACTTTGTTTTCTGAGGATGCTCGGTAAGCATGACTGGGTTCGCCTTGCCTTAGTCCTCAGCCCCCTTTGATCTGGCTCTGATTGCAGCTCGCTGACCCCCATACCACTCACCCCGAGACCACTTCTGATTCATTATCAGACCAGAGAGAATCTAAAATGTAGAAATTAGTCCATGGTGCATTAACGGAGTTTCCTACATAAAGTATGGTTCATTAAGGCTTGTTCCTGTCACTGCTTTCTAAAAGCAGCTAAACTGAAGCTCAGAACTGCTTCACATATTTTCAGTAGGAAATCATAAATCTTCTCCATCATTTTGGCAGTCCTCTTCCTTTTCTGCCCTCCCATGAAATTCTGTTTTCTAAGCTGATTTTCTTGTTTTCTGCTGTGAACCTGTCTTGCTAATGTCACTGGTTTCATTTATTTGAGCATCCCACAGAAAAAGGAGCAGGCAGATATTTTCTTCTTCCCTGCAAACAGTATTTTTGCCAGTGTTGGAGGAGAAGCATCACGTCCTCAGGACTGAGGGCTCCTTGGAAGGCAGGTCTCTCACTCAGGTTCTGCAGGCCTGGTGAGTGCAGATGAGCTCAGGTTTGTCAGACAGACCTTTTCGGGCCTGTCCTGGTTTGGGCACACATTGCACATCACCTGGGAGTGATCTGTCCTGGGCTGGGCACACCGCCTGGGAATGAGCCCGCTGCCGCTTTCCCTCACCCTTGGCGCACCCTGCTCAGCGAGCTCCCGGCCCTCTCTGCGCCGGGGGTCACGGGGAGCACTGACTGTAAAACCCGAGAATCAGCTCTCTGCCCCTTCCCTTTGCTGTCGATGGAGAGAACGGCCCGGCGCTGGGATCTGCTGGTTCGCCACGAGATGGTGGTAGATGCAAGCGCTGCCTGGAGCTGCCTTCCAGCGCCCGCTGCCCGTCCCGTCCCTTCCCAGCCGGCCGTGCCCCGCGCCTGCCCCGTCTCCACGGGCACCCGCAAATACCGGCAGCACACTCTGTTCCCATTGGTGCTTAATTGTCTCCCTTCCTGCCTTCTTTATCTTTCGGTGTTACAGTGCCTGCCCTGTCTCTTCGGACTTGCCCTCCCTATTGACCCCATTCCCAGCGCTGCCAGCTCTCCCTGCGGCGAGAGCCAGGGCCTCGCTCCCAGGGCCGCTTCCAGCCGAGTTTCCCACACGCGCAGTGTCACGCCGCCAAGGGAAGAAGAGATGGCGGCTCTCAGCAGTGGCTGCGCCTGGGGCTTGTTTGGGCAAAGCAGGATTATCTGCAAAGGGCTTGCTTGGGAAGAGTCCGTCACAGCCCGGGCTCCGCAGCGCTCTGGCACGGGACTCCTGAGGGAGCATCTGTCCTGCAGAAAGTGCCTTCTTAATGTGCATTGGCTGCCTTAGAGTAGCCACTGCGTCACAAAAACTGTGCATGCAGGGCAGCTCAGGTTTGAAGCTTCATTATAAACTACACAGAAAGATCTGGGATTGACTTCTTCACTGTCATGAAAACCCTCTGTGTTTGCAGCTTAATGTGGGAAAACACTAGATAAGGGAAAGGAAAAGCTACCAGTCCTTATGCCCAACCACCCATCATTCCCTGTTTTGCAGGTGTGCTTGCTGTGGGCACAGTCCCGCAGTGTGCGTGGCATCAGCATGTGCGTGCTGCTGGATAGTGACTATCCCCTGACGGCTCTAGCCCCTGGCTTACAAGCTGTCATAGCTCTCTGGTCTTCCTGTGTAGCTCAATGTAGAGCTTCTCCCAGGACAAGAATTAGGTGTGAAAAGTTTCAAAAAGCTGACCTAGCCCATGTCACTGCAGGGGTACTGGGGATGGGAAGTAGGATAAGATGGGGCATTCAGCCCCAGGCTCAGCTTCTAACACAGACTGAGCTTGCAGGGATGGAGTGTCACCCACTGGTGACTGTGGCTTGCTGAGAGGACAGGTGAGTTTGAGTTCATTTGAGGTCATTTTCAGGGAAAAAAGTGATGACAGCAGAAGTAAAAAAGGCGAAATACACAGAGGACAGAGCCTCACAGGACTGTGGTAACCGAGTGCCTTGGGAGTGGATATGAGCAAGGGAAGGCTCGTGTCAGACAGTGTGTGAGACAGCATCCACACTGCATGTATCAGCTGGGCCCAAATTCTGGGGTTTAATCCAAGATGCTGGCTGAGCTGCTGCTGTTGTGAACAAATTACATCTTAACAAACACTGGACAAGCCTCTTGGCTCATACTTGCCTCTTCACCGAGATCTCTGCTGTTTGTCTGAAGCTGCTCCTTGGCTCTGTTCCTGTGCAAACTCAACAGAGTCACTGAGGTGGCAGGTGGTGTAAGAGGAACTCTTGGATCCAGAACAGAGAAGGATATGAGGCTTGGCAGAGTGCTAGGGTCTTACAGCTCTGCCTCTCACAACCAACTCGCACAGCACGAAGATGCAAACTCCAGCTGCACTGGCAGGCCAGCTTGTCTGCAGGGCTAAGGAGGATGCTGAAACTCCTCAGGATGAACCCCATGAGCCTGAACATCCAAGGCATGTGGCTATTGCTAACATGTAGTACTGGCATATTGTATGACTGAAGAACTGTGTGCTGTAGGGTGCTCTTCATGACAGGAATCGCTTCTCTTTTCAGTTAAAGCCTGCATTCTTTCCTTCAGCCTTAAGTCTCATGTTTCTAATGCATTTTATAATCAAATTGTCAAAATTCTTCCAGGCAGTAGTTAGTAATATCAGCCAGCCAGTTTGGTTACAGCAACACTGACCCCACCTGGGTGGCAGGACTGATTCCCAGCACTTGAGACACATCAGTGCTGGACGATGAAGGTACACTCAGGAACAGTGTTAGAAACTGATACCCAGTGAACAAAACACAGTGTTTGCTTACACGAGGAAACAAAACACTTAGATATTCTGCACATGACTTAGCTACTCTCTGCTTCAGCCCTTTGGTTTAGTTAAACCCTTGTAACCTCATTTTTATAGCCAATCTTCCTAGGCATATTACTGCGTTTGGCTCAAGTAGCCAAACTTCATTACATGGAAAGCAAATCTGAGATATGTGCAGCCATAAAATGGATTCACTGAAGACATCCAGTTAAAAACAAAGACTGATCCAAACCACAACCAATCCCACATTGATCCTTGAGTCCAAATTTTCTCAGAGTTTGAGGCTGAGGGAGGGAAAGAGGTAAGGGTATGCAACTTACATAGATGGCTGGTAGTGCAACCTAAGTTTTGGACTGCCCAATGCATCTTGTCTTTTCAATCCTGAGATTATTTATAATTTATATATATTTATCATTATTTATTACTTTTGTCCAATTAGCAAATATTTAAGCCATGTTTGGCTTGCCAGGTGTGTGTTGAAGGCCAGGTTTTCTTCAAAGTTTTAGCCAAAACAGTTCATGTTTCTGAGAGCACCTTTTTTTCTTAACCTAATCAGATTGGCCAGATTTAAGCCAAACAAAAAGCCACTTTCCCCTCCCAGTCCTCTGGAAATCCTTGAAAAGCAGTGGTGCTTTTTTTCTTATTGGAAGAGGGACTTGGAACTGGACAAAATTTAACCTTACTGTTGGGATGGAGTTTTTATCCTCTCAGTGAAAATTTGGCCAATTCATAGAGCTTTGGATAAAAACCAAGCCAGCTGCAGTTCACATGTGCTTGCCAGAGGCCAGCTGGAGATTGCAGGCTTTGTTCTCTGGTGAGTTCATGAGCATGGGACATGCTCCAGGACTTGGAGTGGGACTTCCCTAGAACTTGCAATTCCTAACTGCTTCAGGCCAAAGCAGCTTTAAATCCAGATACTTGAAAGTACAGATTTTTTTTTTTTTTAAACCTGGTTGTTTCTAGTCTACATGAAGGACATCAGTTGAAATACATTCAGAGGAGGTGAGACATGCAAGAGAAGACAATTTGGAAAAGTAGACTTGGAACAGACAAAAGGAATCCTGGCAGAGAACTGGAGGAACCTGAAGTGTGTGAACACTGAGGTGGGAATCAGGGGATGGAGAGGAGACTAAAGCACAACAAAGCATGGAGGCAACTGGGAAGTGGTGTGTGGGAAAAGGATGTGAAGGATTTCATTTTGGCCTTTTTGCACATTATTCTGAGCTCATTTAAGAACACTTGAGCTCACTCAGATGGTCTTCCCATCCATTACTGACTCCTTGGTAAATAAACCTGGCTATGAAGACAGAATCATGCATTTCTTTCTGATACTGTCATGGTGAATATTATTAAAAAAAGCACCAAAACTTCACAAAATAAAGTGTTTGTTGAACACCTCCAAAATGCAAGGAAGAGCACTGCCATCATATTACAAACAGAAAACCAGAGCCTAGAAGTATTTTCTGATCATTCAATCCATGAAGTACATTGTACCAGGTATAGTGATGTGTGCATGTTCTTTATGTGTTGCCTTCTCCAACAGCTGCAAGTCCTAAATTCTTCTGCAAGCTGGGCTTAATTTAGGTCAGGCACCTAAGGAATAAAGGAAGCTTATAACTGCATGTGGAAAGATTTGACCTGAGCTGAGAAAGAAGAGAGGGATGAGAACCTGCAGCCCGGCAGACCCTTATTCAATTATTCTGGGGCATCATTTGGCAATCCCAAAACTACTCCAAACTTGGAGGTTCAGGAGTACTCCTTCCTTTCCAGAATGTCATATGATTTGGAGAGGACTTTTTTTTAAAGTTCAAATTTGTTCTACTATTAAAAAAGGAATATGAAGTCTGTTTACTTCAGCTGAGCCCTGAAGACACTGCCTCTGCCACGCATGTGGCATAACCCCTGTGGTGCTACCAGTGCTCACCCTTGTGCTGAGACTCGCCCTTCAAACAGGCACGTGGTTGTCTCACTGTGACTGCAGCTCCGTGTTGGCCCGAGTTCCCATTCCTGGCTTCTGCAGGGCTAATTGATGAGCTGCTCAGGCTTTATTGCAGTGCCCAGCACCCTTGGTGATGGGACATGTCCCAGTTCACACCTCTGCTTTCATACGTGTTGTGCTCCAAGAATAATTGTTAGTTTTAAACTGGCTCTGAAAGCAGCAGCCAGCATTCCAAAGGGATACACAGGATGAGCTAGTGACAGCAGCCACTTGGCATTTCCAATCATGCAGTGCAAAAGGGGATGTGTTCTAAGCATTGAGACTTCTTGAATCTCTTGTGATTTTGTCAGGAATACAATTGACAGTATCAGGATACGTACGCACAATCTCTTATGACTGTTTAAACTTAGAAAACAATACCATATCCTGTGCCAACAGAACTACTATGGGTTATGCAGAATTATTTGTCAGCTCTTTGGAATACCTTTCCTTTTCTGGACAATAAAAACACCATTTCTCCAGCTTCCAGAGAACTTCTATTTCTCTGTCTTTAAACAGCTGTGTGAACCAGGTTATTCACCTTAGACTACAACCAAGTCCTAGCTACAAGTGTGGGATTCCCGAAAGAAGTATTTCTGTATTTTGATTTATATCCCCTGGCTATAAAAACAGTGTGTGTTTTTAAAGTATTTTTAACATCTCTCAGTATGTGACCGTATTAATGCAATCCTTTGTGATAAACAGTAATTCATTAAAGCATCCTGATGTCAAACCAACTTTTTTTATACCTCGTGAGATAAAAAGTGAAGACTTCGTAGTTTATAGAAGCCAAAAAATACTCATAGATTATACAGATTAAAGGCAAAAATTTATAGTCTGTTTATCATGCAAGACTTTAAAAGACTTGGGTGCAAACTAGTGTAAAGGCAATGCTGTTTTCTGGACCTATAGTGTTTCTGCTAAAAGTGCAATAAGACACTATAGGAGATGCAAATGCCTGCTAAACTGTGACAGCCTTAACCAGTGACTGTAATGCATACAGCATGAAAAGCGATTTAACTTAATACCTCCAGTTCAGGTTTCAGCCTTGAGAAATCTCCATATTCTTCTATTTGTGCTTAATGATGTTGCACAGCATTTGATACTTTGTAGGATCATTACAGTGTCAACTCTCCCATCTTGGCCAATTTTTGGAAATTAAATTCTGTTTCCCTTGTGGTCCCAACTGGATGAAATAGTTGCAGAGCTGAATAAAGCCAGGGTCTGGTTATATCCAGAAATTCAAAACTGCTTTGGCAATTTTAGCCTTTGTGAGTGTCCCTGAAGATAACAGGGAAGGAGGATCTTGGTGTGGAGCGTGGGACACAACAACTGTAGTCGTGACAAGATCTGCTGGTGCCCATGGTGCGCCGGACTGACTCCTAACATGGAGAGGCACTTCAAAAACATGGCACTGTAGGGTGGAACCCTTCCCCTATTCTCTCTCTGTAACCTCTGCCTGCAGACTGGTGTGAGATGTGGGCCATTTCTGGTTCCACCTTGTTCCTAGGGCAGTTCAGAAATGCCCTAGGATCAAAAGTGAGTGCAGACATTCACGTACCCAGCCAATGCCTTTGGCATCAGGTAGTCATGCTGGTCCTATAGGTGTTCAAATCTTTTCCAAGCTAGCCAGGTGAAAAGCAGCACTGGGAACTCCCTGAGCTCATGGAATGGTGGGAAAAGTAAAATATCTCTGATCTTTCTCAGGCCAGGAGTTGTTGAGACTGTATCTCCTATTTCTCATCCCAGTGACTGGGCTTTGATGCCCTAAAGTAAGCACAACTCTGCAACTCTTTGCTCATCCATGCTTCAAAGCACCAATGAAGCCCAGCCCACCCTATGGAGAGAACACCACATCCTGGATACTTCGCAAACAAGCCAAGTGGGTTTTAGGACCTACCACTCTGAAACCATTTGTACTGGCAGCCCACGGTGATGCCTCTCACAGGCTGTGATGGTGGGGCTGGAATTTGAGGGGCCTGTTTTCTGCAGACTTTTTGTGGGCAGCCCAGCAGTTCTGACCAGCAGCTCTGTCACTGCACAGCCAGAAAACTGGCAGCAACTTCTGCCCCTGAACATCTGCATCCTCTCTAGGTTCTCTGGGCCTGTCAGGCAAACAGGTTGAAATGGCTCTGGTTCGAATTAGTCACACAGGGAATACAAACAAAGGCATCAAAATGTCCTTCCAAAACAGAGTTCCCACAGAAGATAAAAGGCTATGGAATAGTTTGTACAAGCCTAACTAATGGAGCTTTCACATCACAAATATGACCCAGGAACAAGTCACTGTTTTTCAGGGGATTGTCTGGCCTTTGCCTTTACTCAAAGCCATGCCAAATGCCAGTCAGTGAAGGAGCAGGCTCTGGCACAGGCAGGAGGGAGGGAGATCCATCTTGGATGTCCAATATAGACTTCACAGAGTAGTTTGGCAGAAGGTAGCTCAAAGACCATCTAGTCCCAAGCCACCTGCCACAGGCAGGGACATTAGATCAAGGGGCTCAGAGCTCAACACACCCTCTTTCAACAGCAACATCTCCTTCCAGCCCACTAGCAACAGACCCCTGCCTTTCCCCTGGCATCTGCCCACCAAATGCCAGTCCTCTAAAGGACAACACATTAGAAGGACATGGGTGGCAGTGGTCTATCGGCAGTTTATCAGGCTGAAAACAAATAGGGAAATTCTTCTGTTCCAAAAGAATGAAGGAAACCCAAGATTTGCATCAGTCTGAAAAGTGTTGAAGGACTCATGAGAAAAAAGAGACCGCAGTCAGCCTAGGGTAAGGCTGCAGATTTGGGACTGAAATTGGACAGGTGGGAGAAATATTCACCATGCTGACAGGGAAACTCACACAGAAAACAAAATTTCCCTGGAATCAGTCAGATGTGGTCATGCCTGACTGCAGCTGATGTTTCTAACATTTGTTTCAGATTATTGTTGCTTTTCCTTCTCTGAACATGCTGTGTTTTACTTGTGTGACTTTTGCCATTATACAATCTAAAGTAACAATTTCTTCTTTTGTCTTATGCTCAGCAAATTGGGTAGCACACTTCACTGGGACCACAGAGGTCCAAACTGAGACAGGCAAGAACATGAAAATGACAACAAGAGAAACCCCAGTGTGTTTGCTCCAAGCCCTGCCACCAGAGCCACTGTGCTAAAAAGTGACTTAAAATTGCAGGTTAGGACCAAACCCTGGCTCCCATATTTAGAATGAAAGAGCATTTATAAAGCAGATGCCAAGATCTTGAACCTGTTAGCTGGTTTTCTATTGCATAGTTGAAATTTCTGTCATTAAGTGGTTTTTTATTTGGAGGTGGGTATGGGAAATGTATCTTTTTTCACTTTTAACACTTTGCCAAAAATCCCAAACCTGCTCATGGTCCTCTTCATTATCCAAACACAAAATAGTTACCTCTTTCTCCCTTGAAGTAAGTATAAACATTCTCTGCAAGCTAAAATGCCAAAACAATCAGGGGCCAACTTTAAAGTACTAAAAGAAGTTTTAAGGTATGCTACATTTGACTGAAAGGAGAAAAAACAAGTATTACAGCAAAATGCTTCAGAGGAGTTAGCACAGTACTGCATCTGGGTGGAGCCCCGTGTCCTCCTCAGTCATTTCTTCACTCCAGTATCATGCAATGTTTTGCCACTTCACTTTTTGTGTTCTCCATCAAGTAAGTTAATGCTTGCTCAGCCGAATTCCTTCCCCCAAAGTCGACAAAAGGATGTCATTATAGAACTAGCATTTAGTGGTCTTGCAAGTTTTACACACAGCTTGTGCACATGAACAGAGTGGTACTTGTGGGAGGGAAACAGCTCTTATCAGAGGCACTGATACAGCTGGCAAAGGCAGTTTTTGAACACAAAGGTCCTTCTGAGATTCAACACATCACTACAGTTTTGGTGGCATTGCTACCAAGATATGCTTCAGGTATTTGCTTGCAGCACTTCTTCCCTGCCCCTGGGTCTGTCCACACTCTGCCAGTGCTGTCAGGCCAAGGCCTATTGCCACTGAGGCCAATTCCTGGGCAGAAACTGGTCCTACATACTAATGAACATCATTAATGAGCAGCAAATGGTGCAGGTGCTCAAGGGCAAAAAGCTATTGCCATTCCACTGACCTGGTGGTGTGTTGCATTGGAACAAGCACAGATCAATTCCAACACATTTCTGGCTGCACGGGAAAAAAGACAAAGTTGTTTTCTTTCAGTTGATGGCTTCTCACACAAGTCCTTCCATTGGGGACTTAAAACCACAGTTGTAGCCTTTGTTTAAACAGCTCCAAATTATAAACATGAAAGTGCAGAAAAAATTGAACAAGCAGACAGGACAGAAAAGTTGAATGAGCATTGGCTCTTCTTATTTTAATGAAGAAATATTTCAAGTTAATATCAGTGCATATTTAGAAATAGCATGTGATACTCCCAATGCCAAATACATCAGCAAATTACAGTTTCAAAACTTTATAAATTAATGGCAAGGAAAAAAAAGATTAACATAGAGAATAAGGTTGAAAATAAACATCCTGTTTGTTTGCTGCACTGTGTCAATTATATTCCTGGTACTTAAAGAGCAAGAGAGATCCAATATTTCATGTAATTAAGCTCTCCAAAATAGCAATTATTTTCCTACAAATGAATTAAGCATTTTGCATTTATTTTTGATGTATAATTAAATGTTATTCTTAGCTGTTACAAAGAAATTTAGCCATGTCAGAATAAAATTTCATTCCACGACTGAAAAACTCACACTAACATAGGAACAGTGCCTTCTCCTTATACTCACTGGTAACAGTCAGCTGAGAATAGGAAGAACTACATGTAAGCACATTTGGCTGTTACATAAAATGGCTTTTTTTTTTTTTTTTTTTTTTGCTTCACAGACTCATAACAATACTGTTTTTCAACATTGTTCCCAGTCATTGTTTTTAAAATGGTTCATCAACATATCCTGAATCAATCACCGATATAAATAACTCCAGTGACAAAATCCATTATGGAAGGACACAGAACTGCAAACTGAAAGTTGTACTGAATGATTTTAAGGTGGAACTGTAATTCCTCTGTAAGACTCTGTTGAAAAAAATCCAAACCCAAAAACAACCCCACACAGTAAAACCTTTAATTAACTGGCAATGATGGAATCTGAAAAACTGAGCTATAATTTTAAGAGATGTTTAACTCACAATGGACTCTAAAGCAAGACGACAAATCGTACTAAAGCTAGAAAAAGATGCACATTTAAAGCTTGCAAGTGTGATATAAAAATATTCTCTAGTTTTTAAATTTTGATACAGGGAGTCCAATGCCCTAATGGAAGAAGATAAAATACATCTTCTTTCCTACCCCATTGCTGTACATATAGACTGTTCCCTAGAATCAGGAAATTGCTTTCCCCAACAAAGATACCAGCCTTGGGAATCTCAGACTTTAATAGGGTTTGTTGATTTTGCTTTTTAAAGTATATTTTCAAGCAGGTGAAGTACTGATAGGATATGCATTTCGTCGACTATTATCTACTGTGCAAACCATACACATCAACCCCGTAACTTCAACCTAAGTGCAGTATGCATGGCCTAGAATGACTCAGACTCCAGTGGGATACAACAGCACAGAGATGACTGCCAGCCCATGAAACACCAGACTAAATCAGGTTAGTGAGAAAGGCACACGCTCCAGATTTACCAGGAACACCTGAAGGTTCCTTATTACAGTGATTCTGTGCACTTCTCAGACAACAAGGTTTGCTTCCATAAAATCGTGAGGTAAAGGAAACTTCTGCTTATGGCACGTACACATGGAGGAGTGTGAGCTCAGCTGAACACTCGTGGTGAGAGGGGTAATGCAGACACAAGAGAGGCTACAAGGGTTCTGGCCAGAAACAAAAACTTCACATTTCCTTACACTGCACACATTCCTTTTATGCACAAATGCGAGGTGCGCAAAATAAGCTGTTTGCTCAGTACAATTTAATGTTTGCATATGTAAAATAATCACCTAATACTGCAATATAATCAAAAGTCATGCACTAGATAAACAGAGCTTCTTCCCCATGAACAGTAGTTCTCAGGAACATTTTATTCTGCTTCTGGTAACATCTCATGATTTTTCAGCTTACATAGTCCCTTTTAAAGAACACAGTATTTAGTGAAAACTGAAGAGCAAAATTAAGAATAAAAAAGGAAAATTTTGATTTTAGTTGCGATACAGCTGGGATAGATGCAACTGAGCTGCTGTAATGCACCAAAGAGTAACAAAAATTCAACATGAATATCAGAAGAATAAATATATACCCTAAATTAATCTCTGTAAATACATTCACAGGTCCACATAAGACACCCTTATGCATAACTCGTACTTCTTCAAATCTGCAGAGAGAGATAGATGTTAGTTCATGGGGAAAGCAATTTATCATATGACTCAGTTTATCTGTCATTATTCCAGCAAAAATCAGTAGCAAATTTGAAAACCTACAATTGTTTTCCCCAGACCAACCACACAAAGGCTTAAGTCACAAAATCTATTATTTCCAATATTCGATCAATAAGGCTTTATTTACACTTTTTTTCTATAAAGTCAGGAAAAAATTTGGTGCAATGTGCAAGAAAAGACTGCACATTTCACTGATTGGAGACTAACATCTGCTTATGGTTTAATGCTAACCCACAGGCAGCCAATTAAAGTTCCATATATCCATGTTTTTACATAGAGTTTCCTTCCTGATTCTGTCAGAAGCATACTAGCAGTCAGGCCACCTAAAAACAGCAAAGATGGCAAAGTTTTCTTGAGGCTTAGTTTGGAATGAACACTTTTCCCAGGGAACTTATTTCTTCTTTTAGAATCCTTTGCATCGTAAAATTCTATTAGTAACCTACAAGCAGAGAAAAAGGAGATGGTCAAAGTCAGACAGTAAGACATTTTAAGCAAACTTACTTTCATCCAGTAACTGCTTCTAACCAAACATTTTTAGTAAATGATCTCATAATATGTAGCAGCTCCTCTGTAACAAGTTCAAACAATGAGTACACCTTACAAATATGATGCACGTCAAAATGCTCAACCTGAACCCTTGTAAGCATTAAGGCCATATTTTCCTTGTGGACCAACTGCAACAGTGAATATAAAAGTTGACAAGAATTGAGTTCATTCAGCATTTAGCAGAAAAGCCAGAGCACTGTACAACATTGTATGACAAAACAATACACTGAGCACCAAAGGAGAAGGAAGAAGTACCTTCATAAAATAGATTAATAAATAACAAGGACTCCCAGTACACTGAATATATTGGAAGCTAAACACGCAAGAGTAAGATGCTGCATCACTGGCTTAGTAGTTATCTTTCTCCTCCTAGTTTTAAAAAACAGTAATGAATGGGTCTGGAAATTCTGAGGTTTTGTTTTAACTATCTCTAAATTTCCCTGACAGACTATATGGTCCCAGAAAAGATGTTCCAGTGAACAGGAGCTTACAATGACACATGGATGATTCAGTTTTGTTCACTTTCACAGATAACCAAAGGGACAGACACTGGACAGTCTTTCATTTTATGTATCAGCTCCTTATCTATTTAAATGAAATTCAGACTTTCTATTTTTCAAAAGTAGTGATCCTAAATGTCTAACACACTTTAGTAACAGTGCCATGTTTACAGATAGTCATGTTAACTTCTATATGAATTCAAAGTTCTCAGGAGAAATGAATACATTTTTTACTTCTATGGAGTGTGAGACTGGCAGAAAAATATTAAAGAACCAGGGAAATTTCTGTCTCACTCAAAGTATTCAAAGATTTAGAAAGTAAACAGATTCAGCTCCCTTAAGCAGGACTTCAGATCTGGCAAATTAAACCATCATCTCTCAAACAATACATAAATCCTACATTTAGGCACAAAGTCCTTCTGGAGAACAAGGTCCCCTAGGATCTGCTGCATATAAGTGACCTTATTTGGAGATGCTGGAGGAAGCCAGGCACTTAACTTCTGCCACAATTCAAAAATGGACAAATGAAACTTCTACTTCACCTTGTTTCCCCACTCAAGGTAGGAATTTTGGGGTTAACTGTGTTTTTATCCAGTCGCTGTCTGGATGAAAGATTTGTAAACAATTTTGGCAGAAGAGATTAGATCAAAACCTGCCTCTCTATCACTCCAACTTAACACTGATTACAAGGGCAGAATCACACTGCTTTTTCTTGCTTGCCTACCACAGACATCTTACATTCCTGCATAGGACTTAACCACGAGAAGATGAATGGAGAGTATTCAGATGAATGACTCTTGCCTGGAACATGGACTCACACTTCTTCAATCTAAAGAAGGTCAGAACCTGAGGAATCCCAACCTCCTGAGCAAAAGGTTTAACCACAAGGTTATAATATATTGTATTATAGTATATCAATAGGAGAAGCAACATCACCCCTCTTCAGAGAGCCCTACAGTGGGCACTATTCGTAACATAGAAATCACGGGTGTATTTATTAATATAAAAGCAATAAGAGAGACTCTTGAAACAGAAAGTTCCACATATTTCTACTCACTTATCCTTTATTTCAAAACGTTCATGAAGCCACCTCCTCATATACATCTGCTCTTCTGGAATGTCCTTCAGATCAATTCGGTCAATGAAAATATGAACTCTTGGGCATTCCTTACAAAGAAACTCTAAGAAGAGAGCAAAACAATGTGACTGAGTTACAAAAACACTATGAATTAGTTATTAATTATTCATAACTATGAGTTATGAATACACCAAAAAAAATCTGACTGTAAGTGCCTTGGAAGCCTAACTTCAGTGCTCAAAAACCTTCCCTCCTTATGTTTGGACCCTGAGCACTTCACTGAACTTAGAAATCATCTGGTCTGCACACTTGAAATGGTGGATCAACATGGAAGAACTGTCTAAATATGCACCTTGCTAACTATAAAAGACTGTGCTTGAAAATGTTACCCTCTACTTTAGTAACAATCTGCTCACTCAGTAGTGTTGGATGCAGTAACTTTGATGTCATAAAGTTATCCATCCTGCAATTTTGTTTAAAGTTAGTAATCCTCCTTGCTTGTCCTTTTTAAAATCTGAATTTTGTTTGCTGCTGGATGACAAAATTGGAATTATAGTGATTTCCCAAAGCATCTCCAGGAGAAAGTATGCTTCAGTTTAAGCAATAACCTGTAATTAAAAAGTGTAATAGGACAGAAGACTTAGAACAAAATGCTGCTTTCCATTTTGTATCCCTTCATTTTTCTTTTGTCTCACAGAGCTCGAGACAGCCCTATTGCAAACTGCCTCCCCCCTGCCCCCAAATGCCATTTCCTCAATTTGTCCCTAGACAAACTTACCAAGCAAGCATTAAGGACAAACAAAACTCCATTACTCAAATGGCCTTGTGGGATTTCTTACAACTAACAATTGGTAAAAATCCTGGTCATGATTACTGTAATATACTGCATGTTGTAAATGTGAAATCCTGCGCAGTGTGTATTGGTAACCATTTGCATTTATCAGTAGCAAGGGGTATGGCAGTAACCACAGTATCCCTGGACAGAGATTTGCATGATGTGAGGATAGAAGTCCTCAGCAATTTGGATAGTCATCCTATTTTGAAAAGAAGTGCCTTCCTACAATACATACATGCAACAAATGTAACACAGACTGGGTGGTCCCTTTAGGTTGTTGACATTTTTCGGACAGCAGTGCAGATGCACAGAAGACTTTGACCCGTAACTGTAAGGGGTATCTGGAGGAATGAATGTGCAAATAAATTGTTACAGCATGTACATCTTTATTGTTGTCTGCCAAAGCAGATAGCCCCCATTTGTTTTTCATCTTCACAGGATTATTGATTTGTAAGGACTTTGCTGTAAAAACAGTCCTTATCACATACTAGAAAATTGCCTTAAGGAATTTTAAAAGCCTGCTCATGCAAATGTGTGTGTGTGCTTGCAGAGAGGGAGGGAAGGAGAAGAGATAAAGAGATCCCTAAGGTCTTGAGGTGCTTGGATGCAGAAATCTGTAAGGTGCTGTGTGTGGTTCTGTCGGGATGTCAGAGCCTTTCAGCGAACCACAGCATAAAGGGAGCAACATGGTCCCACACTATCAGCTGGAGGGCTGGATGAGGGCTCCATCCAGGCACGAGTCTATCTCTGGCCATGGAGCAGCAAACACAGCTGTTGCCAAGAGGTTTCTGGTAGAACCTTCTCCTAGCTACAGCTATTAGATTGCAGTTAAGTATATAAGATGGCAAGTTAAGGACTCGGAGTCCGGAATGATGGTACATGTAGACATTTTCTTCAGGTTTATGTGCAATGCTTTTACTAACCACAAAGAAATCGATGTTATCTAAAATAAATTTTTTCACTTGCTTTAATGTGAAGAAAGGATTTTGCAGGACTGTTTCACTAAGGATACTATCCAGGCCACTACGTGAAGGTCAGTGACTATATGAGCACCTAAGAGCATTCTATTAATATCTTAAAATGACAGATGTATCATCCATGTCTTAAATGCTTATAATGTCCATGATGTACAAATCCTCTTTTGAGTGGCATTACCTATTAAGTGGAACATTCTAACAATATGCAAAACTGTATCTAGAAAACAAATGCCTGGAAGCCAGATGATCTGATCTTTTTCTGTACTAGGATCCTATAAAAAGCATCTATGGTATGCATATTCATAGAGCTGAAGATCCAGCTTTAAAAGATACTTAAAACATTCTGTGCATTGTATAGTGTAAGCTTCTTTTGCTTCTTAGCACATGGGCTGTTCTGCACAGGAACAAATAAGTCTTTACTAATGTTACTTATAACTCCGTTATAAATTATTAAGGAAAAATGATAAACCAATCAAAACTCAAGACATAAGTATTTAAAAAGAAACACCTTCCCCCACCAAAGCTGAAGTAGCAATTTTATAATTCTACTTAGACAACAAAATCCCCTCCTCAAATACATGAGTGCTGCTGCTAGCTTTCCACCTCAGGCCCAAGTTCCAATGCAAGCTGATTCTTACCACTTCCCACCCTGGTCTTCTTCAACCACTCAAAATTGAATCCCCATATATGAAGGTCCTAAACTTTGTCATTATTTCACACCTTTGTGAATCCTACTGCTCTTTCCAACAATCTCAGCCTCCCTTTTGACTTTGACTTAGTTCAGCGTCACTCAGGGCTCTGTGATCTGCTACTTCAGGTGCTGCCCTGGGGAAGGTCATGCTTCCCACACATAGATTCCCACAAAGGCCTTTTATCCAAAGCCTGGGTATTCAGGACATCTGCAGATGACACTGTAATGCATGCAGTCAGCCAAGTCAGGTAATCTGACTAGTATTTAATTATCCAATTCACGTCAGTGTTTAATGCAACTAACCAAACTTTTCTCCCCCAATCTACAGTGTTACAGCAATCACATAAGAACACCATTGGATAAGGACAACATATTGGACGTTGATTGTGAGAAGGAACAGCTGGATTTTATCACCATAACCTCCAAAGGTTTATGGTGGTCTCATGACCCTTAATTTCACATTAGCTTAACTCCCAAGAGACTTATGTAATTAAGCTAAGAAACAAAATCTTATTGAAGCAATTTATTATGCACAAATTACATCCAACTTCAGGGACACTAGCCCTTTAGGCCAACATCTGACAGACTTTTCAGATTCCTAAACTTGCCAGAATTTGTTATAATTAACAGCAGGAACAAGCAAGCCTGAACTTTCCTTCAAGAGACAAAACAGAAATGCAAATCATACATTACATGCAAACATTATGTTGGGGATAGCATTAGTCAAGAACCCTGTACAATTTGGGTTAAATGAACACTAACAACTTCTCTGTGGGAGCCAAATGGACTTTCGTGTGGGAGATAATTTCCTAATAAAACTTTCTATCTGGCTAAATAACAGACACAAGCACAGAATGTTTATAATGCATCTAGTGACCAAGCACAGCAGAAGGCAGGAACTGAAAATTATAGTAAAGTGGGTTAAGCATTTTTTGTTATTGAGCTGTGACACAGGGCTTCAGAGTGGGGATCACTGCAGCACTGGGATTAACAAATGAGATGCAACAGACTCCAGGAAAGGAACTGAATCCATGGAATTTTTAATTGCAAACCAGTATTTGGTGCTGCTGTGAAATTCTACCAGTTCTCAACTCCTCACCTTCGACAACCAATTAATTCTCTTTGGAATTACCAGCATTACCAGGGAAACTAAGGGAGGAGAGAAGCTCGGAAACACAGATGTATCTGTAACTGAGAAGGGACAAACAACCGGCCTCAGACTACCTTCCCCTTCTGAACCACGTAAATTCATTCCACCACTCCAAATTATTTGCCTTGTCCTTTAAGAAAGTTCTGACAGCAGTGTTACACTTAAACAGATATTCCAGTTTTCAATTACTAATGAAGTCTATTTTTATATGCACTTTAAATATGACAGTAATAAAGTAGCTCAGATTTCAACCTCCTCCACTGGCTCTTCTACTGCAATGTAATTGTCACCAAAGTCCTTCAAAATTAAGAATGGACAAACTGAAGCCTGGCTTAGTTCTGTCCACTTTGAGAGCCCCCAGATCTCTCCTGTTTAAACAGTCAGGTTTGTGATAAACTAATAGTGATATCACAGGAAAATGAAATCCGGATAATGTCTATTTATTCTAAATAACTAGAGTTTCAAATGTGTAAAAATACATCTCTTCAGTAAGAGAACATTGTGTGTTGTGGTTTGTATAATTTTACAGGCAAAACCAGCAGAGACATTCCTCCGAACTGTAGGTTCTTTCTCTGCTTCTTAAACTTGCATTAGTCTGGACTTCAGTGTTCAGCTACCAAAGCAGTTTGTAAACTATGTGCTCTTCAAAGAAAGAAATCCCATCTCTCTGCTTCCATTTACTTTGTACACCAAATTAACAATCAAACAGCAAAACAAACATAAATTTACGTGTTGTGTTTCTCAGCTTCATGCTTTCCATCATCCCAAGCTGAGCTGACAGGAAACTATTTCATGACGTGCTCTAACAAAGTAAAGCAGCAGTAGAGCAAAGCAGGACTAGACAGGAAAGCAAACATCCCGGGCCAGTGGAGGGTGGTCGCAGGAGTTGCCCTGGGCAGCAGTGGAAGAGCAGCACTGGAGGAGCAGCAACAGTACCTGTGAGGAGGGAGGATGTAGGAAGTGTGGAGGGGATTCTGTGCAGCCCTGACTGAAGCTCACGGCCAGGAAACAAGCCTGCATTTGAGGAATAGAGCTCTCAGGAATGCTGCCAATACCTTGTGCAAGGACTTACATGCACACAGAGATCAGTGCCCCCATGCATGCACAAGGAGCACAGTGTAAGGAGGATACAGCTCAGGAGATGGGGGATGTTTTGAAGTGAGAAATGGGATGCACCTGGATCATTATTAGGTCAATGTGCTGGCCACGAAAACTGAAAAATCAGAGACTGTTTCAACTGGCAGTTGGACAAGACTGAAAGTCAGAAAAAGCAACTTGGTCAGACGTAACATGAGGTGGATGTAGCTAAATTCATTGTGGGGGCAAGATTCAGAAGTGCCTCTGTACCTAAATTCAGAGGAGCCTAAATATGAAGACATTACAAAAATTATTAGCACCTAGAGACCACTCCTTCCTGTAACGCAGGCATCCTGGTGGGCTTGCAGGAGTGGGCAATGTTACCAGACTACCAGGGATGACAGAAGAGGATGTACAAGCGAGGCTAGGGTGCTGTGCATGAAAGATTATATGAAGTATAATATCTTTATATAATAAGGGGACAAAAGCACAATAAAGTCCTTGTGGATGGAAAATCCAGATTCTACTAGAATATATATAAGAAAAATAATAAAATTACTTCCAAGTAACCTTAATAATAGTGAGCAGAAACTATGAAACCAGACTGAGACCTACCTGCAAGTTCAGGAATGACAGCAGGAGTCTGAGATTCCAGCTACCTTTATTGAACTGCATTGATACTTCAGCAGGATAAGCAGGGGGAAAATCCCAAATAAACCCAAACCAAGATGACCCAACCAATTGGACAAAAACATCAGAGGAGAAAAAAAAAATTCCTTAGTGAACTAGTAAGTAAGAAAACCCACAAGAAAAGATGCTGTTCCTGGTGTGGTCTTGCTCTGCAACCACAATACAATTAATTTCAATGCTGTAGAGAAAGAATCCAGCACAGAAATGCAGAATTCTTTGGGATTGGCCTCTTCTCCCAGGCAACTAGTGACAGAACAAGGGAAATGGCCTCAAGCCACAACACAGAAAGTTCAGGCTGGATGGATATTAGGAAAACCTTCTTCACTGAAAGAGTGGTCATGCATTGGAACAGGCTTGCCCAGGGAAGTGGTGAAGTTGTAATCCCTGGAAGTGTTCAGAAAATAAGCAGATATGGCACTTTGTGATAAGGTTTAGAGGGTGTGGATGGTGTTTGGTTGAAGGTTGAACTTCATGGTCTTAGAAGTTTCCAACTTTAATGATGCTATGAATTAAAGAAGTACACAATGGAAGGGAAGGCAAAGTGTCAAAACACCCTAAAATATACAGTCCAAAAGAAGGCAACCTAGAAGCTATTAAAAAACTCACCAAAAACCAAACCCCAGAAAAACTTGTAATAGAAGCTTGCATAAAATGTGTAACACTGCATAAGAAAAAATCTGTGTGGGTCTGAAAAACAGCTGTATGACTTTAATGGGAAAATTAAGGAGGCTACCATGATACTCCTACCTTCTTCTACTCTTTGAGGAATGGAAAGCTGTCCAAATAAGGAAAAAACACAAAACTGCTCATGCCAAATGAAAACATAAACTTAAGAGGACTAAAAATGAACTTGAAAAATGGAAGGGGTGCTTTATTTTAGCTTTTTTCAGTATATTAAAAGCAGTAAACTTGATAGGCCACTGGTAGGATTGCTGGATGACAAAAGTGTGAAGAGCAGAGCTCATGGTCAAGTATAAGCCCATGTAAGAGAAGCTCATATATCTGCTTGCATAATTCTTTCTTGTTGAAAATGTTTGATTCCTACACCCACTGCATTCTTTGTACCAGATCATTCAAAGGAACTAGATCAATAAGTAAACAGACAGAAAATATTAGACTAAATATAAATAAACAAGTCAGATGTCAGGAAGTCACCAAGACTGGACAGCATTCATCCAGAAGCTCTCAAATGTGGAATTTAAAAACAAAGAGGTGTAACCTATCATCAAAAACAGCCATTGTGCCAGAAAAATGGGGAGTTTCCCTTCTACAAATGAAGACTTTAGAGATGATGCTGGGAAATACAGAAATACAGATCAGTCTTACATCACTGGGTAAGATAACAGTTCTGTAATAAAATCACTGTCCACACAGATAATCACAGTCTGTTGAAAAAGATTTAGTGTGGATTCTGTAAAGGGAAATCCTGTCCCATCAACTTGCTGGATTTCTACAACAGTGTCAAGGACCAGGTGGATAAAGGGGATTCACTGGACATGATATTTTTGAATTTTCATAAAGCCTCTGACAGGGTTCCATATTGAAGGCTATTAAAAAAATTAAGCCGCCACAGGATTAGAGGAAATGATGTTGTAAAGACCGAAAGCAGCTTAAAGGAGAGGAAACAAATGGAAGGCCTTAGGGATGAAAAAGACTTGGCCACTGGGGTCCTTCGAGGATCGATGCCAGGACTGGTTTTACTCTGACTCATGACGGATGAGTTGAAGAAGGGAGCAAACTGTGAATGCTCCAGTTTTTCACATCTCTTTCAGAAGATCCTGAGCTCTTCTGGGTAGTCAAATGTTGGCTGAACTTCAAAAAGCTCTCAAAGCTGAACAAACAGGGTAAAAATGTGGCAGCCAAGCTTCAGTGTAAACAAACATGGGGAAAAAAATAACTGAAAGCCTGATTACATGACGCTTAACTTGGAATTGGTGGTTACAATCTGGGAGTTGCTGACCCTTCCCTAAAACCATCCTCTCAGCAGCAACCCAAATCCCTCAAATACTGGGCAGCTTGAGGAAGGATATCAAGAACAAGGCAAAGACAGTCACTTAATCTTTACAGATAAAGAAAACAAATCCACATTTTAAATACTGTGTGTATTTCTGGTCTCTGCATCTGAAGAAGGATGCAGTGGACTCGGAGAAGGCCACAGAAAAGACCAACTAAAACATTTAAGGAGGAAAAGTACCTCCATTACAAAAAAGGAGACATGAAAAAGGCCAAATTTTCAGTTTGGAGAAGGAAAGCAGAACAAAGGATATGACAGCTTAAAACAAAACAAAACAAAAAAATACACATACATATATACATACCTTCATATATATATATATAAAAATTAAAAAAAAAATCCTGAAGATGGCAGGTAAGAACTATAACTCCACAAATCCTGCAAATTCAAGGGTAAATAATCACTTGCCTGTATCTTCCTGAAGATGCTGAGATCTAAGGAATCTTAGAAAATGGTATCTATAGTTTGCTATACTGATATTAGCAATGGAGAGCAGCACAGTGTCACTGTAAGTTGTCTTGCCCTTCCAAGATGGTGTCTGATGAAAGCCCACAGTACCTGCACATTATAGCTCACTGAAACAATCTTTAAGTGCCTTTAATCTGTTATTCTAACAGATGCAGTCTGGCCTTTATACTACTCTGTAACAATATGTGAATATTGTATGTTGGCCGAGTTAGTAGGAGGTTTCCTACAAAAGCGTAACAGTTTTGATGAACAGGCTGCCAGGAATAGAACCTGGATCAGCTTAGGTCTGTGGATTACATCTAAAGGGTATCCCACCACTGGTAACTAAAAGTGAGGAAATTCAGGAGATATCTGTGTCTTCCCTGGAATATTTTTAAAGCTTCAGAAGTGGAAAAAGAATAAAAATCAAACTATGCAATTAAGAAAAAAAGGCAACAAAAATACAAGAAGTGGACCAGTTCAAAACTATGCTCTCTACAGCAAAAAAACAGGATCTGTTAGGAACTATGCCAGTACTGCTAGCATTGATGTTTTTGCCTTTCTTTCAGACAATCTGTTTTGATAAACAGAGAACAGCACCACAGAGCAGAAGAAAAGGACTATGATGCATAAAAACCCCAAAAATAAACACAGACTCCCAAAGCAGCAACATATTTTTGGCCAGACCTGACGGTGTGAAGAAGTTAAGGTTGTTTTTGTTATCCTCAGGGTTTAGATACACTTTTGCATAAAGATCAGGAGTTCCTTGAGCCTTTGTAAATAAATGGCTGCTTGGGGAATGCTTCCTCTCACATGTGCATGAGGTCCAGGGTGCAGGGTAATTTTATAAATCTCCAGTGTAAATACTTTCAAGAGCCTCTTGTGTAGCAGAGGTTTCCTGATGACCATTTGTTTTCAAATCACAAATTCCCAAAGGGAAGCTATAGACGCACTACACTACAGATGCTTACCTTCAGTAAGAGCTGCCTGGGAATAACTGAGATACACAATAATCTGCTTTACAATCAGAGGAACACACGCCTGGGGCTCAGAAGGAGTTGCAGAGGGTCATTACCCCCACCAAGGGGGTGTGAGCACACAGACACAGTGCCCACAGGTGTCTGTCATTTGGGAAAAGTTAGACACTTTTAGGGTCACCTGAATCTTGCATTCTTCCTTAGGCATCCAAGATTGGATGATGGTGGAGACAATAAACTGAGCTACAGGAATTCCAAACACAGTTGATGTTGTAGTGTGCTTTCATACTTTGTAATAGTTTTGTTTTTGTATTCCCTTATTTTTCCCAAATGGTTTATCCCTGATTGTACCTCCTCCCTCTACCTGTGTAATCATTCTCCTTTGTTGAGGTCATCCCCAAATCCCCGCCCTGGCTCTCTGTCAGTCACTCGGCATCCCATCCTCTCTATCTAGAACTTTCACTCAAAGCTGTCGAGTGATTAGTCCGAGGCCAGGGGTCAGCCCCCCAAGTATTATCCTATACACTATCCCAAATGTCCTTCCCTAAGGTTTCATTCCTGGCGGGTCTTTATTGGTCAGCAAATGTGTCTACCTTCAGTTTCCTCCCCCCCTTCAAATGTAACCTTGGCATTGCTCCTGGGTACTCTGAGCAAGAGGCATCACTGAGGTGTGGGGCCCCTCGGGGGCTCCAAATAAACCTTGGACTGGCCCCCTGCTGAGAGTCGGCCTTTTACCCTCCACCGATGTCTCCAGCGTCTCTTCTGCTGCAAAGGCGACTAGCCCAGCTGCCCTCAGTACCCTCGGGGCACCCGAGAGTGTCCCCCCGCTGTCACCCGCTTTGGGGCTGCCCCCCCCGTTGTCTGCCGACCTGGGGCTGGCTGGGGTTCCTGACAGGCTTCCAGAGAGAGGGAGACAAGCTGACACCTTTGTGTCCTTGTTTTTAGGTGGATAAAGTCATGCTCAGACTGACCTTCATTTTCTCTGATGAACTACATCAAGGCTTTCATACACTCCCATAAACTGATGCAGCTCTTTGGTGATGTGGTTTTTGACCAGAAGTACGTTTCATTCTTACAGTATAAAAATACTTTGCATTTACCCAGACTGTTCTTATCTGCAGAATATTGATATATATGCCCACATCTGTGTTGAAAGTGCCACTACAATTAAGTCATCCCTAATTAACAGACAGCTTTTCATGTTACTCAAACTACTTCTAAAAGGGAATTACAAGGGATCTAAAATGACAGTTCTAGTCCTACATAGGACAAGTGAAAGTGCATTCAGTTAAAACTGAATCATAGGTTACCTTGTAGAATACCTGATGAAATCATGTTATTAAAAAAGTTTTATTTAACATTTTGCACAAAATAAAACCAGGGTTTTCCTTGAGAAGAAAAAGGTCTTATAGAATATCACAGAATCACAGAATTCTTAGGGTTTGAAGGGACCTCTGGAGATCATCCAGTCCAGCCCTCACAGAACTATGTTGCCAACTAGTGTTGAAATCAAAATTCTTCCAAACATCTCAATGTAAATTTTACATATTGAAATACAAAAGGTAATTATTACTTAAACTCTGCTTGAACAGATGCAGAATGACAAGGTTTTGACGTGAGGCTTACTGTACATGCTGAAAAGCCATCATGATACACATGATACAAATCTCACCAATGCTAATGTCCAGCTTGAGGTCTAATCTACATCCTTTCCTTGGTTACTCTAAAACAAATTACATTTTCTCTTCAATATTCTTTCATGCAATAGAAGATAACAGCTAGCAGAGATCTGAAGAGATTATTAGTCATTTCATAACTATAAAACTTCTTTGGCCTGTTTCACACTTCTGTTAATGTTTATCAGCTTAATAATTTAGCTTTTTAATTCTTTCATTGATGGTTACATCTGTAACCATGTGCTTGTTATCCTTCTTTGGACCTTGAGAGACAATGGATGTGAACAAATTTGGGCCACAGTCCAGACAAAGACTGTTTTCTATCACTCCAGTTTCTTTTCTAAAGTCTTGTATTTTCTGTAGTCCTTGTCTAACTGGGTCCTAACAGAAGTGCAAGCTTTTGGAAAAGTGTACTTTCCCCGAGGGAAGTTAGGCCAGTCTGACCTCCTCAAATTATACTGATCAAAGTGATGTACAGATTTTCAGAAATGCTCACATACACAGGCTTTCAAAGTGTTTGTTCTGGAACTGATATACAGCAGAGTCAATAACTCTCAAGAATTCCTCTGACTTCTTTAAGACAGAGTCTATATATACTTGCTATTTTTATTCAGTGTTTATCATTGTCACATGCTGCTATTTCACACACTCTTTCATCTACAATGGCCAGATAAATACCATCTGGTTATACTAAAGCCTTCAGGCAGAATAATAAAGATGTAGATGTGTACATAATGCTCTTTCAGGTGCAAGAATGATAACAGTTCCCATGTCCCATGAGACCTGCCTTTTAACACCAGACAAAGCTGGCTGTGAATGTTTAGCACATTTATTCAGAAGGGGGGGGAAAACTACATTCTCATCCTTTCTTCCTGAACTTATTTCTGCTTTTCACTTGATGACAGTGTAGGAAAACAGTATCAACAAATTCAGAAGTTTCACTTTCTCCTTTTCCCTTCTAAATAGTTCTTCCAGACTTCAGTACCCGAGATGTCCTTCAGCTGTGCCACAGTGCCCATATGATTATTAGCATCTTATTCTAATGACCACAAATAAATACTACCTAGCAGCCTGATCCTCCCCAGGCAGGACCACGATGTTCTGACATTAATGATCTGGACAAGCCATCTTCAGGAGTAGAGAGAGGGGAGAAACCTGTGGAAAATTGCTATTCTTTGGAAAGGCTGCCATGTGCCAGATAAACTTCCACTGGAAAGGTACCAAGATCCAAACTTGTAATAAAGAGAATGAATAAATGGTAGGAAAAAAATTCCATCATCGGTTACAACTGGATGTGAAGCAACAGCAGAAAGCAATATCCCTAATATCCCTGTGTAATGCTAATCTAGTTTTAGTCACTGTTGAAGACTAATCAAATCTGATGTCTTCTGAAACAAACTTGCCACTGAAAAGTGCCAAAAAAATAGTAACATGCATAAGTAGTGACAAAAAGCTCAACACATTTGAAAGTATATACTACAATAATTTGCCTGCTCTAAAATGACACCACGTTATATCAGGTATGTCTAGCATTCACTCTTCTTATGGTGAAAGGTATGCTATGCTGTGTTTTAATCCTTTTGAGCAAGTGAAAGTATATTTAAGACTGCTGGACTTAAAAACAATTTCAAAAATTGAATTTTGCTAAGAAAGACTACTTAGACTAAAAGTTGCATACTACAAAATTTACAAAGCAATTCACCTTTTCTTCAGAATTTTTTTCCCATTCACATTTTGCTAACACAATTTTTCAGACAAAGTGTGCTAGTACTCCTCACAGTCACTAAAATGTTCTTTTTAATCCATTTTGTTTACTACTGAAGACAATAGCCAAGAGCTGATGATGTCCCAGGTAAGTATGGGTTTTTCCTAAAATGGCACAGTCTCTTCTGAGGAATTGAGATATATGGAACTGAAAGCAAAATGCATTTCAAGAAACACTGTATCTGTGTGGAATTCAGATTTCATTCACATGGGAAATGCCATAGTATGGGAAATAAAGTCCTCAAGTAAAGTTGTGTTTATCAGAAGTTTGTTTTCCATGCAATAAATTTCCATCAGTGTTGCTGGATTGAAAAAGACATGTCAACCTTATCTTTTAAAAATTACCAGGATTGCACTGCCATTTTATTCCGATGAGAATGAAAAACAAAACTTTCAACCAGCCCTGACACAAACATGAAATGTTCATATGAAATAAGATGTCCTTTTCATGTGTGCATAACTCAATTTAGCACTGTGAAAGAGAAATAATGCTAAAAATGTCACATGCACAAGTATGCTTAATTAATTTCTTGTTATATTCCTGACAGATCAGTTGCTGGACCTCTGCGTAACAAATGGTGAAATGATCTTGATCTCTTAAAACAAAAATTGTTTGTCTATCACTTTGTGTCTGGAGAGCCTAGAAGAATGACAACTATGCTCCACACTGCAATTCATAAAGTGTTCTTAATCTACATAATTTATATTATATGTAACAAATGTGACTGCCACAATAGCACGCAATGTGATGTTGATCTATCATGGATATATCATTTATCTGCTGTGGAAGGGGTAGCAGCTGGTTGGCTGCACTTCATTCTGTATTACTGCCTTATTTTTACCCCAAGGCTGAGCCAGTAATTACCCCAGCCCTAACAGTAAGCCTGGCTGAAAGATATGCCTGGACTGCTGCCATGGAGGTTCCAAAAGGCTGGATGTGGAGTGGCCACCCAAAGCATCTGATTCCTGCCTGACACCAACACAAAAAAAAAGCCAACAGGGAAATCCAACTTGTTGGCTCCCCTTCCATAATTATATCATGCTTCATGCAAACCATAAGGTTCAATAGGTGAAGAGGTCTTGTAAGGAATTTGAACATTTGCCATCTTATCATTAGGTAATGACATTTTAATAGTTTAATTAACCATTAGGCAGTGAGAAGTTCAGCATGAGAATGGCTGAAACTGCCTAGTAATTAAGTTGTGAAACAAGATATGCTGCAGGGAAGGAGAAATAATCCTATTTGTTTTGAAGAGGGTCTTAGGGTTGGGTGATGGGACAAGAAGGAGGCTGTTCAGTCTCCAAAGGTACTATGAAAGGGTCAGAAGGCATGAACAAAAAAAATAAAATAATTGTAAATAATAAGAAGAACTTTTGACATTAAAAATGCCCATTAGGAACAAGATGCACATAAAACAAAACCATCCTAAGACATTACAGTACAATACAAATGTTGAGTTAATACACAGTGTTGACAGTTTTGTTTCTCACCTATCCAGAAGAATTTTAAACAGGGAGAAAATGTAAAAATAGACAACTGCAGAACTTCTAATCAACTAGCACCTGGGAAACAGTGCATGTGACACAGGGAGTTACACCTGCTAATGAAGTGACATGGAAACAGCTGCACTACAAACTATTTTTAGCAGCAGAAGGAACAAGTCCCAGTGACACTGGGTGAGCTGAGGAGCAGAGACTTAGATAAGTTCCCTGCATGTCCCTCAGTCTACACTGATCCCTCACCCAAAACTCTGGAAAGCTTTGTGGAACTACTGTAGCTGTTTCCCACTTGGTATTGCTAGTGCATAAGACTCAAAAGTGCCACTTTGAGCCAACCAGCAACAGACAGTCAGGCACAGATACAGCTGAGTAACACAGCAACTACAAGTGAAAAGAAAGATGATATCTGGCACTCCAGTAACAGTGCAGGCAAATTATTTACTTAACAATAAATTATCAGTCCATCACCAAGCATAATAAACAGCAAACCCTGAAGCTCTCTGTCCCTGCGTTTTCCCCAGCAGAAACTCCAGAACATGTTTTCTGGTTAGAATATGCAAGGAATGTAAAACCAATCTGATTTTCTTAAGGTCCTGTAGGTAGTTTAAAGTCCTAAAGCAAGTGAAGCCCACTTGCATAAAATGCTGTTGAGTGTTTGTAGGATTATTGCCTGTGTGTAGCAATTTGAAAAATTGTCAGTAGAATACTACTGCTATGCATTTTACCTTTAAAATATGTGCACTTCAGCAATTAGATGTTACATATGTGTACATACATGTACACATATGTAGCACAGCAGAGGAAGAGAGAGAGAATTTAAGATGATGCCAAATCCCAGAGCTAGAAGAAACATGAAAGTAAATGGAATCTGCTGCCTATGTCTCCAAGTCCCCTTTGACTGCAAAGGGCACTTGTATTTAGAATTGGAATAGGGAAGCAGAGGGCAGGAGTGTCACAGGTAACTCCTGTAAAAGTCCAGTGACTAAAACAATGCCCTGTCAGGAGGCTGTAGGATTGCTGAAGTGCTGTGGAGATTATCTTCAGAGCATTTCAAAGCACCTGAAGTTGGTTCTGTATCTAAACAAGCATACAGCTCCAGCATGCCTCATAGGCCTCAACTCACCTGTCATAGATGG
Source organism: Pyrgilauda ruficollis (assembly GCF_017590135.1). NCBI lineage: Eukaryota > Metazoa > Chordata > Aves > Passeriformes > Passeridae > Pyrgilauda > Pyrgilauda ruficollis. The sequence goes on along the minus strand of NW_024525490.1, from coordinate 3,829,148 downwards.
TGCCAGTTTTCTTTGTCCTTTGTGGTCCACAGTACCTTCATAAGCCACAGTCACATCGTACACTGCATCCAGATAGTCCTTCATTGAGTCAATGGCTACATGAGTTGCCTTCACCCGTGGAGTCAGCACATGCTTTAGTATAGCAAGTCCTAGAGGGGAAAAAAGTAAAAAAAAATAACTACAGTGTTTGAAAGTAAACTAGACTATTTTCACAAAAGGAACATCACACCAAGGAATGTCAGCATCTCCATTCAAAAGCACAAGAGGTTTATTTTCAATCTCAATTCTCAGTTGAGAGTGTGCACATGTACTCACTGCTTATGCTCTACTGAACACATGTAGAAGATGAAACAGAAATCCTAAAGGACAATAACAATAGGAAGGCTGCTCAGTAAATGGGCCTTTTTTACAACTCCTGACTAGAAGCAGTGATGGCTTTAATGTGGCTCAGGACTGATGAAACAGCCCTTCTCATTACTGTTTATGTGTGTCCAAATGAGGTTAAAAAACAGAGCAAATTTCCTGAGAAATACTAAACACAAATAGCATCACCTCCTGAAATTCTGTATCAGAAACAGATTTCATGGATAATCACAGAGAATTTTAAGCACACCTAATGCTCATCCAGCATTTTACTTCCCAAGGACAAACCAATTTAGTGAACATACTGAATCCTAACCTACTCACTATCCCAGCGGAAAACTTAGCAGCAGTGGGAGAAAATACAGCACTGAGAACCAAAACCAAGGAGGAAATCTCCTGTGCTTCCCTGCAACCTCTTACAATTGACTTGGCTACTGAAAAACTCTCATGACAGAAATCAACTTTTAACTTTTCCAGGCCAAGCCACAGAGTTTGGTATGTTAAGAACACAAGAATATCAGGTTTAACATCACACCACACATCTTAACAACAGTATTTTATATCCCTTTTTACTTCAGTTGACTACTTCCACTTAGAGCATACTTAAGAACATTAAGTATGAACGCACTGGACACAAGAGAGTAAGAACACATTGGGCTCAAAAGTATAAGCCTGGTTCTCTTTCCAGAATTTTAATATACAATGACTTTCAAAATTAAAACAGGCAAACAAATAAGTCCAAACTCAAAACCTTTTCTTGACCTGAACACAGCTCTTCCACATTTACTTGAAAGGGCTTCTAGAAAAAAAAAAGCATGCTATGTAAAATTTTTCACTATTTTTCTATATGTATCTTTCTCAAAGAGAAGTATCAGAATAAAATTGTGGCTTTTCATTTCTAGCCTATTTTTCAGTGGCTTACTCTTCAGTGCGTTTTTAAAGAACCATCCATTGGTGAATCTACTGGTTCCTGGTGGATGAACAGGAAATTTTTCTGAACCAAAGTATTGTGCTATTGCTTTTGATATCTTTCTGCTTGCTAAATCAATTCAAAACATTCTATATTATGTCCTGATTTTGTACTGAACTCCCTTGCTGGGTAAAACATACTTTGATCTAACAATATGAAAATATCTAGTGAACATTTTAAGATAATGCTTGTTTCTACATCATTCTAACATTCTTAAGAGTTGAAAATTTCAATATAAATCACTATCTTGATTTTTTAATATTTGTTAAGAATCTCCTTGTCTGAATGCAAAGATAAAAGGCTTTTTATCAGCGCTCCTTCTGAAGCCATTGTTCCATGCCTTACCGGCAATAGTGATAACTGTCTATGCAAAATGTTATATGGATCATGTAAATATTTTGAAGCATAACAGAGTGGTAGTGTTTTCTTAGCTTGTGAACTGTTACATCAAACAGCTAATTATGTTATGTTTCAAAATGTTTACTCTGTAAATGAAGCACTGAATATTCTCGTGCTGTGTCAGCAATGATATTAGTGTGGACATGACACTCAACACAACTCTTGCTGAGACAAATTCCCAAACATATTCTAAAAACACTGTCATTCCTTTCCTGCCCAACTCATCTTCCCCTTCACCAAACTATATTGTGAGGAAGAAAAAGGGAAAACTGTGAGAATTGAATCATCTAGACAAATTATTAAGTTAGGTATCTATGACTATTAACTGCTATTTTTTTTTTAATCCATGGCCAGTTCTGGTGATGAAGATGGTCAGTGACAATCTATGAAGTGAAAATTAGAATAAGCCACTCCTATTCCACATGCTCTCAGTGAGCTCTTGAGAGCTTAAGTACAAGCTGCATGATAAGCATGCAGCAACACCAGTTCAGCACATCTTTTTAAAGAATCTGTTTTATAAAAACATTACTACATATTCTTGCAATTACTTATGATCTTTGCTAAAATCAACATAATAGAATTTAAATCCAAGTAGTTACAGTATAGTTACCTTGGCAAGCTGCCTGCATCCAATTCACAAAACACACTGTGCTTAAACTGTTTTTAATGTTGTGCAATACAGTTAGGACCCTCTGTCAAAGTACTTAAGGTCATGAGATTTTATTTTAAATGCCAAAGAAAATGAACTAGATACTAGTTATATTGTAATGTTCTACCTTAAAAAGCCATAGCTTTGCTCTTCTAACTTTTGAATGATAGACATTAGAAATAAAAAAAGAAAATCTGAAGAAATATGATGAGCAGTGATACTTCAAATATCATCCATTTGCTACATTATTGTAAGATGCAGAATTACTTGAGAAAGTCTGAAGAAAACTGAATGAAATAAAGTAATTACTTTGGCAAGTACAAAGGCCTAAATAATTTACACCTATAGAACTGAATTTTTCATCTAAACAAAAAATAACAAAAAGACACTGAACAAAACATCATTTATCTAACTTCATCAGGGCAAAGTAACATATAATAGTAGCTAAGTACAAGTCTGTGTAGAAGATTGCCATCCTCTTCTCTTCATCCAGGCCAGAAACTCAAAGAGCTGTTCAGTACAGGCAACCATCCATATTTTCAGAGTTGGACTTCGTTAGTTATATTTCTACCCCTCATGTGTACACACCACATTTTGAAAAGAAAACAGTAAAAATTCTCAGCTCAGGATTAGTTTGAGGTCTCCACACCTCTCTCTCCTCCCCATGAAAGTGTGTACTTGAAACTCAACTTTCAAATACACAAAAACTGAAAGAAGGGTGAAAACCGATGAATTGATTTCAAGACAAATTAGATCTTTCCTTTTTCATGTAAATGTGTGTGCAGTGAAGATATCAGACAGAAAGCTCTGTAGTTACGTGCAGTGTCCCAAGTACTCACCCAACTCTTGAGTTCCCACCAGCTTTCTGGAATGCCTCCAGTGATTCAAAGCTTTACATATTGAAACCAGAGTCCATAGTTAGACGTAATAACAAATGGTAGGAGAGCTCATCCATTTGTTTGCTAGTATTCCATCAGCTTACAGAAACAGGACTCAGCTGATAACAGTATTAAAAAACTGCATGCACTAGTAAAATTGATTTTCTGTTACCATGAACTAAAGTATACAGGAAATGCAACTAATCTCCACAGGAAGAGCATAACCAGTCCACAGCAAGACAAGGGAAACAACACACATTGGTACACTTTCTTCCAATGGGTATCTACAGAAATACAATGTAGCTTCTTGTTTTCCTATCTTAATTTCCTAAGTATAACCTTTAATAACACAGACCCTTACTTCATTCTAATGATTGGTCTCAAATGCTACTCAAGGTCCACAATCTACTCTTTTTTAGAACTATATTCTTTGTCCACATCTCACTGAGCACTTTTAGACCAAGCCTGCTTTCATCAAAGTGTAGAATAAATACCACCAAAAGTTATTTTCTTTAGAGACAACTCCAAATAACTTTTAAGGATATTGAATACTTTGAATTGCCTTAGAATACAATCAAAAACTAATGCCAAGATCTAGAAGGGAAATATTTTCAATTCGCTCAATTGAAACACCTCTTTTTTACATGACCTGTAAAACAATTTTGAGATAAGCATATCCTGCATACACAAACATCTTAGCAGAAAGCATATTTGTCAAGCTAAGCTTAGCTTTAAAAAATATTTACATGAGCAACTTTTCTGCATAAAACCAAAGAAGATAATAAATGCATACCTTAAATGTTTGCTTCATTAAATGACCTTTGTTAGAAATCGAACATTAATACAAAATTCCAAAAACGCTTTTCACCAGGGAAGATTGTTTTGTCTTCATTCAGCAAAAACAAGCCAAGTTAAATTTAAGAAGCTTCTCATCCCTTTGGCTTTGACTTTTCAGAGTTAGTAATATTAGGAGTAGGAGGGTTTTGGATTATTTCTGTTTATTTTAAAATTTTTAAAATGCCATATGTTAACATTTTGATAAAATTAATATTCTACTAAACCAAAGAAATTTGTGGTGTTTGGGGTATTCTGTGCAAGGCCACAATTCATACCCAATTATCCTGATGGGTAACTACCAACACAGCATATTCTATGATTCCATGACTGACTACTACAAAATGATAAGAAATCCACACATAGATATTTTGGCTACATACAAATGAAATAAATTTTACACCAGAAGCTCACACAAAAAATAGCCATCATGTGTATTACAGGGTTTCTAAACATTTTTCTCTATAGTCCAATATAATTACAAAGACCCAGGCTTAAAAGATTTACAGTTTGAATTAAGTAGATCCAATAAAAATTACCACTTCTATTATTATGACAAAATTTAAATCCCTACGAAAATATGAGTGCACCTACACATTAAGACTGGACTCAGCAACTCAAGCTCACTGACTAGTGGGGAAGAAGTCCTGCACTTTTAAGATTCCTAAACCCATGGAACAGAGCCTGAAAGGTATCACCAATATGTAACCTGAGTGACTACATCAGACTTTGAAGACAAGAACCATGTTGGCTGACTACTTCCACACAATGGAAAACAAAAGCAAACTCGACTACTGACTATATACTTAAAGACTGGAAATTAGAATGCAAAAGATCAGAAGACAAGGGGCAAAACCCATGCCATCATATTCTTAGTTCTTTGAGAGAGCAGAGGAAGAAATATTTCATTATGGGAATGTGAGTGCCCATCCTGGTAGCAATTGCTGGAGTCATCTCACTCAAGCACCTGCTTTGTGCCAGGAGAGGACAACGAGGTGTATCAGGCTCAAATCCAGCTACACGGCACACATGCCCCTTGAAAGTCTCCACCAGAAATGAGAAAACCTAACACATCTGATATTCTGGCAAAACGTGGCTTATGTGGCTTGTTGTAGCTGTAAAATGTCAGCAAATATTGTTATTTTGGGCAAAAAATATAAATACTGGATTAATTCTCTTAACTTCACAAAATTCAACTTTTTCTGTGATTAACTCCTGCATTAATCCTACTACAAATAACCAAAAAATTTAGTTTTAGAGACTTTTGCTTTCATTTTTAAATGTCAACAAGTTTCTTTCCCAGTACAATCAAACAAACATATTTTGAGGTTACCTTCTATCCCAGGTAAGAAGCTGATCTGAGAGGAATCTTCTGCCACTTATAAAAGGTATGACCAATCCTTCCATTTTTGGAGGTACTAGCATTGCTCTTAGATGACAACATTCTCAGTTCATTACCACAAAATCAGTATTCCTGGAAGTAACCAACTTTCTGTTGCTAATTCTGACTGAATTCAATTCAGTAGATAGAACTTACAATGGACCCACCCTGTGTGTTTGAATCACTTGTTTCATAAAGAAGAAAACAATCTGTTCTTGTTAGAAATTGAGATTTTGTGTGGAACTCAAGCCCTACGACAAAACAAACTGTAACATGAATTATTATTGGTATTTTTAAAATGTTGCCTCTCTTTCAAGGGCTTAAAGCTTACATTTTTGCTGCTTGATATCCTTCCATTTTATTCATAGGCAGTTAAGATTTATTTAAATACTCATATCAATGACTGAAGACATAATAGCTGAAATGGCACAATACTTCATTATATGTCAGCTTTTTATTAAATTCATTTTAAATTTCTTTTTGTTGAACTGGTCCTAGGACCAACTGTAAAGAGCCAGTTCCTCTATGCAAAACTTAAAAAGGAACATCAAGCTATGAGATGCAGCTCATCAACTGGTCCCACTAAGAGCAGGTAATTAAGTTCAGCCCAAGAATTCTGCCTAAACTAATGAATCTTCTCTAGAAGAGGATGCAGCTCACAGAGAGTAAAAGTAAAATCCCACAAAAGCCTTTTTATACTTCCACTCTGCATATACACACACTAATGTCAAAACCAATATTTCAGACAGCATCATAAACCTTGAGTTATGCTTTGCTCTAGGAATAGCTTTGTTATCTTTGGGGGTAATGGCTCTGGTTCTAACATCGGTTTCTAGTTTAACTCTTCTTAATTTAACCACTTTTCCAAACATTACACTTTCAGTATCTTCTCAACATAAACTTGAGCAAAAATGTAGGGGAAAATCATTTCAACGTACAAAACAAGCAAACAAATTCCCCTACATGTCAGTACGGCCCACACTGAAGCACCATGCTCTGTAACAAATATACAAGATGACAAGACTAAATTATTAGACTTCATTATATCCGTACAAAGAATGAAGTGCAATTTTATTTAAACTGTAGGTTACAGTATGTCCTCCTCATTCCTATGGCTGGCAGAACTACTGTGCGTTACTACCCTTCCTAAATCTGTAGGAAGTAAGAAATCTCCTGGATCTTTCGGACAAGCATGGCGAGGTGTTTGTGATGGAGCTCAGCAGCATCCCATAACAGCGCTCCCAGGGAGCGTGGCCATGGCTCAGCCTGCCCCTGGCTGTGTGAGGCTGTGGCCGTGGCTCCCATGCTGCAGCCCCAGCACCCAGCCAGCACCGTGGGGACATTGGGGTTGCTGAGGGCAGGCCATAAGCCAGAGCCAGCAGCACTGCCCAGCACCAGGGTGGGATCCTGGGGAGCTGGAATCACATCCTGCCAGCAGCCATGTGGAGCTCCCCATCCCCACAGCACCCAGCATACTGGGATGTGCCCTGGACTGGCACGTACTCGAGGCTCAGCCTTCAGAACAGCCTGGTTCTGCTCTCAGCGTCAGCCCCTGCTTCTCAACACACTTGCACAAGGGATGCTCCAGCTCCCGTGAGCATCTGTATCTGCGTGGACATGCAAGTGAGCAGGGCCCCAGGGGAGCACAAACTGCTTCCCATCCTCCCCACCTAAAAAGTGGGGCAGAGGCAGTGGGGAGAAGGAGATCAAGAGGATTCTGCAACAGAATTGGAGATAATTGTTGTTTAATAATTATTTGTCATGAGAGTTTTTAAAAGGAGTAATCGTTGCAAAATAAAAACAGACCATGACCGGAGAGAAAACCAGCAGAAGAAACAAACGTGCTCTGAAAGCACAAAAGCAGTATTTTACTGTTTTGCAGACTGTAGAGATTTAATTAAAAGGTGAAATAAAATAATAGTAAAACAATAAGAGCCTTTTCCCTGAAAAAGAAGGTGAGGAAAAAAAACCCTATCAAACAGTCCCCTCCTTCTGAACTCTCAAAGAACCACCAACCTAAATGAAACATTTGACTTTCATTTCCGACAGGAAACTGAAGCGATGAACAAACACTTTATGACTTCAGCTCTCCTGCTCATACACGCAAACAAATTCCATTCTTCCCAAGGAGAAGAAAGCCATATATCCTTTGGACAAGAGCTAACAATACTTAATAGCTTGATTATATCAACAGGCTGATTCACAGACTTGTGAATTCATTTCAGCGTGTCACAGAGATGAATTTACCAGACCTATTTGTTATTCTTTGTTTACTTTTAGAGTGAATTATTTCAGTTTTGGTCAACAGGAAAAAACAAAATCAGGAAACATGTTCACTGAACTGTTGGATTTAAAGTTTATGTGCATATGATATGGTGTGAAAAAATACGAAAAATCCTGGGACTCTTGGATTTTCTGCAAGCCTTTCTGAAGAGGAAGTAATTCCATCTGTGTTAGAGAAAATGCCAATAATCAAAGCAGCTCCAGAATGAAGCTCAACCAAGGAACAGTGAGACTGGAAGGTGAGAGAGGAAGAAAACCAAAATGCTATAGGAGTACTAACACTAATTAAAAGTGAAATGATGTAAGACTCTTTCTTTTAAGGCACAACAAGCTTTATGTAAAATATTCTTTATATTGACTAACAACTGTAATTGGAGTTACAATATCGACTTAGATAGACCAGTGCCCTGATTCAGTGTAGGCAATTCCTACAACCTTAAGGAGCAAGAAAATAAGTAAATACACAGCTATAGGTAGAAACTGCAGGTAGCCTTCTGGAGTACTGTTACTATTGTACATTGTAAAATGCATGAAATGTCTGTATATTAACTACTTCAGTCTTACTTTGTAAGCAGAACAGTAGTTTATACTATTCTAAACCTTTAAACACCAATCATGCAGGTTTTAAAGTCCAGTTAAGGTGACACGATCTTCACATTACATAACAATTTTATATAATATATGTTAGCACAGTAACAAAAGAATTCTTCCAAAATTTTTTTGCTTACCTTCCTTTTCAGCAAATGATTGACTATCCGCAATGACTTTTGGTATTTCTGGATTGTAACGAGTCCCCTCTGGAAAAATCACTAAATACATCTGTGGAATTTTAAAAAGAAACAAAACAGACAAACTCTTATAATGAATGTAAACTGGCTGCTTTTACAGAAATTATCAACACTTTATAGGTCCATATTGTATTTATCTCACACCATTGATTATTGCAAGGATCAAAAGAAAATCAGAATACTTGAGCTAAAATTTCTTAGCTCTAAGAAACTTACTGTTCAAGCTTCATAATAATTTCCTTTGCAAATACACCATAGAATATACTCCATGTGATTTAGGAAGGGAGACAGCATGTGTGAACAGAACTTGTGACAGCAAGTCAGGAGCAGCTGATACCAACAAGAGTATCAGTTTTAAGAGATTTTGAAAAGACAAATCACAAAGTGACCATTTTTTAAAAATAGTGATCTTGCCTCTAGTCTTTCTTTATACTGAAATATACACTAATTCATTCATTATTAGAAATACTATTAATTGAAATGATGACAGATCTTATGTGCCTTTTATGTCTCTCACTGAATTGGATATTAAAAATATTAGGAACTCAAACTCATAGTTTAGCGTAATTTGAACTTTAAAGTCACATTCCTTCAAGCATGCGTGTCTGCAAGGTTAGATTTCCCAAGTAAATTAATTTGCTTGCCTGTTCAGCACCAAATCTATGGGTTCTCAAATCACTACATAGGCAAACGTTGCCTAAGTATCTGCAGATCTGACTGTAAAATTATGTACCTAAATAGGAGGAGTCAAATTTGATAATTTTCCATTTTCTTTTGAAACAGAACAGAGGGGTTTGGGGTTTTTTTTGTGTGTGTGTGTCATGCATAATCTCCTATAAACAAAGCTGGTGCAAAACATCACTTAAACAGTGAAAATTCCATATTGGGGGCTCATCTGCAGAAGAAACTATGGTCACAAATGATAACTGCTATTGAGTTGAACGTGACACATTCATAAAATGCCTGCTGTAAATACTTAATTTATTAACTTTGCAGAAAACAGTCTCAAGAAACATTTGAAAGAAAATAAGATAATCAATTTACAAAACAGTCCAAGGAATATTATCAGTGATTAGACAGAGACTTTGATAATTGGGAGTGCACATCACATTAAGATGCAAAGTTAAATAAAACCTCAAAAAGAGACACATAGGAGTGCAACTTTGTGCTTCTGGCTGACAGAACATCAGAGTGTGCTGGTACTTGCACTTAATGATTGTGGAACAGCTACAGAAAGGGCTGAATGCCAAAAGACAGGCCCCAGCAAATGACCTCTCCAGAATCACCCCAGAGTGAGAAAGGCTGAAAGATGCACTAAAACGCAGAGGTGGGAAGAAATCTAGGAAATGTGCCAACCAGAGAAGCCTGCTGGAGATCAAGAAAAAGGAGAGCTGAGTACATAGCCTAGCACCTGATAGGGAAAAAAAAAATAAAGAAAATCAACATCAAAAATAGCAAAACCAGTGTCAGTAAAGAGAGTTAGGAGAAAGGCTGTACAGTGCGTTTGGGGAAAACTGGCAGACTGCAGAGGCAAGTCCAAGAATGTTCAAGGACCCCAGAAATCCAAGAGTCATATAGACTTGGTGGTGAGGTAACAAAAGAAAATGGGTTAAAGAGTCAAGGCACTTACTTTTTCATATATAACTGCAGCATAAGTATAGGGACAAGAAACCCAGATGTAGTCCACACTTCCCTCAGTCATCTATACATTTCATATATGAAGTATAATGTTGAGATATTTAAGTGAACAAGTAAAACTTTTCAGAGGTAGTGGAAAGGACATAACATTCAAAGCCAGGTGCATTTTTCTTTCTTTTCATATATGTGCTTGTGTGCAAAACTTGTAATCTGGATGCTTAAAATGATAATTCAAGATGAGCTGTTCCAGTTTCACCCCTCCACCTCCACTAAAGACTGCATTGCTGAGCTCTAAAGGGTAATACAGCCACTGTAACTGGTCATAGAGCAAAGGAAGTGAAGCATACAGGACAGGAATATCATTCTTGGTACACAGCTCAGCACTTACAAGCAAGCAACATTGTTACTGGTCTTCAAAGCAGATAATCACCCCCAAAAGCTGGCTGCACAACAGGGAACAATATCGACTTACTCCAGTCCTATGTGCATAACACAAACCAGGGACTGAAATTGTATTTTACTTATTAGTAAACCACTACAACACAAGCAGCCAAACAGGTTTTTTGACCAGAACCTGAATATCTCTGAGTTGAAAGCACACCAACAAGACAGAGAAGTGGCCTTTTCTTTAAATTCAGCATATAATAACCTACTATATAGCTCATTAGGACTGTTTTAACAGTAGAATTCATGAATGTAAATAGATGACCTACTTATACTCACATACAGTCCTGCACAAGACAAAGATATCCTGCCAGTGCCAGAACCACTCGTATGACTGGCTTTTCTCCCACCATGGGCAGCAGAAGTTAAATCCTTAAGCACTACTTCTAAAGACTGTAAGAACTACAAATCTCTAAGATTTTAATAACTAAATAAGCTCCCCTGAACTTGGAATAAGAACCTGTAGAAATATTTCAATTGCCTAGAAACACTAGCTGCAGTTTAGACCATTTTTAATGCAGACTTTTCAATTAGGGCAATTAGCTACATAAAAGTTACACACTTTATTGGTGCAACATACAGCGCTCATGTTCAAAACAGCAGAGACAGTTTTGGATTACCACAGTCCCTGATTCATTGAGACACCAATTCTAACCCAAGCAATAGGTCCCTATGCTCAGGTATGCAGTACTTTCATTTCTTCTGTGGAACAGGTGGGTGTCAGCAAACTTGGTATCTCTCATCAATTTGAAAGCTTCAAGGAGTGGATCAGGATTCATTTAGTAGAACCCTACTGATTCTTGCTGGAGCCAGAAAATCAAAAAAGATGCAAGTCTTTTGGATTTTGCCAATCAGAGGCTACCTGAAGAGTCCTCAGTGCACTTGCCACAACCCACAAACGCAATGAATGGAAGATGGTAACCACATTCTCCCAAACAGCAATGCTTAATTTCCCCAGCACTGTCAAGGTCTCACAGGCAAACAGAAACAGCAATGGCACTAAGCGGAGGGGTTGTGCTTCCAGAGAGGGGATAGGGCAGCTGAGGGAGTCCTGAGACAGATCAGATTGCCACAAATTGAGGTGTGGGCAGAGCAGGGAAAAGCAAAGCGACACACAAGTCCCTGGAATACAGAACAACCATAAACATACAGTAAGAAAAGGTGGCCAAGGGCTTTGGAGAAAGTCCTGGAGTGAGTAGATGCTACTCTGTAGAAGAACATAGGGCATGAAGAAGTGGTAACTACTGACTAAAGGTATCTTGCATTTACTGTGCTGCTCTCGTGAAAAAGGGAAAACAAATATTTTAATTTACGAAATTCAAAATTGTCTTACACAATGCACAAATTTAATTTTAATATTATTATTATTATTATTGCTATTGTATCCTGACAGCTAGAGAGATTCACATCTGCATCCATTTAGACACTGCCTAGAAAGTATGCTTCTAGTGAATCAAATGAGAAACATTACCACTCAGATCAGTAACTGAAAAACATGTGGTATGAGAAAGCCTATCTGGTATAACTGGAACAAAATACAAAAGCCGATGTGGGAAAAGCAGGCAAGGACATTTGTGATTTACAATTGTCAGGAATTTGCAAATTAGTAACTATATCACAAAATTATTACTTTAAGCCTCACAGCAGTTGTATTAATGTGTCTGTAACCTCTATGTTTTTACTGTTTGATTAGCATTTCTTCATATGACTGAATGAATGACAAAACCAAAACATAGTAATCAGCTAAATATTGGTTGTACAGGTTTAAATCCCACATCTCAGAATGCATATTTCCTACTCTGGATGCATGATAAAAAAAATAGAAGTGACATTTTCATCAAATTGAATAGTTTGCTGTTCAGAAGAGTTATAAATCTTTATAAATCTTTCTTTATAAATCAAGTAGATTAAGCATATCAAGTAACAGCTGGATACTCATTCATTGGTCTTACATTCACCTGTGGATTACATTAAAACATTAACACAAAAGGGTTCTTTAAACACTGAGACAGTCTCTGCTCTCACAACAAGACACATGATTGCAATTTGTTAGCAATCAGTCAAATTTTACGGAATTTTAAACCAAATCACATCTTGAGTGAATTTTATCAACAAAAGTCCTAATAATGCACCATTTAAGCATACAATTCAATGAGAGTTTGAAAAGCAAAGTGACTTCCAAAACTAAGAAAATACATTAGTTTAAGATCCCCACTAAGAAAACACAGGTGCAACAGTGTTTCAATCTGCTATCAGCTTTGTGTCTGTTTGACACTGTTGTGCTGCATCTGGGAAGAGGTGTGGACCAGCTGCAGACCTGAGGGCAGGAAAAGGGGCTGTTTGTAGCAGACAGGTGGGTGAAAGTCATAAGACAAGGTGAACAAGGAGAATCATGCAGTCCACTGCTGTCTACACAAAAGGAGGCACATCAGAGTACTGATCAAGTTATACTGTGCATGTAAGAGGCAGGAGGCAGCCTTATTTTGCCTGTCAGTTTTAACTCAAATTTACTTGTCATACCTTTACAAAAAAAGGTCCACAGTGAAGCAGTAAAGAGTTTGCTATGCTAACGAAAACAGAAGAATGGTTCTGTCTTCCTACACATCTTCAATTTCTTAATGGGAAAAGGGATGGCTCCAGACAGACTGAACATTAATCATCTGGATTCTTTTGTTTAAATTGTATGTGGAGAGAAACTGTAAATAACAATGTGACCCTTAACACAGATTCCCGTCCATCTCTTCTTTATTGGTATATAAATCTTTCCTGAGCAGCTGAAAGGCCAGCTCATCTCTAGCACTACATTAAAGAAAGAACTCCACCACGTACACACAGGATGACTAAGCTACACCAGCTGCCCACTAAAGTGAGGAAAGTCCACCCTGAGCTGTACCACACAGCACATGAAAATTCCAGAGTCATAGATTAGTTATTTTTGCATGAAGCTGATGAGTTCAGGGCATACTTAATCAAAATGTCTTCATTTTAAAAGCAATATGGTTGCTTGTAAATGTCATGCTAAGTTTCAAAACCCCATGAATAATGCAGTAAGGACACAGGTTATCATGTTCTTCTCACAGTAGTAACTGTAGGTTAAAAGCCATTTAAGAGGATCTACATTTAAATTCTCAGATAAAGTGGGCTATAAGAAGTTTAGTCTTCCCTCAAATGACAGCTCAGTGGTCTGTGTCTTTTACCCCTGCAGATGCAAACATTTGCCTCAGTAAACAGGCTTTTAACAACTTTGGTTTTGTAAATTTAAGTGTCACTCCCTATACGTTTGACTGAGAGATTTTAAACAATTAATTTTTGAAGCACTTATTTCTCTATACTGCAAAACCTGATAATATGAGACAAATGGCAACAACTGCCTGGTATCCACGTCCAGGTTCTGTGCTCATTTCCAACACCACCAAACTCCCAGAGAGCTAAACAACAGCAAAAAACAAGTGTACCCAAGTGGTCCCATATTTATTAGGCATTAGCTTTGATAGGTTAGGTATAGGTTTTCAATCTACACACAACTCAGGAGGGAGAAGAAAAAACAGAGACTTCTGGACAGAGACTCTCTGCAGACAGAAGCTTCTGGATTTATTTCACTTACTAAACACATGGAAAGCAGAACCCACATCAGTTCTTATCTTTAAAGAAAAGCTTTATGCTTAAACCTCTCCTTACATTCCAACTGTGCTAAAATGACACACTGCAGCAAGGCTGAACACCATTTGCAGGTTTCCAAGGACATAATCAGAAGAGTTTCTAGGCACATCTTCCCAAGACTGTATTAAAAGAAAAATGCACATTTTTCTAAAGGAGATTAATTCAACACAGACTTCGAATTAAGACTCTTACCACCATGTAAACCTTGTAATAACAACAAACCCTTGCTTTTTAGGAGGCGCAGAGGGAAGCCAGAAAACCAGACTCAAGCAGAACCTGTCTTTTTAGCTAGCAAGAAAGCCATGGGCCTATGCAGGAAAATACCTTGCTGGCTTATTTCATCCAGACTAACTAAAACGAACTTAACCAGCACTCTGCAGGTGGAAGAATTGCTTTGGGGGTTGACTACAAGTATGTTTCATACATCCTGCAAGCAGCCTTTGCTTATTCCATTACACCCCAAGTTTTACAGCAAGTACAATCTTTACCACTGACATGTGGCAAATAATGAGGCCTCATTACATTACAATACAACCTCTTTACATTCCAGGACGCTCCCTGGTAAGGGAGGGTGCAGGTTGCCACCACTGAACATGACCATCTTCTCCATGGACATCATTGATTAGATACTGTTTAGTTGTTGTAATGTATTTCTGGCCTAACTTATATGCTAACAATTGGAACTTTCTTTTCTCAATTATAACACAAAAAAATAATATTAAATCTTAACTGAAGACAAAATGAGTTTGAGCACTGGCTGACATAGGGACACTTTACTCCTTTAAGCCCCACAGTAAGCACAAGGTCAATTCACTTTTTCAAAAGAGACATATGTACAAACATAAACTCACCATCTCCAAATAAGAAAAAAAAATACTATTATGAATGTCAAAACAACCCATGAACTCTTTTTACCCAAGTCTCAGGATATAAAAGTTTTGACAATATGTGGAGTTTAAGTCCTAATAACACAATTTTAAATAAAATGGAAGTTTAACTGTTCTATATCAAGGCTTGCTCAGTTGTTTTCTTTTAGCTTGGCCAAAAAGGAAGAAAAAAATCTAACGCACAGCAAGTAATGGAAGCAAAGCACAGCGATTCTAACCACTGAGCCACAAACCATACAGGGAGTCATGAGAAAAGTCACTTGGCAGTAACAGTCATTCTTCAAATAGAAAATTATCAAGAGTTTGTTTTGGGCTTTTTTCCCTCCTCCAGGCATAGCAGACAAAGTTATTTAATTCTAACATGTCATTGCTATTAAAAATGATTGATCATTGTGATGACTAATTAACATTTGGTAGGAAAGGTTCTTGACTTTTAGAAGTTGAGTGTATCAGTCTCTGACAAGCACACAGTAGTCAAAATGTCATTTGAAACAGAGGGTTTCTCTTTTGAAATAGAGGTTTCTCAAGGGAGGTACTATAGTTCATGTTCTAAGTCCAGATCTCCCTTGTCCTCTACAGAGAGCACCACAAAGCTGCTGTCAGTCATAAGGAACCAGTCAAACTTTCCTCGGTTTAATTACAGGTATCACTCTAATCACAGAAAGTAACTGTAAAAACACAGAAAGAAAACAAATCCATGATTACCATCTTAGTAGTTTGTGGATATCGGGCATGGCTCTTTTCTCCAACAAGCCTTTGCCATTAAAAAAGTCAAAGAAATGAGAAGGAAGGTATAAGCTTACTGGAGTCTCAGCTTTCATCTGGGTCCGCAACTTCTCTCTCATTTCTTTCTCATTGAATTTGGCACTTCTTTTTACATAGACTCCTCCATGCTATCAGAGAGAAAAAAAAGGGAAAGCATTAAATATTTAAGTAGTTTAATGTAGAATAGCTGACAGAAGAACAAACAAGAGACAATGACAAGTTACCTTTATGACTCACGCTGCAAATTGCCTACAAGACTTTTTCTCCTATCGCAAAAAGATGTGAAACTAATTTTACATTTGTATATACTTTAGCTCACAAAATCTGTTTAAATAAAAATCAGATATAAAAGCCTCCCAATGCATAAGACACTTGAAGAGTCTTGTTTAAAGGTGCTAAGTAATTAACTAGAAGATGGCATTAGAAGTGACCCCAGGGTATTTATTCTTGGCAACACTGACATGCAGCTTCATTTGTGTATCAGGGGAAAATCACAGAACTGAAGTTACTCACATGCAAGTACTTAGAGATCAATGCTTTCAATTCTAGGTGCCCTCTCTTAAATAGTAACTAATGCAAATACTGGGAATGCAAGTACCATACTTATACATACAAAGTTTATCAACAGCACAAAAGTAACTAGTGTAGGTCATAACCTCCATGCACTTTACTAGAGAAGCAGACTTTTAATGAAGTCATATGAAAAGATAATATTTGAATAAGTAAACCAAAATCTTCACAAAGCAAAGAAGTCTACAGAAGTATTTTTACTGAAAATTATTATAAAAAGTAAAACTATGTCCTGGAAGAGATTCATTTTATAACTTGTTGCACACAATTTATCACAAAACTTCAGTAAAAGTACACACAAAGAGAAATTTGCCCTCTCATTTCCCTCTTCCACCACATTGTTTTATCTACAGAGAAAGAGCATGTAAACAAACATGCACCAACTGAACTACTGATACAATGAAGTCTGGAAAAAACATGATTAGCTTCCAAATAACAGAATTTAAGGTACATACAACAGGTTTGAGATACATTGTTTTCATGGGTTTTCTGACTGACTCCATAACTTGGTAATACTCTATTCTGTTCACCATGACAACTGGTATTAGGATTTGTCAGACAACTTCTGTTCATTTATGGTTTTGCATGCTCTAAACAGAAAGGTGACAGCAAGATTAGAACTACTAAGAGCTGAACCTCATTCAAACACCTGATCTCATGAAAAGATACAGTACATCGTAGAAACAGGGGTGGTGGCTGTTTGCAGAGCTGTATCCCTGGAATGGACTGAAATAAAATTTGAGGGGTTAGGAGGAGGCAGGCAGAAGAGGTGGTCATGCAAAGTGTTTTCAGCATTTGCTTTTCATAATGTGGAGAGATAGCTGCTTAGCTAGTGGTGTTTGATGTGACTTTTGAGTTGTTCTTCAAATACTGCAGTGAAAGGGAACAGAAAGCCAATGATGCATTAACTGCATACTAAATATTCTGTCTTAATTTTATCATCTGTGGTTCCCTCCCAAGGTGAAGTAGACAACTCTAATACTCAGCTCTGCTGCTGTATTTATCTGACTGGCAGGGGACCAAAACCATGAACAGAATTCCCCAGCTCACTGAGCTTGGCTGTGGCATGGTGTTGGGACCATCCGACAAGCAGTTTAACAGTTTCAGACAGAAAGCAACATGAACAGCAAAACACTTCTTCAGCTGTGTAGCAAACAGAGAGCCTCATGTTATCTCCACATTCCACATATAAGACCGTTTTCAAGATCCGACACTATTAAAGGGAAACAGAAGTCTTAAGCAGACTTAAGTGGAGCTGTATTCTGACACCCAACACAACCACCCCTTCCAGGAAGGGCAAACTCAGTTCGGTATGAGAAAAAATTCGTCTACTACATAAGACTTCCATGTAATGGGTAGGTCATCATTCTCTGTGAGCTCAGCTAGGTCAGGCTTTGATAAATGAGTGAAACCTGGAATCGAGGCATTCCCTCACCATCAAATTACTAATCAGCTGCAGTAAACTGGAAAAATACCGAACCAACTTTTCCTTGTTTGATTTGTCAACTTGGACAAACAAAGTTACTATTGGACTTTTTGGTCAGGGACACCATGACACCAAAGATAGATCTGGTGTTGCATGTCAGACATTTTAATGCTCAGAAATAGATTGCACTTCTCAAGTAAATGAGCACAGAGTCATGTAACATAAGAACAGACAAAGTATCACAAGATCAGTGTTCGCTGCATTCACTCCAACTCCACCACTATGGCAGGTCCCCATGGCTCAGGGGTACAAAGCTAAAGAGAGGTAGGATATGTGGCTAAAACTTAGGAACAGCCAATGGGGTGCACAAGCTAATTAATGCTGGATAACAGAAAAGATAAAGACATATTCTCCATGTTAGAAAGTCAAACTAACTGTGGGGTATCAAAAATACTTTTCAAAATTACATCCCAGCCTCATCAGGGACATAAGATAAATAGGAATGAATTGTTAAGCAAATAGGAGTGATGGGATGAATTGGTAGCAAATGATAGCAGGAAAAAATATTTCAGAACCACCCAAAAATAATAAACTCAGTTTTAGGAAAAGAAAACGGTTCTACTTAATAAATCAGACTTGGAATATAATAGGTTAATTTAAGAGTTTCTTTTCTTTCCTTGCTATTAGATAGCTGTCTCAAAAAAGAATGCTAGTTATGTGATTGTATATAGCTCAAATTCCCCAACTTGTATTGCATTTCCTTTTCAGTAAGAGATCAAATGTATGAACGCTCTTCAAAACAGGTTTCTGGAAGCACTGTTTTTAAGGTTATAATTTTTTTCCGTTGTACTTTAAAAGCCCCTCTCTCAGTCAACAATGGATTGTGTTTACAAATATACTTCCTTTGTGCCTGAATTTTGCTCTCCTGGACATCCAGACCACGTTTATTTCCAAACAGGATGTTTACCTGAGGAAGGGAATATGAATTCCGTAAGCATGGCGTAATTATGTGGCTCTGGAAACTTTTAGTGGAGTGTAAGTGACATCACTGATAGAACATCAACAGGAAGGGCAGGAAGTGTTTTATGTTTTTGCACTGTTTGGTGTGATAAAAACAATAAAAATACCTATTAGCTTGCACTGCAGGCCTTCTGCATCCCGTCTCAGTCATTTAGCCATATATGCATCACCACTGCCTGTCAATTGTGTCACTGATTTAAATATATATAGAAAACTATATATAATCACCACCCACTAAATCTTGCAGAAGTTTAATTTTTTGAGGAGTCCAAATCTGAATACATTTTATTTAATATATATACCTGTTTTGATTAAAAATGTAGGTGACATTCAGATTAATTTCCACAGGAACCTCCTTTTAACAGTCAATATACAGCTCAGGAAACTGAGCACCGGATATTCCACACAGCAAAAGTAATTTTCCAAAATCTTGAAAAAAATAATTTCCGGAAATCTAGTGATAGTGGATGGAATATATATCCTGTTTGTATTTTAATTAAAGCAGACTTAAATCACCACCACTGTAATGACTAAAGGCAAGGACAAAGAGCAAAATACTTCCGTGCAGCAGATCAGTTACTTTGGTGGACAAAAAATGTGGAGAATCATTAAGGGCAAGCATTAGACAACTGAGAATTCCATTTTCTCCTTATGCATACCCTTAGTGAGCCATGACAGGGTCTGACAGTTTGTAGTTATTTAGGGGACAGGGACAGCAGATCTACCAATAAATGAAATTGTGAACAGTTTTCTCCTTTTCTCTGCAGCATATACTTCTCTAAACCTACCAATTTTAGCAGAAACAATGGCAATCACCCATGCTCCAGCCTAGATTTATAGCCTACTCACTAAAGTGCTCATCCAAAAGACAACCAAGATTTTCAACCATCCAGCTGAAGACACTGGATGTGCTGCAAAGATGAGGGAAAGAGTAAATCCTCCTATTTGAACATACACCTGTAGTTGCCTACTCTTCATACACTCCTTTATAAATTAATATACAGTTCCAATCATACCCAGCATATTTTTCTCAATGTTCTCCACCTTCTTGCCCTCTTGGACAGGTCTGACAGTAAATTCAAGCAAACCATCTAATTCTATTAGAAGTATTTTCCTAAGCATACGGGGTTTTTTTTTTTTGGTTGAGGTTTTTTTGTTGTTGTTGTTTTGGTTGAGGTTTTTTTTTTTTTTTTTTTTTTTTTTTTTTTTTTTTTTTTGCTTGGGCAATGGAGTGAGGGACAGAAAGTAGATTAATATTCAGAGAACACATTAAGAGCAAATGGAAAAGACAAAGCAGAGAAGTTTTACTGAATAAGCACTTTGGAACCACTACCCAAAACTCTACCCATTTCTCTTCTAATAACTAAGCACCCATCTAAACCCTGAGATAAGTATCATGAAGCCATTTCTGCTCACCTAGAAAAAGGCCAGTGCTTCCAAAACCATCCACCTCTACATTTTATTTTGTTTCACATACAAATAGTTCTGCTTTCAGAAAAAGCAAAGAACACACATGACAAATTCACAGAGGATTTTAGGGAAGTAACCCATCTACACTGCTTTCCACCATTTTACACTGAATATCATATCCACTCAGTATGTTGGCTGCTCAGTGACCACGGCCCACTGCTTCTCAGTAATTGTATAAAACTGAGTCACATCAGGTTCAGCTCTCAGACTAGAAGGAACAAAAGGAATATTATGCAGAAAGAGGAGAAAGAAAAAGGTGGGAATACTGTTAAGACTCGGGTTTTTTTGCTTAATTGAAGTCCAAAATAACCATCAACATTTTCACGAAGGTGGGACCTGCCTTTCCTCCACACTACACTAAGATCCAATTTTTCTCTTTTGTATCATGCTAAAACCTAAACAACTGAAAAACAAAGAAGTATCTCAAACAGTAATGCCAATTTACTCCCAATCTGTAGCATGATACACAGCAAAAAGAGTCTGTTTACACCTTCTGCTAACCTTCTGAGAGCATGACTACAAACTGGAGTTTTAGACTGTAAAAAGAATAAAGTTTTAGAATATTCTGAGATACTTAGAATATTCTGAAATTATTTAGAATATATTTAAAACATTCTAAAATATTTAGAATATTCTAAAATTATTTAGAATATATTTGG
Organism: Pyrgilauda ruficollis; assembly: GCF_017590135.1. Classification (NCBI taxonomy): domain Eukaryota; kingdom Metazoa; phylum Chordata; class Aves; order Passeriformes; family Passeridae; genus Pyrgilauda; species Pyrgilauda ruficollis. The sequence continues at coordinate 3,808,064 of NW_024525490.1, read as the reverse complement.
AATATTCCAAAATATTTAGAATATTCTGAAATACTCCTAACAGACTCCACAGTTTTAATTCTATTATAAGTATTCATTTAGAAAAGTAAAGTGAATCTTTAGTAACTGTCTCTCAACTAAGATACACATCTAACTACACTAAGTGAAACCAGTTGCTGTCATGTTCAAATAATTGATTGCAAGCTCAGAACTACATCTTCACAGCATGCATGGAAAACGGGGAAAATACATCTTACGAGTTTGACTCACAAACAGCAAGGAAAAGTGAAGTGGCTCACCTGTGAAAAGTACCACCCGTACAGGGGAAGCCATTTTAAGCCATCCTTCAAGACATAGCGGACGTGCCCGAGCGCGTTCTGCCTGATCGCCAGCATGTCCGCAATAATCCAATCAACTGCAACGACAAAAGCAAAAAGCAGTCAGCTAAATTAGCACTTAATTGCCACTGATGAAGCAAAAAAAGTACATGTTGTATGTATAAATGTCATTAAAGGTTTCTGAACTAGAAGCTCTTGCTTGTTAGGGCAAGCCTGGAAAGAGACAGTAAACAGACAAGCAGATTTTTTAAAATCTATAAAAGTGTTAAGCAAAAAAAAATACAAACCTGTACACTGGTGATTTGATAAATATATTACATTTTCTTTATTTTTTGGCAAATCCCCGTAGATAATTACCTAAAAAAAAATTAAAAAATATGCAGTATTACTTTATAATTTATTTTCATTGCATTAGGCAGTGATGAGATACAATACAGAATAGGCTTTTTACTAAGAAAACTGTCAGCAAGTTAGCATCATTAACAGACAAACACCCAATCACTACATCAGTACCCACCACACAGACAACTCACTCATCAACAAAGCTGTAAATATTAATTAATGATGCCTGAAGAAACTTATTCTGTTCTTGTGCCATAGCCCCAGAACTGGATCCATGGAATGTGACCTTCAGCCACAAGCTCCCTACATTAATATAACTGAAGTTAATGAAGAATCACAGACATGTACAAAATCACCATTTAATTTATACATCTAATGAATAAGACATGCTTTAGCCAGACACCTGCTATCATTCAACCTAAAATGGTAAATTTTCCTGGATTAGATCAAGAACAAAATCTCAACCATTTGCCATTATTTTAACCATCCAGAGTGAAAAAAAAGCATGAGGTTAAGAGGTGCCTTTAAATTAGTCTATGGCTTCCAAATAGCAGGGTTTTTATATGTTTTTTCCTCTGCTACATGAAAGATGCACTTCAACCTTGTAGTGTCTCACCCCTGAAAGGTACTGGTCTACTAGCGAAATAACCTTCTGAGAGCATGACTACAAAACAAGATGCTGATGCTAGAATATTGGTCACCCTTTTAAGATGGATTCATTAAATTAATTAATTTCTCATTTTATATTTGAAAATAATTTTAATTCTGAAGAACCAATCCAGCTGTTCAATTACCTTTAATAAACATTTTCATAACTTAATAAAGCATAGTTTTTCTAACCAGTACATTCTAGGTCGGCTTTCACAATTTTTTGCCAATGGACATTCTCCTTGTCTCTAGAAGTTGGCTGTATCAGACATACACGCTATGAAGTTATTCCATTTACCAAAAAAGCAACGTGCTATATGGAAGGTTTACCAACTTATTTTCATCACTTCACTAGTCTGGGCAATACTGAAATTTCATCAGGAAGAACTAACATTGACATCTTAATTGGTATAACTTAGTATGCCAAGTCTCATATTGATCCTTGTAGGAGGTCTCCACCAGCATCTCTGGAAACTGTCATCTCTCAGGTAACCTGTGATACTGGATGGCTAATGTCTCATATTGTTAACTCTAGACAAAACCCCACAAAAACACTGTAGGTTTCAAATTCTTGCTGGTTCTTCTTTAAAAATACAACCACAGTGTTGATCAGGTTTTGTTTTCAAGGCCAAAACCAGATATTGGCGAACTGAGATACTCAGTTAATAGTGAACAAGAGATCATTCAGCATAGAGTAAAAGAGGATAAAACTTGAGTTATTTTTTTCCAAAAATGAAAAAGTAAAGGCATGCACAATAAATTCTAACTGAACAATATTTGTTACAAGTTAGTTGACAAGTATATTCTGAACTGTATTTGAGAAAATTGAACAAGATTCTGCTATAGGAGTAGTCTTCTTATTGAAGTAGCAGATTTATAACCTTACTGCTGACACTAGGTAGCACACACAGTTTAGAGCAAGGTAGCAGTCTGAGGGTTGACCTTACAGTTCAGGTGCACAAATTCCTCTGAAATAAATCCTCCTACTCTCACTTATAGAGTTAAAACTTCATTTTACAAGTGTATGCTTTCCTAGTACTGTTATGCACAACGTCCATAAATACTGCTTTCTTTAATTTCAAGTTAAGACTCCACTATGTAGTTTCTGGCAAAGACAATTTTTAGAGTAAGAGAGAAGGCCCAATACAACAAATCATTAAACCAGAAGGTTCTGAATGTTATTTGAGCTTTTCTAAAATGTAGAGGAAAAATAAGAAAAAGAGGAAAAAAAAACCTGCCCTTGACCCCAAGAGCTGCACCACACAAGAAACAGGGTTTGAAATATACAATCTATAACTTCAACTTGTAAATATTTCCACTTTAATTTACCAAGTCAAAATCTCAGTGCAATCAGACCCACAATTTAAAGTACTCATTTTGGACTATTGCTTGGGTAAAAACCAATACAAAGTATCATTCCCATTAAAAAACAAATACGCCAGTGTCTGCCAAATATAACAGTTAATCTGTGTAATTTTTTATTTCAGTAAGATTGGATCTAGTTCACTTTTTAACCCCAGAGGAACACCCACTCACTATTCCTGTAAACAACTTGTATGCACAACACTATGGCTTACCCTAAGGGTTAGATGTGTTTACATGTAATGGACCAAAATCTTTTACTCATGATAAAACATACAGCCAAAGTGTTGTACAGAACTAAAACAGAAAAAAAAAATCTTATTTATATTAGTTCTCATTAAACACACAAAAACTGGATGTTTTATTTCAAAGCGAAGGTAAGAATGAGAAAATCTGAAAGCTCTATTTTGTTTGCTCACATACCTCAGCCTAAAAGGATGCACCAGCTTTATCTGCAGTATCATCGACTTCAGCACCACCCATCTCACTGATCTGGAGGAAAGGCTTACACAGTTCATCAAAGGCCAGCAAGCAGCTGTTCACCTTAGACACTCTCAGTTAAAGAACTATGCTATAAACTTACAACTGCTACTACAAGTAGCTAAGAATGGCAACTTCCAGCCTGCAGTCCCAGGAGACACCTACTCTGTGGGCACCCACGCAGCTCTCCTTGTGAGACCAAAGCATTTTTCCTTTATCAGGCTTCTGCAAATATTCACCATACACAACAGAGGGGTAAGAGTTAAGAGCTTTGAATCCTACAGAAATGTTCTTTTCCCTTTGAGATGGTGTCTGAGTAATTAACCTGCCTGTGGATAAGCAGGAGAAGAGTCTGCTCAGGACAAGACTCCAATTTCTGGCCATCTGATGTATTTAGGTAAACCAGAGCACCTAACGCATATTATAGCTGCAGAAGGAAACAATACAGTACCCTTCTTTGCGGCCTCCCGAAAACCTCAGACTCCCTGCTGTTTTTCACAGCTAACTTTGCAGAATTCCTTGCCGCAGAAGCTGTGCAGCCTCTAACTCTTTCTCATTTTGCTGGTGCAGATGTTTGGGGGCCACAGTGAATTATAGAATCACAGGATATGCTGAGTTGGAAGGACCCCCGAGTCCACCGCTTAAGGAAATGCCCACGTAGGGATCGAACCCATACCTTGGTGCCTCCAGCACTGCGCTCTAAGGCAGCATTTGAGTGACTCTCCTGGGACAGCAGTACAGAAACAGGAGCCCACAGTGCCCACTCATATTCAAGCCCCTTTGGATGTAACCTGAAGACATCAGAGTGGCTTAAAGACCCCCAGCCCTCCCCAGAGGAGCAGTGCTGCTCCCAGGATGAGCAGAGCATTGGCAGGGGTGGTCTTGCTCCCTGCAGCCAGTGCCAGGGAAGCAGCGCAAGACATGCAGGACATGCTTGGGAGGGAATTTGAATTTTAGTATAGTGTTTCCATATCTCATGCGTGGCTCTCCAGACACTACATATATATATACACAATACATATATACACATATATTCTAGCTATCAGTTTAATGAAGTGAAAAGTGCCCTGTCAGTCAAACGAAGCAAGTGAAGAACCTGTTCATTTAGAATAGAATCTGCTGTTAAAAAAAAAAAAAGGTACAATGAAGTCAAGTAAAGAAAACAAGTCAATAGGAAGAGCAACACAGCAAGCCAAAGTAAGCAGAGGGAAAATGTTTAAAATGCAGATGTAGAGTCTAACATTGCAAACATTACTTGTGTACACAACACTGAAATGTGTGCTTTTAGCCTTGTTTTGGTTGCCTCACAGCCCAGTTTGCAGTAATGGGTAATACAGTTAATGTGGGCCTTTCACATCTGTTTACACAGCAGCACTGTCAAACTCAACACAACGAGGTCTCAAATGCAGGAAACTGGACGCTATTAGATCCCTTCTGTGGGAAGGCTGGTACCCAGCTTCCATGGATGCCATACACCAAGCTGCTTACAGGCTCAGCAGCCACAAGGCACACCTCAGGGTGTCCTGACCAGCTGAAGCTTTGATGAATTAGCAGGAAGTTACAGTAGTTCTGCTGGAAGAATGCACTAATCCAGTGATAGGCCGATCTAGACATGCAAATGGGAGCTCCTGGGGGATCTGGTGACACCGGTTTCAGCTTCCCTACCAGACTGCTTTTTCCAGTGCAACATACTCAGCTATGGCTGTGCTAATTGTGGTAGGTCACGTAGCAATATGGAACAGTTCTGCATCACAGCCACACCCAAATAACCCATAATTTGCACATGTTTTCACTGAAACAAGGTGAACAATCCTAATTTAGAGTTAAGAATTTTATTTCTTGCTTATGAAATCTCTGCACACCAAAAAAAATTAAATAGATCATTTAATCACATCCCAACAGTATCAGCTCAGTAAACACTGCCATGGCAAAAACAACTGTAGGTAAAAGTAATCATACTATCAGAAGATCTGCTTGCAGGTCAACTGGTGATCACATCAAAATCCTAGCAAAAAGATTACCTTAATATTGTAATTGGATGTGGCTGATAATGGGAGCAGCTAGAAGCTGATCTGCAAGCAGATCTTCTGACAGTGTGACTCCTGCTTTAGCAGCATTAAGGCAATGCAACTGGTTATTGCTAGTAAAAACTTGGGCCATCTCATCTGGTGTCTATCAGTACACCAGCACATTCAGTCTTGGTTCCTCAGACTTTTTAATCCTCCTTCCTTCTCTATTCAAAGAAACAAAGAATGATGGTCCCATCTTTGCTGCTACTTCAACAAAACTTATGTTCACTGGAGTACTTTGTGAAAGCAAAGCACTGTGTTCAGGAAAAACATCAGCTTTAAGCATAGGCAATAGAAACTGGAAAGAGGGATAAAAGCAGGATAACAGGAGGAGAACATTCCTTCCTTCTTCTGGAGAAGGAGTCAAGACATCAACACTTAAAAAGGACCACGGAGACTTCCTACTCAGCTGTACTATCCTCACAAAATGGACCTCTCTCCATCTCACTATTTCTTCACAATTAATTGGGACTGCGTGCTCTTTGGGCCAAGACCATCTCTGTTAGCTGGGCACTACTACAACATGTCTACTAAAATAAATAGTATCCTAAAACATATTTATCATCTGTTTGTTATAAAGTCTGGATACAATTTTCTGGTGAAAGGGTGGAGTTTGCAGGACAAACCACCAAAGCAACTAGCACGTACCCTGTGCAAGCTGACCTCTGCAGCACTGCTGAAGATATCAAAAACCTGATCATGACTCAAGTCCTTTGAGCTTCCAGAGAAAGCATCTCAGATCATAGAAACTATTTATCCTGTTTGACTAGAAACAGGCTCAAGACAGGATACAGATAGGGAATCTGTACTTGGGGCTGACAAATTTCTCAGGTTTTCAAATGTCTTACTATAAGAATTTTAAATGTTTATTTTTCTCCACAGAAGACAAGCACTTTTATTTACCTTTAACAGATACAGGTTTCACTTGCCTACAGCATAAGGAGTATGAATAGAACAGAAGAGGAAGGACTTTGATGTTATTAGTTGCATTTTCTCTAGATCTGAAAAAAAAAGTTTATAAATTTTGTAAAAATACCTTTAGGACACACAGCTTTAAGGTAACAATCATACTATTGCTACACATCGCAACCTCTTTAGGGACTATCTGCTCAACGCGGAATTGCACAAGTCTGAAGTCTGCTGCTCAGACAGCTCTAGCAAGCTCAGCAGCAAACCATAAAATCACAAAGCAATCCATTTTATTGAAGCAGAGTTCAAACATTCTGCAGATATGTATTTTACTGGGGTTCAGTAGGAAAAAAACCTCGCTAAGAGATTAAGCTCTGGAGAATATTGAAAAGATTCCTATACATAATGTAATTCAGTTTCTTTTTAAAATACATTTGTGACTTGATTCAACCAGAGAGCCCAAAACTTCAGAAAATACACTTACTGTCACTTAATTTCATTTTTGTAAGAAAATGATAGTAACAATCTATTTAGATTAAGTAGGACTAAATCATACCATCAGATGTTACATATGAAGACTGTACATTTTTATTTTCATACTAGCTTTTAGTCTTATGGTCTAAATTGACAAAGTTTCATGAGTGGTTGGTTATACTTCATTCCATGTACTAGATACATGTAAAAAAGTAATTCTGTTCTGATGCTGACTGTAAAGGCTTTACAGATTATGAGCTGAATTAAAGATAATTGTCCCCTGTACTCCTTAGCTCTCTAATGAATCCTTAACAAAATCTTTAAAAAGGCATCTGTATATCTTAAATGTTCCAGTCTTGATAAAAGGAAAAACCCCCAAGATTTACCATGATATTAAGATTCTGACATCTAAAGTCTGAAAAAATCCTATTATCAGTGCCCACATAATTTACAGATTTTTCTTAAAATTACTTGCTTTTGATTACAGTGCAGTTTAATAGCACAAATCCACCATTACAATCAGTGATCACCTGGGAAAAATCAGAGTATCTAAATTTCATCATAAATCACCAGTAATGAAATTTTTAAAATAACAACTGCAGATACTTCAGACATAGCTGAAAGGTGATTACTTATATGATGAGATTTCAATAGGAGTGTTTTTCTGAACATTTGGCATCTTGGTATTACATAAAACCTGAACATGTCTTCTAGTACAAGAGTGAAAGTCGGTATTCCACCTGTTTCAATAAGAGACAGTCTCCTTTATAAACCTTTTGCATCTCTGGAGACTTCTTCATGCACATTTTAGTAATTTCCTTAAAAGAAGGGCAAAAGCAACCCACACTAAATGTAGCTATTGTTTACTTTATTACCCTTCTGTAGTGGAAGATATGTAACATCCATTCAAGCTCACTCTGGAAATACCCTTTGCCCACCACTCAGGAGCAGGAAACCTTGTGGCAGTTTGCAGCGTTTCCTCCAGCCAGAGCTCTTTGGAACAGGAACTTGGCCTTTAAATGCCTTGGACTCCACGGAGGAGTTGTTTGCATCTCTATTTGTAATACTGTTACAAGTGTTTGTATCAAGTAGAGACTGGAAGTTTCTGGGAAGCTCTCAGTGAGTTGACATGAATGAAGATGATTATGAAACATTTCTAGTCTCTGCTTGTGACAGCGGAATAGGATTTCTGAAAGCTTCTCCACACATCATCAGTAGGTATTTAGAATTTAAGCACTCTGGACTGTGAGGCAAAGGAAAGCATAAGACTCACAGTGAGGCAAAGGAAAGCATAAGAACATGTAGGGAGGTTTCTGCAACAATTCTGCCTCCAGAATTGAACCTAGTAAACTGATCAGCCTCAAAAATTGACACATTAAAATCACCCTCATCTGCTCACCACCACAGCATGTGAACGAGCCAGCTCACCTGCAGCCTGCTCAGAACTGTGCACTGTTTGCTCACTCAAAAAGAAACATGCATGCCCCCAGACTCCCAGGTAGCCACAGGAAATGGAACAAAGTAAGTCTTTGAGTCAATCCGTAAGTTCACCAGGTAAAATTACTTCAACTACCACAATACAGTTCAAAGCAATCCAAACTAATAATTTTTTTTATATCTAGTCATGAACTAAAATACAAAATTTGATCAAATCATGTGTAGTTTATTTTACGTTTAAAAAAATCAAACTAGCATAAATGCTATTTCCTACTCCCACAGAGGATCTAGTTGTAATAGAGAAGATGACAAGTAGTATGTGACAGAAAAGAAATGAACAAAAGAAAATAATTTCCCTGGCTTTTTATACCAAATCGCTTCATAGGATCAATTCAAACTGACAGAAGAGAGATTAAAGAGTATTTTTCCCCGAGAAGATATGCTTCCTCATAACTGTAATGTCAAAATCCCTGACATCTGAGCCTACTTTATCTAACATAACTAAAACTGAGGAAAAAAGGATACCCCACCTGCAAGCCTACGGCAAAAAGTTTGAAATAAGTGTACACAAATGTTTAACTATGAACAGAACCTTCTATTAGCAAGAACAGTGTCAGATGGTAGAGCACCAGGAGAAAAAAACATCTAAATTAACAATCATCCTTACATAAAATATCTGGACATATTATGTAAGCAGAAGAAAAGGGCATGGAAGAGCACTGTAAAACTCCACAGCCCAGCATCTACCAGAACACAGTTAAACACAAAAAGAGTATAGTGTATAAAACTAATGTTGGCTAAAAAAACAGCAACAAATACAACTTTTATTTTCAAATGTAACAAATTATGCTAAGTCAGGACAAATTGTAATGAAAAATCCACATACCAAAAATCTTAAGATATTAAAATAAAGTATATTTAAATAGAAGATTTTAAAACCAAATCATGAGATTGCAATACTTACTGGTCAAATACTTGGAACCAAAATTCGTAAGAGCATTCAAACTTGCCCTTTGACTCCTTAGCTTTTCATACTTGACACATACTTTCTAATATTTTTGTAAGGACATGCAGCTAACTTAAAAATGTAAACATACATTTTTTAAATTGTGGACTGAGACAGATAAGGCTGACATAAAATTCAGATTCAGTTGTGACTTGCCATTTATGAAACATATGCCAGGCAAATCTCCACACAAAGCTACTAGTTTATGAACCCAAACAGCAGTTTTGGTTCAGGTAGCTGATACTTGATTTCTAAAAATGCTAACTAGCTAGCCCTCAGTTTTTATTTATTTTATTTTTCATGTATCAGGCAATAAGTGGAGGATGATCAGGATCAGTACTGAATGCAGAACCTCTCCATACTAAATTCTTTCCAGATTGCCCCAAAGCCAGATCTGCAATAGACCGGAACTCCAGATGGTATATTGTTGAACAAGAGTCCTGAAGGACACCACTTTCACCTTCAGATCTACAGTCAAAGGCACAGAATAAATATGAAGATATATGCAAATATTTGGATTGCAATATCTAAAACAGAAAGAGCACAAAGTTAACACACCTAATCTATTTTTGCTACCTCATACCACAGTTGAACGTAAGAGTCTAAAATTAGGCATGCATCTCAATCTGAAAGCTGCATCCCTCGGGCTTAGCAGGTATCACTTGATTTCTGTTCTAATAACGCAGAGAACTTAGCTGTGTACTACAAAAGACATATATGCCTGGAGACAGCTATACACTGAAATCTCTAATGAAATGAAGCAGGGTAAACCCTCTTAATGGAGCCAGAAAAATTTCATAACAGCAGAAAAATTTCACTGAGCTTCTTTCAAAAATTTATCACACAAATGTGATACACTTCCCTACCTTCCCCTAGCTTCTTTTCAGTCTCTGCATTGCACCAGTCCCCACATTTCTATCACTTCCCCAGGACCTTTACCTCATTATTTCTACCATTGCAATTAAGTTACAAGTATGTTTATTTTAACCTCTCAACACACCTCCCAACAGCTAACACTTTCACAAAGCAGCAATGTAAGCAGGTACTAACTGGGGTTACTGCCACAAGCTACATGAACAAGGAAAGCTCGAGCCCTGGGAGGCTACTCAGCTCCAACCTGAGCTTAGAGGTTTGCCTTAATGGCAGCTCTGCACCTTCCTGCTCAGCTCCCCCACCATTCCAGAATCCTCCCACTCCTGAGCCGCCACACAGGGAGGAGAGCTCGGGAAACTCAAGAGCAGGTTCATATACCCAAGGCTCATGCCAAAATGCAACTGCCAGCACTTTCCTTCCAAACACAACTGAAGAAGGGTGAAAAGTTCTGTTTCCTTTGGACTTTCTGGTTATGTCACTTGCCTGGGAAATGGGTCCTCATCTAAAGAGAAGCCAAACCCTGTCACTCACATCTACCGACAGGAAGCAGTCAGAAACCAGACCTTCACCCTGCCATGATGAAGCCTGGTTATGATACCTCCCCCAGTGCAGAGAGGGAAGAACCAGGTTCCTAAGAGATGACAAACCACCCCACCAACAGCAACCAAAGCACCTCCTTGTATGCTGCAACTTGGCTCTCAAAACTGAGCTGCCTCTTGCCTTCCCACTTCCACCTTGGGCCCTCAAGAATTACCTGCTGGACAGCTGAACAGATTCAAAAGGAAAAGCAAGAAGTATGTAAAGACAATCTTGTCTGGGAAGGTTGCTGTCCTGGGAACAGAAATGGGCACAGACACTCACTGCAAATTGGTCAACAGCTCCAAGATTAAGCATCCATCCCAATCTCAGACACCAAGCTGAGATTTCCTAGGACGCCAAGGTATGAAAAAAATCGCAGACTCTACTCCACTGGAAAGTATTGTCAAGAGTCCTGCAGCACATTTGCTCCACAAAGTTTTAGTTTGCTCTAAACCTAAGTAGTTTTCAACCCTATTGAGACACAGCAAGTCGAAGTTTCAATATCAATCCAGGAAGCACACCGCACTGTGAGACAAGCATCTTTTGTATTTTATAAAATAATTGTTTAGCTCTACTAAACAACACCGAGGTATTATATGATTCTTACAGCCTTTCCAGAGTCCTGTAAAGACAACGAAAACCAGAATTTCATTATGTCTTTAATAAAAACACTGCTTCCAAAAATTTCTATTCATCAGGAAGGGGGGGTAGGGAACACACTGAGACAAGTACTGAACAAAATCCATGAGCATTAATTCCATTATGGATTTCATTCAATTGTCAAAATCTTTCAGATGAAAATGATCCTTTAGGAAGCAGTCTGAGTGATGATTTCTTTATTATTTCCTCACCAGCATTCAGTACAAAATATCAAACACAATTACAACAAAAAAAGTTGAAGAACATTTAGTCCTCATCTGATCTGAAACATGTGCACAAACACAATAGGCATTAATTTCATCACCCTGACAGCAAGTGGGATAAGACACTCAGGGTCAGAGAGATGAGAGCATTCATCATATTGAATTACCAGTCCTTTCAGCCTTCAACCATTCTAATCACACACATATTTGCAGCCATCCTAGTTTTCACATTCTATGGCAAGATTCAACTGTTTATAGCCTGTTTGAAATGGAAGAGACCAGACTTCCCTGACACAGTAAAGAGAAAAGCAGTAACACAATCACAGTTCATCAGCTGCTTGATGATTCAGAAACCTGGGGCCAAACCAACTACCCTCAGATGGAAGACCTCTAAAGTGCATGAATTGTACCTGCTTGTACCAGGGACTGCTTTAGCTCATCACTGATAAAATTAACACCCTTTGCTCTCTGAGACTCTCTTTACATAGAATTCTTTTCACTTTATAAAATATTCCTCCTAGAAAACAGTACCGTAGGGCACCGGCATCTTCCGGCAGGATAGGTGCGAAGCAACACAGAGCCAAAGCAGGGACATGCTCTCTGTGCCACTTTCCAATACCACTTCTACACATTTCATTACTTTGAGTACGTAATCCTAGAGATTATTGAAGAGCACTGTCAAAATGCCACAAATTAATTAATTTAATATATTTATAGCTGCTTAACAGAATTTATGGATGCCCGCTATACTGTAATTGCACTGACAAATTTACACAGCGTTATAGGATTCCATTTTATAGCATACTGGCTTTGTCAAGTTTACCTCACAGCACTGAGATGTTGTTGTTGCTTTCTGTACTCTCAGTACTGGTTCTTCAGTCTTCTACTGCCAACTCTTGCATGACAGTCAGCAAAAAGGACTATTTTTGGCAATTTGTTAATGAATTCTAATATTATTGGAAAACCAAAACTGATGCCAAGTAAGCTTGAGTTCTCTTAGGCTTTGTAAAACAAAACCGTTTCAGTGGAAAAAAAGTCTGACCAAAATTTAAAAAGAGAAAGTATTTACAACTAAATACTTTTTTACTTACCAAGTAAAAAACTTCTACAGTTACTTCATGAGCCACTCTCTAGAACCTAAAATATCCAGAGCTCACAGCAATTGTATCTCTGCAATTATTTTATATCTCAAGTCAAATACATAAGAGAAAGGGAAAGACTAGTATTTCAAGATTTTCTATCATGCAGATCAGGTTATCACCTTACTTAGTTACATTTCAAAACAGAGGAGTTTGCTATAAAGATAAAAAGCCTTTCTAGTATGAACTATAGTTTTTGTTTTTAAAGAATTGGATAAGAACATCCAAGTCAAGAAGAACAATACACTTGTGCATGTACCTGTGAGAGGGAGACAGATTTAGATACTCAATGGATTAACAGCAAATGGTAGAGAAAAACATCACCTCTTGACAGATAAGTAGAAAACAAATATCACAATACACTAGTATTTGAATCAAAAATATAGTCATCCATGTTTATGACTGCAACCAACTCTACCCTGTTAATACCCACTCACATTACTAGGCATTTTGGAAAATTATTTTAAGATCAGACACTTCAAATATCCTCAACTGATTCAGCATGTTCTTGTATTAAAAACCACAAATACCTTAAGTGTAAAACCAAAGAATGTTAAACAGTACATAACATTAAAGACATTTTAAATACAGTAAGACAGCAAGAGAGTTAACAAAAAGTCACTTAAGCATCTGTAGAACCCTAACGACTTGAGTGGGACTACAACAAGTTCCAGTATTCTGATGGATGAGGTTGTCTTCTATTTATTCAGTTACAAAAAAAAACATCCCAACAAGCAATCGATTGAATAAATTAATAGACTTGAAAGAGATGCAGAATTCCTCTCTCCCATGGCTCTTATGGCGCCTTAATGCTGCTAGAGCCCTACAGCTGCCTTTATGAAGCTACTATTTTTGCTGGTTTATTGGAATTAAGTTTAATGATGCCACACTTCTGCATCTAATTACATGCCTTAAGACAGCCCATCCACAGTAGGTCTCACGTTACCATCCCAATCTCACACACTCGGGCACATGGTTAACTTTCCACTGTGAGTTTCAAGTTAAAACTCATGCAGCGTTCACTAGAGTAGGTCTAAAAGGACACTCTGTTTCTCTCCCTTAAACAAATGGGAACTATCCTCCAGTTAAATGACACATGGATTTTAAAGGTTATAGCTCTTACCTCTTTACACATGTATTGTATTTTCCAAGCTTTTATTTACCTTCCAGTCATGGCTACTGTTTTATTTATCCTATGACATATGCCTCCTCCTCCACAATTTCTTATCATTATTTCTTGCTTCGTGTGACAAAGCATCTCTATTACAACATTCTCCTAACTGATCTCCTGTTAGTGGCCTATAATTGATCATCACCACTTTTCTGTTTGTATGAAGTTTATCAATGCAATGAAACAGAGGTCAACAGATGATGGCTGCCTTGTTGTTTCTTTTGGTTAGCATTTTCCTTTCTTTAATGTCACATGCAATTTTTGGATTAAAGTTCTTTCTAAAAATTCTAAGTGTTTGCTACTGTCCGCACATCAGTTGTATGCAGCTTGAGTAGCTTTTCCGTTATAATTTAGACACCGATTTTTGGCTCTCATTCTTAGAATAGGTCAAGTTAAACTGCTATACCACTACCTTCAGCAGTTAATGTAACATCAAAGTATCTGCACTAGAGACACTACATAAAACAGAAGGCAGCTAAAACTATAAGTACCTGTGAACTACCGCTCCTTCTTCCTTTTTTTTTTTTTTTTTTAAATATCAAGCACAACACAAGTTAGCTTATTTGGACAAGATGTAAGGTGAAACTACATAAATTACAAACTGAATCAAAAACTACCACTAAAAGAAGATCTCGCTTCAGTTTTGTATCTGTTTTATTTACTCTGACGTCAAACTGTGCAACTCTTGTACCTTTAGCTGGCTTTGTGGGTTTCCCAAGAGTCAGTATGAAAGTAAGGCCTACAACTGCACTCAAGAGTGGAAACTAGGGGAGATCCAGCCTGATTCTGAAATAAATGCTTCATTACAGAGTGGAAAAAGGCCTCAGCCATGAATATGAGAAGACCTTATTTGTATGAGCTCTGTCATCTGTCAATGTGCATTGCTATTCTTCGCTCTCAAGCACCTAAAGCTGACACTACCTTCAAAGAGCCTGCTGTATATTAAAAAAATTTTGAAGGTCATGCTTAGACACAGGAAGCACCTGTCATTTATTATTTTTTACATGCAGCATTAAAAGTCTCCTTCCCTGCTTTCCAAATTACAGAAAAATACATAACCTCTCAAACACTGAGAACTTTGTGAGATATTATCACCTGAATGCAAATACCCCTCTGATCATACAAGAGAGGCCTCCAATTTCAACTGATTAACCTGAAACCAAGATCCTGAATAACCACAATCCATGGCTGATCCAAAATCTAAGGGCCAAAGAGTGACATGAGGCAGACTGCACGAAAACTAAAAATCTGTAATAACGGAGAAATTAAGTAATCTATTTATTAAAAACTTGTACGTGTATTATGCACAATTATAGCTGATGACAGCTTTCTCATCTGCTGCCAATTTAACGCTACAGATGTGCGGCACAGGCCACAGGGGTTCAAAGTGTGCAAAGGCGGCTGCCATTCAAGTGCTGATAGAGCACGACCGGTGTCGCATCTCTTCCGTTTCCCCGACCTGCAAAACGAACACAACACCAACACTCCGTGAAAAGCATCACCAGAGGAGCAGCGGCGGCTGCGGAACGAGGCGGATCCTCTGCGGTGCCGGGCACAGGCCACGGCCGCACCTGCCGCGGGCCCCACGGGGGCCGAGCCCAGAGCCGGCACCACCGCCGGAGCCCCCCTGCCCTGCCCGGCCCAGCCGGCTCACCTGCACGCCCGTGTAGTTCTCGAAGAAGAAGAGAACCATGCTCTGGTAGATGGTGTACAGCCGGTCATCCACCTCGCGGTAGAAGCGGGAGGGCAGCACGGCGGAAAGCAAGCGCCAGGCGCCCCAGGCCAGCATGTAGGTGGGCGCCGTGCCCATCATGACGGCGGCGGGCAGCACGTAGCGCATGGAGTAGGTGTGCAGCACCAGCGACAGCAGCATCTTCCCGCTGCCCCCGGCCTCACCGGGACACCCACATGGGCGGCGCGGTCACACACAGCCCCGCAGCCCCGCCGTCCGCATCGCCCGCCGCGCCGGGCACACCCGCCAGGCGGCCGCGAAGCAGCAGCGGCGACCGCGGCCGGGAGGGACGGGGAGAGAGAGCGCGGCGTGAGAGGGCACCGGCTCACGGCTCCCCCAGCGCCGCTGCCGCCACCATCTTGCCCGGCGGAGGCGGAGCCGCGCCGCAGGAAGGCGGCCCCGGGCCCGCGGCGCTTCCGGGCGGGCGGGAGGAGCCGCGCTGGCGCCGCGCCGGGCCCGGACCGGACCCGCGAGCAGCCCGGCCTGTGGCACCGGCTCTTTCCGCTCCCCGGCCCCGTCCCGGCCGCATCCCCATCACTCCCCAACCAGAACCAGCTGCAGTGAGGGCCGGGCCGCTCGGCTCCGTGCAAAACGAGGCACACGTGTTTATAACTGATGAACTGAGTTGGTATTAATTATATCCTAGCATAGGTTGGAAGAAAATTTAGTCCTTTCTCCTGGCCGTCCTCCGCCCTTTCCCCACCCCCGCACTTTCGGCCTATGAGCCCAAAGTGGAGCGCTGGAATGCAGCTCTCCCTTTGCCAGCTCCAGGCACAGCGGTGCTCCGGGTTTAGGAGGCATTTCACGTGCCCAGCCTGGACGCGTTCTCGCACCGGCAGGCAGCCGCCTGCCTCGCCTCCTCTCTGCTCCCACCCTCAGGCTCTGCCCCCCAGGACCCTGCTGGCAGCAGAAGCCAGAGGCACCATCTGCTTTTGAAGAAAATGCAAGGGGTCTTGCAAAAACCAATCTAATAATCTTCGCAGAAAAAATTGCTTATTGAGCTCTAGGCTGTCGTGAAAGATGTATTCCTTGTCTTTAAAAAAATAAGTTCTGTCCTGAAGTTTGTGGAGATCTCACTGTTTTGAAAGAAGTGGGTGTGCAATACATTCTGCTAAGATCTGTTTCCTTTGCCAGGTTTTAACTGGGGCAAGCTTTGTCCTTTGCTGTTGTTGACCTCCTGCTAGCTGGTTTTTAGTGTGTGTTGAAAATGGCATCCTTCAGTTCATTAGTCTTAGGTATAACAAGACACGTCTTTACCAGTTTTAAAATGTTTCATTTTTATTCCTTTGTATGTTTTCCCCCATATTACAAAGACTGCCTGTATTTCTTTGCTGTATTTTACATTACAAGTTTTCTTTTTTTTGTTACTGTTTGATTATTTTTCCCTTCCAGCTTATGCTTTTTTGGCATTCTTAATCTTTTACCATCCCATACCACACATACATGCCCATGTTCACACACTTTGTTTCTGCTTTTCATAACTGGATATTTTCTACTGGTTCTTTTAATATATTCTCTCTCTTTGTGAAGTGTCTATTATCTGACATATAGATACCATTTTAGTTACATAAAAGGTACAGAGTCCATGTACTTGTGCTTAGGGCTTAATATACTAGTGTAATTATATCAGTATGAGGTTGTAATATGGGGTTGTAATGTCTGTAGCTGAATGAAACTCAAACTTTCCCATTCAAAAAACAAATATTCAACAGTGATGAGGTCTGGGATGCTGCCACCAAGTCCTTGCTTTTCTTGATTCATAGATGCTTTTTATTGTAGATCCCTCTGAATTGTGCCACAGGAATTTCAATACTAGTCTTTCACATTATAGACATCAGAGGCAAAATAAGAAGAATGTTCTGATATTTGCTACAATTTGTAATTTCTTATGAAAATCTTATGAAAGTCTTATGAAAGCATAGGCCCCAATTACACCTCCTTTAACCAAGTTGCTCTCTGGGCATTTTACTTTCAGGTGGAAGAAGAAAAATCACCCAGTTTAGGGCAGTTAGTACAGCAGTTCAGATATTAATACTTCAAACCTGTTTTTATTTTCTTCTGTATAACAACCTTGACATTTAAAAAAATAAACAATGTTTTCCCCCTGAAATTTTGGGGGAAAAGCATTGGTGAGCCATCTGTAAGGTGCTCAGTCTGTTTTGTGAGGATATAATTATTTGGTATGAACATGATTATTCTAGTGTTAGGTTATTCTGCTGGCGGTTGCCACACCTAAAGTGGCCAAGTTCAACAAGCTCTGGAAAAAGAATCAGATGTTAATCTGATAGTGAAAAATACCTGTAACTGCCTCTGAAGGAACCACAAACTGTGTCCCTCTGAATGTTAAGGGAGTTTCCCATTTTGCTACTCACAAAACCATGTTTCACAATTCCATCACCTACTCACTGCAATTGTCAACAGACTAAGCAAAACCACATAACATTTGATACAAATCAGTCTCCCTTGAGCTTTAAAATTAAACCTTTACAGATGGTCTTATCTTCAACAGTATCCTGGAAGATGATGTATTGCTATCAGTTCTGTTGTCAAATGTTGAGAAAAGAGACACAGATATTAAGGCCAAAGATCTAGATCAAAATAAGGATTTAAGCACCTGAATTCCTTGAGTCAAGGACTTTGATTCAGAGCTTAGGCTTGCTATGAAGTCCATGTCATATGGGGAACTAATCAGTGCATAATAGGATCCATGGCCATCATCAGTCTGTGTAGAAAGTTGATTGCAGTTAGCAGACTCAATATGTATTTGTGTAGGGTCAGGTAAACCGAAGCACTGAGGACAGTGAGCCTAAGTATGGTCTTACAAGTCATCATTCTGTATTTTAGAAGCACATGTGTCCACTTGAGACCCACAATGTGTTACAAAGTTTGGTAACACACTTTTTAAAATGTGGCTAGAGAAGATACCGACAGACTTCAAGGGACTGGATTAGATATGGATTCAGTTTGTTGAGGGTATCAAACTCATACCTCCCATCACCAAGGTAGGTGACCTGCAGGGTAAGAGTAATGAACATCTCTCATGTTGAAGGTGCATTTTGGTAGTAAATGTTTAATGTAACATAAAAAATAATTAGCCTAGATTACAATTAGACTAGTTTAGACAAGTAGACTTGTTTAGATTACAGGTCCTCTAGATGCATGCCTTTTTTCTAACAATGGCCATGACCTTCTACATCTGTCTGCATTTGCTCAAGGAAATGAAGGCTTCCTTGAATCCTGCAGTCCTCTCCAACCTCAGGTGAGAAATGTAGTAGTTCCTCTCCATCCCTGACTCTGTCCTTGCAGGGTTCCTTCAGGTTCCTCTGCCCCATTGGACGCCCTGGCTCTCCTTACACAGAACATAAGGCTGCACAACATCTGATCCACCTCAACAGCATGTCTACATGTCTGTGCTCTGCTTGTTCCATTCCTTACCTTCAGGCCCTGCCCAGAAAGGATGTCTCTTACCACCAGAAAAGGAGGAATCACATTGGGCCAGCTTGTAATCTGAGCTAGTTCTTGAGGATGTTTTCTGGGTGGCATTGGGCATGGTTGTGTTTATGGTGGGAGTTACACTGTCTTCTGCATCATGCCCTTGCAGTGATAGGGAAACAAGTTCAGCTGTACCCTAACTGAGGTAGGTTTCAGCTCTTCTCTGTCTCCTAGGAGATTCATTCTTATGGATTTGGTTATACTTTTTGCCTCTACAAATCAATAAGAATGGGAGATACAGATGAAGTAAGGATGTGGCAAACTTCTTCCAAGCTCTCCCAGCCTTCTCCAAACCCCTCTTTGTGTTCAGGGCCTGGAGCCATGTTTAATTCACCAACAGATTTATTCTACATATGTCTACCCATTTTTCCTTTTACCTCTATTGGCTTTTAGCCGCACTGCAGTCTGTGTGACAAGCAGTAGAATCTCCTTTTGTTTTGAACCTGCCTCATTCTAATTTCATTTTATGTACCTTAGAGCTTGTATTGAAAGACACAGAAACCCCCTTTCCACTCTCTTTTTAAAGAGATTATTCCACTTATTATTTTAAAAGATCTCCATAACATCCCCTTTAGGTGATCTGTTTTCTTCATGAGAGCTATTATGTTCACTCATAAGATTTATCCATAAAAGTAACTTGCAGAATCTCTGATACATGTCTAGCATAATATGTCATCATTTAATAAATCAAAGTAGTAAATGAGGAGAAGCACATTTTTTCTAATGGTTCTAAAACACATCTGCTGACACCAGAGATATGGTGATTTTCAAGACTCTGCAGATTGTGGAGGAAACAGTTTTAAGGAGCACACACTCTTTTGCATAAAGCTGGATCACTATCATCTTTCATCTACCTCCAACTTTTGTCTTTCCTCTGTTTCCACTCTTCGTCCACCAAACTCTCAGTCTCCCTTCCAAAATACATCCTTTGGTTCTCAGCTATGTCTCTACATATTTTTTTCCAATCTCCTTCCCAGGCAAGCCTAGCTAATTCTACTCCCATGACTCTGTGCATCCATCTCTTTTTTTTCCTAGTGAGTCCTGGTTTGCTCTTAATTTCCCCTGAGAGCTCCTAATCCTGTTATCCACTCTTTATGTCAAATTCTCTTTGCCAGAGCAATTCTAATTTTTACTTCCTGCCTACTTGGTCACAGTCCAGTCTTTCCTCAACAATTCTCAGCCACAGCTTCACCCTAGACTGGCAGTTCTGGCTTGGCCTTTCCCCCCTCATTTGGTCAAGCTCTCAATCTCTTTGTATGTAACTTGGGTGGCCTCTGCCTCTGTGGCACTTGGGTGCAGGCAGGGACAGCACTAAGAGATGGACAAAATAAGGTACTGTGACCCCCCATCTGTCTTTGGATGGCTTGAAGGGGTCAAAGCATGCTGTCTCTCAGGAAGGACAGCATCCATACAGCCTGTTCAGTGAGACAGGAATTGTGCATTTTAGCTGGTAAACTTGGGTTCTGTATTAAGCAGTTAAAACAGATTTATCAGAGGTTTGTGGCTTTGCCAAATTTGAGCCAGTTTTCATAGTAGGAGGTCGTGTTCATAGCTCAAATGCTATTCATGACCTTACCAAACAAATCTCCTCTCTAAGGCCAAAAGTAGTAAAAATCAAAAGGATTATGAGCAGCGTAGTAGAATAGCAGATTTTCTATAGCTATATTCCCTAAAATAATGCAGTTTAGGAAATTTCAATTTTAAAATAAGCAGGAACAAGACAACAAAGACAAGCTCTTTGAAATTTGAAATGAAAATCTATTAATAAAAACAGACTTTGATACCAGGTAATGCTACAGTTCTTCCCTGCAATTAGGGCTGTGTTCACTGTGCAAACCCAACTGAAGGATGAGTTAATATTTATATAGAGAAGCCTGAGAAACCTGGGATCATGAAAGACCTGGTAAGAGACTTAATGTGGTGTGCCTAGACACAGATATAGCTGTTTGTGTTTAGCAGAACTAGGAATACCAGTTGAACTGTATTTATGAGTGTTTAGGGAAGAATTGGTTACCTCCTTTTATCTAAAGTTTTAGTTCTATACTACCCACAACCACCTACAAGGGTTTTAGTCATAACAAAGCAACATTTTTGCATGAACAGTATGGCTTCAGTATAAGAAGGCTGTAGCATGGGAGTATTTTGCTGTAGGAATTTATATCATTGCTGCAAGGTTGTCTGAGTCTGACTGTGTCTTATCTGTGTACCTTGTCCACAAAAGAAACAGACAGGCTTGCCACTGAAGCTCTGCAGCTTTAGTAACACTGGGTTCAAGATACAGGCTTCCCATCTGCTGTTGTACAAGTTATTTTGGTTTCCCATTTATAAAATTAAAGTAATACTTGTCTCCCAGCGTCATTGCAATGGCAAATTAAGTTTAGAGCAAAGAGACTCTTGTGATCAAGGGATGACATGAAATTTAAGTTTGCCTCCGGACTGCAGACCTGATATTATGTCTCTGTGCCTCAGTCCCCTTGGTGTAAAATAAGGATAATATTTCCTCCCCACACCCTTTATTTGTTTAGATTGTCAGTAGAACTGGTTGGAAAAATTCTGACATGTTTTTAATTGAGCATTTGCTGACTCATCAAAATCTAGTGTTTCAATGAGAACCCTACTCAGCTTCCTGACAGCTTGCTGACCTGGATCCTTGGCAGAGATCTGGGAAGTGCTGGGAGCTGTGGCTCTCAGGGCTTCCAGGCTCATTCTTCCTTGATAGCTGGAGTTCTCAGTGTCCACATCTGTGGGACAGCCTGCCGCGCGGGGACTCCCATTGCTCACGGCTCTGGGGCAGACCACCTCCAGTTCCCTGGAGCTGCACTTTCACACCTTTTTTTAAAAACACGGTATTGTTCCCAACAGAAGGACATTATGTTATGAAGTAACAGAATTTTTTTACAAAACAAAGTTATCCTTCTCTATTGAACTTTTCAGAGCAGGACTGTTTTGCTTTAATGCTGGTGCATTGCATAAGACAAAGCGAAGTACAGCCTTCTGCTTAAAAAGCAATAAACTATGTAGGAAGAGAGACACAGCAATTAGTTAGTCCTTTTGCTGCCTCCCACAATCATTTTGTCACAGTTTCCAGTCTCAGAACACTGGAGACAGTGCTCAAGCCATTTGCCTGCAGATGAGACATCCGTGTAAGATCACAGGTAGAAGTAGATGGCTGATCTTCACTCTACCTACTCCTTTTTCCTGTAAGGAGTAGGTGATACCCTTACCCTGTATCATAGAAGATACACACATGCAAAGTCACAATTCTATGTTATGTTCACCTTTAATTTGTGAATGAGTAGATGTAACAGGATAGAGGGTTTCCCACTCCTTGGCTATAGGCCGATTTTATCCCTGTATCCTGCAAAGAACTACCAGGGGAAATAAAAATAAAATATGGAGATATATTCATGAAACTACCATCTCAATGTCCAAAGACACTGATGGTGAAGTTGCCAGGCCTAAAATGCCTGTTGGTGACTTTGGCAATAGTTTTCTGTCTTGAGACAAAAGCATAGAAATGCAAAATGACACATTTCAAAAGATTATCAGCTTCAAGCCCCTTGCATTAAGAAAAGCTCAAATATCTGGTGTGCATCAGCAATCAGGTTGAAGGAGGTGATTGTCCCTCTCTGCATGAGGTGTGGCCTCGCCTCCAAGTCCTATGTGCACTTTTGGGGATCACAATATGAGAAGCTATTAAGCTATTTGAGAGCATCCAAAGAAGAGCAGAAAAGATGGTGAAGGGCCTTGAGGGGAAGCTGTATGAGGAGCAGCTGAGGTCACTTGGTCTGATCAGCCTGGAGGAGACTGAGGGGAGAGCTCACTGCAGTTACAGCTTCTTGTGAGGGGAGGAGGAGGGAAAGGCACGGATTTCTTCTTTGTGGTGATCAGTGACAGGAACTGAGGGAATGGCCTGAAGCTGTGTCAGGGGAGATTTAGGTTGGATATCAGAAAAAGCTTCTTTGCCCAGAGGGTGGCTGGGCACTGGAACAGCTCCCCAGGGCAGTGGTCACAGCACAAAGCCTGACAGAATTCAAAAATGTTTGGACAATGCTCTCAGGCATGGTGCGACTCTTGGGGGTGGTCCTGTGCAGGGACAGGGGTTGGACTTGATAAACCTTTAGAACTCAAGATATTCGATGACTCACACCTAGCTAGCCTTTTACATCCTGCATGAAGTTTATTACAAGACTTCTGCCCCAAAGTCTTTTCAGTCTTCTTTATCCAGGAGCAAGTAAATCTAAAATTTCATAAATCTCTTATTTCTATGCCACAATTTCTAAATGTCTTCTCATATTACTTTTTTTCTCCCTATTCTGTAAGCTTCATGTTAAAGTTCAAGTTTGAAAACCTTCCCTAAGCAGAGCCTAACAGAATAGTTATTTCATGTTTTAGAAATTTTTTTTTTGCTTTGAGAGATAAGAACCAAGTAGCCATAAAGGGAGAATGAAAATTATAAACCAGGTGTGAACACCCAAAAACCACTGGATCAAAGCAATAAATCCAGCACCACTAGTATTTTACCTGAGTAGACTTTTCAAAAGGAATAGTATGTTAAAAAAAAAAAAAAAAAAAAAAAAGAAAAGAAAGAGCAATATTGTTTCAAAGGTGGCTGCAGTATCTTAAGGAAGGACAATCTCCCATATACCCTGTGGACTGTAAAAGTGAGGACATAATATGCTGTAGATTTACTCTTTGTGAGATACATCTAGCTCCTCCCCTCAGATGCAATCATTCTGTTCAGAGTTCTGGAGAGGAGAAGTTAGAAACAGAGCTGGGAATCAACATCACAGGCTGCAGAAATTACTTTCTTATTCCAAAGGGGCCTGCAGGGAGATGTCACACTGGTACCAGAGGGATTGCTAATATAATCCAGAGTAAATGCAAATTATTCAGTTCTACCTTGGGCAATTTAAAATGTATTCATTTCACATTATCCTATTTGAAATGCCTGAATGGAGGAATTTATTGACTTTTTAAATTACTGCTCATCTACCACGAGTGCTTTCATGGTCTACTGAGAATAGGCAGAATGTGCTGTGTGCATGAAGAAAACAGATTACATTGATGCTGCAGCTTGCAAGGTTTCAATTATATCAATACCTGCTATATTTAGGAAGAGTATTGTAGATAGTCTTTCAGTCTGACTTCACAGGATTTAAAAATACTTTTTGTTGGAAAAAATTACTAAAGAGACTAAAATTGCTGTAAAAGAGGATAAAATGCAAATTTCATTTTCATATTCTTTAGTAAGATAACTGAAAAAAATGCAATAAAAGTTATCATCTTCTCTAGAGGACTCCATACAGTGCCAAATGGAAAATAAGTAATTAAGGTGGGGAACCTGAAGATCAGCATTAGAACTGTAGGCAAGGTGAGGAAATGGCCAAAGAGAAAAGAGAGCTGGTGTGAATTCAGAGTTCCTCAAAGACTGGTCCTGAGCCTGATACTCTTAAATGGTTTCTTTAATGACTTAGCAAAAAAAAAGTAGATGTGTGCTATTGTTCTTTCTCAGTGGCACAAAGCTGGGTAGCTGATGAGCTCAGAGGAACTAAAACACCTGACAGTAATGGCCCATCAGACTATTGCCTGAGGTGTGCTGGTTCATGTGTAGACACAGTGAAATTATTATCAAAGCTCCATGCTTACCTATAGAGAAATAAAGTCATCATTCCTGTTCAGTTGCTTGTCTTGCTCATTTTGACGTGGCTGACAGTTAGCTGGAGGCAGAGTTTTCAGAAACACAGTTGATGAAAAGTTGCAGAAAATTAGCCTTACTTATGTTTTTATCTTGTTGTCTGCTTTGCCAGTTCTTTTTCTAAGTATTTCCTAACCATACTGATTCTTACATTAATATACTAAGTTATAATTTTTTGTTAATATAGTGGAATTCTTTTTGGCTACACAATAACATTTGTGAAAATTCCCCTCGATACTCCTTTCTTAGTCCTGTGGTGAGGTATTATTGTGATTTAACATTGCACTTCACTTCTAGCAGAAGTCACTGGCACTCTCCTTTATGGAATGTGTACATATATTTTTTTCTGAGCTAACAAGCAATGTCACTCTAGGAAGTGACCTCTAACCTTGCTGGGAAAGTAGAGCCTTTTCTGTTTATCAGCAGAACAATAATGCAGTTCTTGTGTATCAAATAAATGTCTTAAAATGACATCCTTCCCAATGCAGCTCTGTAAAGGCAAAATACTAAAGGTTAACAGGGTAGATGAGAGCAGGAGAAATGGAAGTGGGATAAAATGTAATTGTGTAAAATGCAAGTCTATGCACTAGAAGATTAATATTAGGTAATTCTGTTAGATGGCAGAAGTTTATCACTTGTGAATGAGGTCTTCCTAACAGGTACAGGGTAAGAACAAAGCCTAAGTAGTTTTAAGATGGAGCTTGATAACTTTATAAATGGATTATGACATAGTCCTGAGGTAGCAGACAGCTGGGATTTGATGACCCAGATAGTTCTTTCCTAGTCTGTGTTCCATTTTTGATGGTGGTGCTGCTGGGGGAAGAGCCAGTTGTCTCTGGTAGGATGGAGAAGTGCACATAAGGAGCTGTCAACCAGGTTTCACATGTTTTGTAAAAGGACTGGGGACTGCTCAAAACCCCAAAGAAATAAAGTTTTCAGACATATGTGAAAAAAAAAAAAGGTTTCTGGTGTCATACAATAAGTCTGTCTCATCCTTGTGATCCATATTAAGGAGTGAATCTTGATACTAGGCCAGACCATCTGGGAAGCCAAAGTAGGGATACCTGGTCAGAGCACCTGGTGTGGTGTCTAGTGTAGAGCATGAAAGCTGAGTAGGTAGTGGGAGAAGGGTGTTCTGCATCTCTGTGGAGTGGTGGTGTGAACCCTAAAATGTTTTTCTAAATCACAATTTTGCAAAATCAGACTCTCCTTATGTACAAGGAAAAAATCAGACAAAAATGTTCATTTCCAGGGATTTACAAGTTGTTGAAAAATACGTGGCTGATAACCAAAGGATCAAAATGTCTTAGTCACAGGGATGGGATTTATATGCAGCATGTACATAACCTCTTGAAAATCTTAAAACCTGATCTTCCGGTTACATGGGGCAAAAACAGGAGACAGAAGTCATGAATAATTTTCAGAGTTAGTAGAAAGTCCTTAGATTATATAGACAGAGCAGTAGGATTAAAATTTGCTTTCTAAAGTGTAACTACCAATTATCCTAGGACATTTGCTAGAAGGCTATAGTAGCCATTTACAGAATCAACAAAAGTATACACATAACATATCGTGTTTTGTAACATTCTTTTGGTAAAAAAATAAGGAGCAGTATTACTTTAGTAGGTACTTGAAGCCATGCATTTATTTCCATACAAGTTAATTTTATTTTAGTCAAGCAATTATTTAAATAACTTGTCTATCCTTTTAAAGTAAGAATCTAAATATTTTGCCCTAATCTGAGGAATACCAGTACTCCCACTACTCTCATATTTGAAAGTGAATAATATTATACCTCTGTTTTGCAGACAGAACTTTTAGGAGAATATGTTGCCTAACATTCACAAATATAAGACATTTAAATGAAGAAAAGAATGAATGGAATTCCTTTCACACAATTATAGCACTATAATTAAAGACAGAATATATATTAATCATTTCCTTTAAAACAAAAAAGGAACTTTGAAATCCCACAGGTCATTAAGTTGGCAACTGATTAAAAACAAGACATTTCCCATGCAGCAGCACAAGTGTACTCCTTTAGTTTCACAGAATCCAGTCCTGTAAAACTAAAGTTAGATTCATAAGGAAAAAAAAAAGTCAGTGAAAGTCATGAATACAGTTAAATTTCCATCCGTCCATTGTAATAAGCATATAGGTGTATGAACAGATAATTTCCAAAATGTTTCATCAGTCAGTGCCAGCACAGAAGATAGATAACATTCATCTACCTTGGCTTTGAAAATATAAAGAAACAAATATCAGCAGATCATATAACATCCCTTTTGCAGCTGAAGGGATAAATTTCCAATATTACATTGTGATTTTTTAACTTTCTGTCACTGCAAGAGATACTGTAATCATACTCTGGCCTAGCAATTTACCAGAAACCTTACCCAGAAACTCTTATGGGAACTTGTTTAGGGAATCTCCAAAGTCCTAATTATTTCAATACAGAAAGCCTCTGTGGTTACACTACCTACAAGAAAATGACAAAGATTTTTAATGTACCGTTGGCCAAATCCCAGGTGCAGTCAGGAAGACATTTCTGCTTGTTCATATGATTGCAGGAATTTATGTCAGTGATGGCCTTTTCTCGGATGTGTTTGGCATTGGTCACAGACAACAATGGTGAATTGAACTACATGGTAACTGAGTTATTCTGGGGCTTTTTCCTTGCAGGCAGTTGTACAGAGGCAATAATTTTAAGTAGGATTTAATTAGAAGTACTGTGACATGTTTTGATTGTATTCACACTGGGTGAGGAATGTCCCTTTTCCCTTGTTGGGTTGAAGCTCTGAGTGCCTGGCTCAGCAGGGAAGGGGCTGTGGGAAGTGATGACATTTGCTGTAGTTCAGTTATTCTTAGTGCTACCCTGCCAGGGACACTGAGTTGGCTGGCAATGATATGGTGGCCAGAGTAAACCCACTGAAAAACTGAGGTCACAGCAGCCCTTCCAGGGCCTTCTGGAGTCAGAAATCACCACGTCAGCTGCCTGCTCCCCTCAGGGCTTACCTCACCTGCCTGCCCTGTCTACCCCATCCAGCAGGTTCAAAGGACTTTGCAGCTCCAGGGCAACACACATCCCTCCTCCACAGTCTTTCGTGGAGACTTTCTCACTGCCAGGGTGAGGATAAATGCACTCTGAAGCAATATAAACCTCCAAGAAATTGTATTGATTTTCCCCACCTAATTTTCAATGGCAGGCTCGCCATTTAGGAAAAGGGATGATCATTCATCTCATTAATTGCACTGTGTAGAGACTTTCATCTTTGTCCTTCACAGTCTAATGCTGAGGATTCTGATAATGCTTTTCTTATGGGGCAATTTCACAATATATGTTGGGTATGGAGCGGGCACTTTCCCCACAACCCTGTGCTCACACACTGCTTCCTTGAGTTGGGATTTAGATGTGACCACAAGTCGATCTAGGAGATGATTCCACAGAAGATTAACCTGCTGAAACAAGAAACAAAGGCTAATCATTCTCCCAAATCAGCAAGCTGATCTAGCTCCATGTGCCCGTACTGTATTGGGTTCCCTGCAGAGGGGGTGGTGGGCCCTCCCTTTTTTGGCAGCAGTCAGCCATCACACCAGCTTGGTGTGATCTCACTCCTCTGGCTAATGGTTTCCTTTGAAGAGGCAAGAAGTTCAGGTTCCTTCCTACTTGCTGAGGATTTTCCACAGAGGCTGGTGTCCATGTTCCCATTTTACTGAAATTATCAGCAGGAGCTCCATTGCTGCCAAGAGGAGAGGATTTGAATTCTCAGCATTTCTTATAACAAAGATGGATATGGAAGAAGTAACTGACCTTTGTCCCTTGGGTCTGAAACGGAAGAGAATGAGATGTGACAGAACCAACTACAAATTAAACTCAGTTTTAAAAGTAGCCTATAAAATTTCTGGGATTTCACCTTGACTGTATTAGATGATGAGATTTTTGACAGTGGCCCTGCTGAAATTCATGGAAATTCTCCTTGTATTGAGAGAGGTTTGTATTCTCTCAGTTTGTGATCACCCAGATACATTTTCTTTGCTCCATTTTGCCAGTTTTAGTTTCCCTTTTTGCATTCAAACAAAGATTTCTTTCTCTCTAAATGTTGCTTTTACTGCCTTAGGAGCATTGCCAAGCTTGTGCCCTTTTTAATTCTTTGCAGCTAGGCTGGAGCTTTTAATTCATGATATTTAAATAACATTTCAGCTTAATCATTTAACTTTTTCCTATCTCAGCTTACTGCCACATTTGGCTATGCAGTAGATCTTACCTAGAATAGTGTTAAGGCTTGAACCTTGAAAAAAGCCCTTGTAGCATATTGCTTCTGTTTGGAAAGCATGCATTTGGCTTTTGGGTTCTGCAAGAGCTCGCTCTGTGCCAAATGGGAGCAGCATTTTGAGTTTAATCCATTAGAGTGAATTGCATTATATCCTACAGAGATAGGGACCTGCAGAAGAAAAACATTGCACAGAAGGGAGAGGAATGAAATTGCCGGTTCAGTGGCTGTGGCTCATGCTATGACTATTCAAATGAATGCTTACTAGTAAAGGAGCTCCACTTGAAAAACACAATTGAAAAGAGAAGAAACTGGGCCAAGGAACACAAGTGCTTACAGAATACTTTGTGACAATAAGACAGAAGCTGTAAATAGTATTTTCTTTTTTTTCTTTTGACTTCGCAGAAACTCCTGGGATTATCCTACATAACTTTAAGTCCACTGTACTGTTTGGTGCATTCTTAGTGCTCTTTCCAAGGAGGAAGGAGTGTGGAATATCAAAGCTGTGGTTATTTCTTTACCTTTGTTTGGGCTTATGTTCCTACTGTCATAACAGCAGAATCATTTTATTGGTCTGCTGGTATAGGCATCTCAATTCTCATTCAAAAATACCCTGAATGAGAACACCACTACATCGAGAGATCAGGCTTGTGTTTATATAGAGGTAATCTGTGATGTGAAGGGCATTTCTAAGTAGACTATAGAGCACTGACTGAGTGTGACTTGGGGATTCTTTTGATCAGCTGTGATACAAAGGTTTGTTATATTCCCACATTCTGTTGCAAGGGGTTTGAGAAAAATAAATATCCAGTCCCCTCCCCAATGTGAAACTGCCAAAGTCTTCAAAGGTGTTGTGAGAGGTGGCTGTGCAGAGAGCTCTCTTTTCCTGTGCACTGTCAGATCTTCTCTGTGATGAGGAATTTTCCATTATCTCAATAACCTCTTTATCTGGACCAACTAAAATGGAGTCAATGTAAAAAGTAGGTATTTTTGAAGTGAGCCACACTTCATTCAGTGTACAAGCATATAAGTGGGTGCAGAGTTTGCATACCATGTAACAAATCTGTGAACAGGCTGTGATAGTAATACTTGTGGAAACGTTGGCTTTTTTTAAGGAATCAGCATTTGGTATTGCATATATCACAGACAATTTGCATTAATTTTGTATACAAATTTGCTGCTGCATGGATACAAATTTAAAGCTCTTTTGATTTTTAGTGTCAAAAGAAAGCAAATATTAATTCCTGCAAGTATCTCAGTTTGTTTTCATGTGTGCTGAACAATTTCACTGTGCCCTTAGTATTAGGAATCACACATTATACACCTTATACTATGGAGGTTCTCCGAGTTGCTGGAGTCCTATGAGGTTAGGACTTTCTCTTCTCATGCTCCTTGTTTACAGAAAGTCATTGCCGTCTAATATTAGGAACTCAACATCCCTGCCAGTTCCTGGGCCGAATTTAAAAATGTTTGTTTTGAAACTGGTCTTTCGTTACTGCTCATCTAGTTTTCTGTAGAAATGAAACCATGCATAAAATCATCACATCAAACTTCTCAGTGCTTTTAAAATATATAATGGTGTGATGTAATTTTCCGTTTTCATATTTTTCACATGAACGTTTTTCTGGGCTATGTAGAATAAATGGTCTGGGTCTGTCAGCTGAGCTGTTCTACTCCCTGCTCTTCCTAAATTTCTGTGAAGCCATTCCCTGTAGCTGCATCTTGCAAATGCCTGTTCGTTAGGCGGTACCTGATCTAGTGTCCTGGAGCAAATAATTTGTCATCTTCTGTAGGGATAAATTCCAATTTTTTCTGATCATCAGCTTCAAATATCTTCACATCATGGATGAAACAGATATTGGACGTTTTAGAGCTTTTAAAGTGAAAGCAGCGTGGTAGTTTAAGGTGAAATAAAAAAAAGCAAGATAGAGGAAGTGAAAGACTGAATGGCAGAACATAATTTAGGTCAGTCTTTCCCGCCCTTCTTGTCATCGGCTTTCCGGTACCGAACTCGTTTCAGAGCTCGCTCGCTCCGGGCCAAAGCGGGAATTCCCGTCCGCCGCTGCGCCGCGTCCTGCGCGCCGCGCTGGCAGCGCCCCGCGGGCGAGCGGCAGGGGGCGCCACTGCGGGCCCGCCATTCCCGGCCCATTCCCGCCCCATTCCCGGCGCATTCCCGGCGCATTCCCGGCCCATTCCCGCCGGCCCCGGGCCATCGGCGGTTCGCCGCGGACCGGCGGCTCGGAGCGGGGGCCGCTGTAGCCCGTCCGCAAATGCAGCCGCAGGGCCGCGCCCCGCTCTGCTGTTTGAAATAGCGCCCGCCGAGCGCGCACGTCCCGCACGTAAGCGCGGCCGAGCCCGCCGTGCGCGGAGCGGGAACAGCAGCCCCGCATCCCGGTGGGCCGGGCGGGCACCACCGGCCGCAGTCGGCCGGCGAGAGCCGCCCGGGGGCATCGCGGACATGAACTCCCGGCGAAAGACGCCTGACCCTTTCCTGACGCGAAAATAGCCCGAGAGCTGCCGTAGCTCCGTCTTGCTAAACTCTCCTAGTATACATGCTTTCTGAGCTGTGATCTAGCGTTATTCCCAGGGGTTCTCCAAGAAAGGAAGTGGAGAATGTTCTTTTCAAAAGCATGAAGTGGGAAAATGTTTAGAACTATTTATAGCTGCACTTAGGCTGTGGAAATCCCAGACATTATAAACTATTTATAGTTATTCTCTGGGTTAAAAGGGTGAAGTCAGAAATCTTATTGAAAAAGTTGCATATGCTTCTTATCCATCAGTTAGATTAAATGAGACTTCTGAGTGTGGGATGGGGCTGGCTGAGACTGATGAAAACTAGGAGGAATCAAAGACGAGGTGGAAACACCAATCCAGGGAAACTCACACCTCATATTGTGGAGAGAGGAAGGGCCCTGTGGCACCCCCAGACTGAGCCCAGGGCCAGAGGATGATAGGGACATGCACGCTCACTCTTTAACTGTGGCTGCTGATAGCAAGTTAGAGACTTCCATTGGCACAGGCTTCCCCATCCTGGCTGTTAGGGGAGTCCCATGCGTGTTAGAGCTGCCGGCTCTGCCTGCTTCGCTGTGTCAAATCTCTTTATGTTTTAAATCCTTGGAGTCTGTGCATGAGCCTTTTCTCCTGTGAGCTCACTCAGGCATTGGGAGGCAGCAGGTATCATCAGGGGCATTATTTTGTACGTTCTGGCCGTGCTGCCTCAGCAGCTCCAGCAGCTGGGATCGCCTCCATGCGGATGGCGATGGGCCGGGCTGCAGGAATGGTTCCTTGGGCTGGCTGGGGCTTCCCGTCCTCACAGCACCTTGGTGACTGGGCAAATTTAAAAAATAAATCTCTAAAGCTTTTCCTGCTTTTGTCAGAATTGTCTGGACCAAGCCTGAATTTGCTATAAGCAATTAAAGAACTCCATAGAAATATCCCTTTACTGACAGTTGAACACAACTAGCAGATGCAAACTGACCAAAAATGTCCTGTATAACATGAGAAAAATGCTGAAATGCAGCTAATTAGAACAGAAATATCATATCAACACCATTAATGTAACTAATTTAAGGGGAAGCTTTTCTTGCTGTAACCTGCATAGTGTCAGACATGAAATCCCAATGATATTTCCTCCCACTGCTGTGCTTCTCTGATGAATTGTGCAAAACCAACACTTGTCTGGTTTTAAAACTCCCAAAACCAAACATCATAAAGCATTATTATTATTATTATTTTATTATTTAAAAAATTATTCTATCATCTAACACTTTTTGCTCTTCCTGACTAGAGTATCTTTCAATTAGTATCACTGATAAATGGATTGTTTCAAGTATTGAAAGAAGTATTTTAGTATCTTCAGAAAAAAACTCACTTTTCTTTGAATAGTGGATTTAAATGTCTTATTCAAAGAAGAGGGTTCTATTATTTTTGCTCTAAGCTGTTCTTCTCTTTGTGCCCTGCCTAATGCTGAAATTTGTGTCTTTAAAGCTTATATTGTTTGATGTTTGCCATGATTTTAGGGTCAGCAAAGAGCTGATCTGTGGTGATGCCACTAATCAGGCAGGCAGTAACTTCTTACTTAATATGGATTTTTGTTTGCTAGTGCTTTTGTCGGTCCTTCCAGCCTTTTGGACAAGCATTTGTGGGTGTCTAGATTGCCCTGCCTTCTGCCTGCAGTCTCTGTGAATGGAAACATGGGGTGTACAAACTACCTGTTTGTTCTTCTGTTGTCTTACCCTGCTTTCCCCAGCTTGGCTAGATTTCTGTAGTAACCCACAATGGATCATACAAAAGGGTTTCTTGGAGTAAAAATAACCTTGGAAGGTTATTTATTATAAGGTATCCTTTTCTCCCCCCTCCTCCCTCTTCAGGTATGACAGGTTTTATAGATGACACTGCAATTACATGCTGATGAGCACACAGAATAACTCCCCCAGGTCACACCACAGCCTTCACTGTTGAAAGAAGAAAGCTCTAGAGCTCGACTTCGTGCACTCATGCCTTTACTACCCTTCATGGTGGGAAGGGCTGATGACCAAACCTGAGGTAAAGTTGGTTTGACAAAGCCAATCTCCAATTTAGCAGTGAGTCGAGTTGAGGATCTAATTGGTCACAACTGGTATTTTGATGACTCCATAAATAATTTTATTAACACTGCCATGGTGCCATGGTTTTCTCAATGGTTCAGTAACATCCCACAGGAAAAAAAAAATACCCGAAACAAACAACCCCCCCCCCCCAAAAAAAAAAACAAAACAAAACAAAAAAACACCCAAAAACAAAAAGGAAAAAAAACCCAAACAAAAGAAACCGAAAAAAAACACCCCCAAAACCCAAACCAAATCTCTAGACTTCAAACGTTGCAACTTCTGTTTTAATAGACAGACTTAGCAGATGGCATCCCTTATTGGCAGAAGTGCAGCCATTTACAGCCTTGTTAGCAGCCAGATGTACATTACTCAAGAGTCTTCTATGACAATCCTGGATGTTTCTAAAGGGTATTTTCAAACTTATTTATCTTATTGCAGTGTGCCTCCCTTCTTTGAAATCACAAATTCATCAAGAGTTGAGGTCATTTTCTTTCCCTAAAAGACAGAAAAACGTTTTACAGCAAAATATTTTAAAAAACCCAAACCAAAACAGGATGTAAAATAAATAGCATAATTTGTCCATAAACCACCAGACTGTTCTGCAGGAGCAGTGGATAGACAGGGCCTGTGCTGATTCAGTTCTAATATAGCCCTTTCCCCTTATTAAGGAGACCACAGGCCAGTGATGAAGAACCTCTGACCTTCTGTGGTGCAGCAGAAATAAAGAATGGAAATAAAACTTCTCTCTGAATTTTCTAACTTGTAAAATGTAGCTATCAGTTTTCAGGTATTCAGTTAGCTGAATCATGGGCAATCTTATTGGCACAGAAATCACTTGTGAAGAGGCAGATACTAATGCTTTCCTTGTGCAGGTCAAGCAAAAGAACACAGCTCTGCAAGCTAAAAACAAACATTACTTCTAGGTACCCATATTGATATTCTGCAGAAAGAGTTTGTTAAGTCTGTAAATATGACTGGATTCAGTGGCTCATTGCACAGATTATCTCGATATCAAACCCACAGCAAAGCAGTGTTTTACGTCACTGACTACCAGTAATAGCAATGCAGAAGCAGAGGTGTTGAGTTTAAATGTCAGCCATGACCTGAAGCTCTCAGCATTTTCCCACACTCGATTTGCAACATCCAGTTTTCCTGAGAGACCCCTGTATTTGTACTTTCCTTGTATAACTTGGGATTGGACATTTGTACACCATTTTTTTTCTCTGTATTGGGAGCTGGAAGTCTATCTTAAGAATATTTTGTCCTACTAGGGAGTAAAATAGCAATTTTCTTAATGAATTGCTGGTTATACAGAGTCCAGCTACTAAGATAGAAATGAAAAAAAGATAAGACCACTGATATGAGTAAATTGTGTTAGTTACAACACAACAGAGCACTTGTTCCTACTTTGAAAAAAGTGAAGATTTTCTTACCACAGTAACTGAACTTATTTCGGTCAAAAATACCAAAGCAAAAAGTTACCAAGTTGAAATCAAGTATGTCTTTTGTTATTTATTGATAAAGTCACACTCTAAAACTATTCTTTAATTCATTGGAAAGAATTCTGATATAATTTTGGATATAAACAGTAGTGGAATACAAGACACAGGGAGGGTTGGCGACTGTACTGGGAGTCCTTGTAAGTGAGCAAGCTCTCCCACTCACTCCATGGTTTGACACTGGAAGCATAGTCTTTCAGCAGTGTAGAGAGAGCATAAAAAGGAGAAAGATGCCCCTTAGTTGGTGCAGTAATGGTGGGGCCACAAAGTTGGATTGCTGAGATCATTTGGATGCAGACTTCCACCTCCGGGGCTGGAAAAGTGATGGTTAATCAGGATGGGTAAGATTAAGATTCAGCCTACACTGTTTCAGGGTGTGACAATGACAGTCAAAACTGAAGCTATAGCAGCCTTCGGTGCCATTAGTTTCCTCGAACTGTCGCAGCCACAGGTGCAGCACACATCTTCTCTGCTGCCCTGACTGGATGTCGTGGGCCATCGTCAGATGTTGTCTCTCTGCAGTATTGCACTGTAGAGCACCATACCCATCACTTCCAGCTAGTTTTGGAAGGTGCATAGCATCTTCTACTACTGCCTGGCAGCAAAAACGCCAAGAAGCAGCTGGAATTGGTGCCATCAAGACTGAGGGAGTCACCGTGCCATTCAGCCAGATCATCCAGACTCCAACAATTCCTACCTCAGTTGTTTTTAAATCCATATAAACTTTTAAGTTCCACAGCTCGATTCTATGTGGTGTGAAGAGTAACACTGCCCTCTCAGCCATCTCTTTTGAAGGCAGGGGATTCCCCAGTTTATGCAATCATTTCTCATACAGAGAACACTTTGTAGGTTTGACTTTGCTGCCCCTTTTTGAACCTTCTCAAATGTCCTATATCTGTTTAGACACAAGGAAGAACAGAACTGAATATGTGTTTGCTTGGAAATGCAAAGGAGGATGCTGCTGGTTGGCAAAAAGTAAAGAGCCTTTCTTGAATTCAATGGGCAGTCGCCTTTTGGATTACTTAGGCATTTAGCTCTCTAATTTAGGCATGAGACAAAGCTTCCCAAGATACAAACCTCTCTTCATTAATGATATAATCTCCTGGAAAACTTCAGCTGGATATTCAGACAATCCTTACTAGGAGTCTTCGTGCTTCTGCTGTCTTTGTGCCTACCTACACTTTTAACTCAGATGCTCTAAATTGCATAGACAGCAAATTTAGTGGCAAGAGTAACCCTTATAAAGGGTTATATATAAAGGGTTATAAAAGGGTTATATATAAGGGTTATATACAAGGCTTATATATAAAGGTATACAGAGAACTGAAGACCTGAGCACAAGGCCCTTGTTAGCCTGGGTAGATCCAGGCTCAGATCTCCTATGGCTGCTGTAGCTTCATCATTTGTGTGTATCTCACTGCTGTTGGTCTAGGTGTGCAAAAGATTCCAAATGGGAAGGCGGAAGAGGAGATCTGTTTCTGTAACAGAGGGGCTGTGATACTGTGCAAGAGAGTATTGCTTAGACTATGGGTTTCTGTCTCTCATACAACACTTTTAAAATGTAATATATATAAAATATCACTGACATTAAGGAAGAAGAGAAGACAAGAGAGCACAGAAGGAGAAGAGGCTGGATAAAATCAGGGCAAAGTGAATCTCAAGTTCTATAACTTCAAATTCTTTTATTTGCAGCTATGCCCTTTAATAGCTTCTATATGGGTCGTCAAAATATGTTCAGCATCCCTGCACTTAAGGACATTCTTCTCTTCATCAAGTAGGATACTGGGTGTAGCTGGGAATAAAATAACAGTGTTGATTCCCAGACTAGAGAACTCTGCTTTTAGCGTCAATTTTTTATTCAAGCCTGTGTTGCCTGGGCAATGTCAGGGAAAATATAAATCCTCTTCTGTAGGAGGAAATGCTCTTCCTCCAACTTCCAAAATGCTTATCTTTGTGTACAGCTGAAATATGATGAAGCATGTGTCCAAAAAAGCGTATTCCCAAGTCAGCATTTCAAGTGGGTGTGAATTTCAAGTTATTCAGAAATATTCAGTCATTGGTGGGGGGGAGGAGGAGCACCAGATTTCTTTAAGTGTGCATTAAAAGTGGCAAAGGGACCAGCCAGGCTCTTCACAGAGGTCAAGTATCTGCAAGCTTTTAGCAGGATTCCCAAGTGTCTTGATTTTCATACGAATTGACACATTAGGCTGTAATCAGAGCAGCTCCATATTTGTTGATTTTTGAACTAAAACCTTTGCCCTCCCCACAAAGGTTAAGATCAAAAATCTTGTGTTTGCTCAACTTAATATTTAAAAAGTATAATGCAGAATTTTGAACGTTGGTTTAGTTTTATCTACAATATG
Organism: Pyrgilauda ruficollis; assembly: GCF_017590135.1. Lineage (NCBI taxonomy): Eukaryota > Metazoa > Chordata > Aves > Passeriformes > Passeridae > Pyrgilauda > Pyrgilauda ruficollis. Next base: position 3,770,751 of record NW_024525490.1, on the reverse strand, counting down.
TTGCACAGAACATTTAAAGTCATGAAAATTTCCATACTGCATGCATAAAAATCATCTTGGATTTAGGCTTATCTCTAGATCCATGGGACTACTTACTTAGCAAAACTTGCCCTGGACAAATTTCAGTTTGAGTGAATGAGCTGGAATGCTTTACTCCAGAGCAGAAAATCTGGAAAATGTTTCTGCTTTACCTCTCCCCATACTTGTATCCAAGTCTAACTTGCATCCAACAACTAAAAATGTAATTTAGAGATGAGATCATCTCCTTAACAGTTCTCAGTCATGAAGCTATCTCCTTGTCAGGTTTTTAAAGCACATTTCATTAATTATTTAAAGTTTTGAAAAAGCAGGGTCTTAAGACCTTAAGATCTGTGTACTGCAAAAAGTAGTAAACCACTTGCAGAAGAGTTTCCAAGTTTCAGCTTCAGCTGCCATGACTGTCACACGCACATGTCACACCAATAATATTGTGAAACCGCCTCCCTTCGCACTCTGCCTCCTAAAGACCTGGTTTTCTCTCCTAAAAGCCCTGAGTGTATAGCTCCATAAAATCTGTGATGAAGAAGGGAAAAGCAAACCTCAAGCAAAGCCTAAACCTGCCTGGACTGGTGGTACCAGTCCTTTCATCAACTCACATGTAGCCGCACCTTTTTTTTTCCTTTAAATAAATCTCTAAAGCAATGTGAACGACATTGTGGACATGGATAAATCCCCTTGGAAAATAAACACTCCGTGGCAGTTTTGTCTCTAGTGACAGCTCAGGTGCCTTCCAGACAGCAGAAGCTACAAGGCAAACAGCACAAGGTGGCACGGAAGAGGTCGCAGGAGGGTTCAGCCAGTGTGAGCTGAGATTCCCAGGAGTGAGGAAGGTGAGGACGTGTTGGCAGGCTGGGAGGGCTGTGCCTCCAGCACTGTGCCACAAATCGCGCTCTGAAGGGTGTTCAAGGAAACGTGCAGTCCTGCATCACACCTGGCTGCTACTTAACACCTCGCAGCCTGAGCCACTCCTGGGTCATCAGAGGTTGGTTCACATCTGTATCAACAGAAGGAAAACCCTGCTTTGTGAGGTCCCAGCAAAAGCTCTCAGCAGACACCTGTGCTGATAACAGCGGTTACTTTTTTACCACTGGCAGTTTTTAACCACCCTGTTGTCAGCTGCTGCATGATGCTGTAGTACAGGTGATACTCTTCCAGAGCCTGCTGTTTGGCCCTACCATGCAAAGAGCTAATTTTGAAATAAAGCAATAAAAGGAAATCAGAAATAAGACCCTGTTTATTGCAATAGGACCACAGCCATTAGGTTTTATTTTATTAGAGCTGTCATTAAAGATGACTGCTGGCATAGACAGAGGCTTGTTAATACTTTTCAGTGTGAGCAAATATTTAATTTTTTCTGTTGTTGTGGGTTTCTTTGGAAGAAAAAATAATTAGTTTAATCAGTTTTCTAGATATTGTTACTGGTATACCTCAACTTTAAGCTTTGTAGGTGTTAGAAACACTGCTCTACACAGCCACAGTTCCTGGCCAGAAAGACTAATTTAGAGCACCTTTGCCTCACAGTCTCTAAGGTTTCACCAAAAAAAAAAAAAAAGTGTGTGTGCGTGCTGGCAGCTTCCTAGCACTGAACGTGTTGATAACACTTCAGCACATAATGCAGTTGTGCCTAAATTACATTCTGTACAGATCAATTAATATAACACAAGTTTATTTTAGTGGAACTATAAACAGATGATCAAGTGATGCAATAGTTTTTATTAGTTATTTTTATTTTAAAAGGAACAATCTCCAAAAAGTTACAGTTGAGTCAGGAAGATATCCAGAAACATAAAACCAGCTCAAAAAATCTGTATTTTAGTAAGTCAGTACCAGATGGTTCCTATACTGGGATCACTGTGAATATTCAGAGATTTTTTTTTACTGTATTGATATACTTACCACAAATGCAGTTACAATCTAAAACTGATTACAAAAACAGAGAAAGGGGAAAAAGAGATGTAAGATCCACCTACCTCACTGGCACGCTTTCTTTCAAACACATCCTTAGCCAATCTCACATTATTAGTCACTGAAACTAAGACAGTGTTTTAGATCCTAAGCTATTTTTTATGGATATATGGTTTGAAGAGGACACCAATTTTGCTGCCATTCTGACACATCTTAAGCACACATTCTTCAAGGCCATGCCTGTGTTTGTCCTCAGTATTTGTGTATTTGCCAATGTGAGTCCCAACTAAATTATGCAAAGTGTGGTAAAAGCTCTTCTTATCTCTGGAAGAAGAAAGATTGGAGGGATATTGGTGGTCTGTGCACCCAACTGGTACCACCTATAGCACTGATGAAAGTAAAATGAGTTAAAATGTGCTGGGAGTTAAACTACATTTACAAATTAGCTCAGGTAATGTGACTCTCACAGAGGAATAATACTTATTTTGACTTTCCAATATATTTTAGTTTAAACAGATTCCTAATCAAATTAAGCTATCTTAGAAAGACCTTTAATCATAGTAATGGGATTGAGCTAGAGAGCCTTTAGCAGGGGAGCAGAAGCTCTCTGAGGATACACAGCAGCTATGCTGAGTCATTTTCACGAATGAATGGCAAAAGTATTCTTGCAGGATGAAAAAGGCAAGGTTAAGACAACTCCTCCTGCACAAAAAAACCCAAACAAACCAAAACCAAACCAAAAACCAAACAAAACAGCAACAACAAAAAAGAGCAAGTAATAAAGGAAGTTAGTAAAAGTTAAGTAGATCTTCCCAATGAGGAGATGCAGTACCTGTCTGCAGAGGAGAGAGCGCAGAGCCGTGCTGGGGCAGAATGTTCACTGACCACTGCACCTTGGAAAGATCTCAGAACTCAAAACTGCTCATGAATCACTGATGCTTCTTGGTGCTGGGTGTACTCTTAGAAAGCAATCAGTCAGGGTGGACAGCAGTCCTATTGACCAGAACGTAAGACCAGAATTTGGAATTCAGTTTCCTGCTGGCTGTATCTGCCTGTCTACTACAAATTCTGCAAGAAGAGCCAGTAGATAGGGATTTCTATCAACCATAGAATTTAAGGTGGGATTATCTAAATTGGCAGATTGTTTTGTTGGAAACCTTTTAGTTTAGAAAAAAAGGATATTAGACTTTTCACTGTCAAGTCTGTTACATGTGTGACTAATAAAGACCAACAAGATGATCCAAGAATTTACAACTTAAATAGCTGAGACTAATCTTAAGAAGATTTATGAGAAAGCTGATTTGGATTGCTATATTCTATAAATTAATAGTGACAGACTTTTATGGGTAGTACACTTAGGAAACTACTAAAAAATAAAACCAGGAGGTTGTTATAGTCAAAGTTAAGCAGTATAATTCAAACAAATTTTGTTATTTACTGGCAACCATATGTTCACATGCCACAACCTATATTTTTATTTTACTACATAATACTTGACAACTGCCTTCTTAATAAGGGGGCTCATAAGGTCAAGGCTGAAGAGTGATAACATGTTACCAGTGCTCTGCACTGAACAGGTAAATAGTTTTGATGATAAACTGTACAATTTGTAGACAGACATGATTACCAAATTTTGTATCATCACATATCAGTTTTTATATCAAACCTACTTTTCCTACTTTTTCCTTTCCACTGTTAAAAATTTGCATATCAGAAAACTAAGCAAGGAAAAGACCTCTGCAAATTAGATTTTAGAGTTAACACACCAAATCCAGCTATGTAACACTTGAAAATGAGGTCTTAACCCTTTGAGTTACAGGTGCTTAGCATTTCAGAAAATAAAATCAGTTAAATTTTCAATAGAAGAATAATAATGTGGAGCTTTTCCATTATAAGTGTATCTAACATTTTACAGAGCAACTATACAAATGCAATTTGTACCTGAAACAGCCTATCACCCACAGATACCGCTGAACTTGTTTTGAAGGAAAAGATTGTATAAGCCTTGCTTACAGAACTTGTATATTCAAATCTCTTCAAAAGGCCAAGAATTAGAGCAATGCAATAGAATGGCAATGTAAAAATAACATAAAAATCAACCATTATACTTCATATTTTCAGTAATATTAACTCAAAATAATAATTCTTTGTACAGAGTTTGCATTTTCTTATGCTGAGGGAACTCTGAGGAGGACACTGAGTTTGGAAGGTTTGAGTTATGAGCTGCCTCTAAATTAGTTGATAACATTACTCTCTGTTGTGATACATCATTTTGGTACTTATTTGGTACTTGGAAATCTTTAAAAGAGCTTGTACATTTATAGATCAACAGGTGCTCTGCAACATACTTTACATATAAACCTCACTTTGTGCCTGCTAAAAATAAATCTACAAATTAAAGAGGAATTAACATGTAAGACATTTGCATACATTTTGCAAGTATATCTAAAGGATTTCATTGTATGTTCCCTGTTCAACAGATTTTACCATTTGAATGATGTGCTGTCTAAATGCATTTATCAGTAACTGTGGTTTTGGCTTAGGTGTAAGGTAGACACATTTTGAGATTCAATTAAAGGCATTGAAATAAAACAATACCTTAACTACATATCTGAGCATAATTACTGAATTTCACTTACTTTTGAAAACTCAGTTTAGAAGTGCAAGTTTACACCAGCAGGTGTAAGTTGAGCACCATGGACAACCTTATCCTTTTACCAAAGAAATGTATTTAGCCATGGTCTTGAAGATGTGGCAACAGGGCCCTTCAGGTGTGTGCAGAGGCACTTGGACTGGAAGAGCCAACAGGATTCCTGCATCTGCCCTGGGATCACAGCTCCTGCTGACTGCACCAGACCCAGCTCAGGCACACTCACCCACGCTGAGTGCACATCTTTTAACTGCACTGCAACATGACCAACTTTGCTTGAAGAATAGAAAATTCCACTCCCTCCCAGTGAATAGTGACTCCTTCAGCTTTTAGTTCCAATGGTCTTCAACAAATCAACAAAAGGAAGATGACTTTTATTAGGGAAATACTTTATTTCAAAACCTAAAAGTTTCACAAGATGAACACATGCACAAATATTAAAAATATAGAAATTGTTCCTCTGTATTTATAAGTCTGTGACTTGGATTTTCTTTGGAGTTTCCTTCACAGCTTATTTTTTCATTGAATCCAAGTTAGGCATGTTTCCTTACAACCATATGGAAAATCTTGAGTTAGCTCACATCTGAAAAATGTAGTTTTCCATAGGACATATTGTATACTGAGTGATTGAATCTAAAATAAATTAAAAACAAAACAAAACAGGATTATTTAAAATAAAATGAAAAAGAAACAGATGATAAAGCAACAATGTACTTCAGTGCAGTTTCTGGTATAAAGCAGTTTGGTAGAGCTGAGAACACAGAGAAAGAAAATAAATGTGAACAGTCAAATGGTAATAGTGCAAACACTTACCATTGACTTAAGTTTTAAAAAGATGCTGCGTTACTGAGCTATGTGCTTTTTGTTCTGGTCAACCTTGAGTGAATTAATTGGCAGCTGGTATTAACAGCAGAAAGCAGATAGCCACAAACCAACTGGATTGCAACAGTGGAGTGTGAAAGATTAGAAACACCTTCAGATCTGATTTATTTGATTAAGACAGCAATTTATAGGTGACACTGTTCATACTGCTGTGCACACAGTTGCTGAGAAAGGGGCAGAGCTTCAAAACTCTGTATAATTCCTTTAAAGCATCATACAGAAATACTTTTTTCTGAGATTGGATGAATTATCAAAATGAATTAAATACCATTAACTGGAGTGTGACCATGCCTTGTGAGCAGGACGTAGTGATTAGAAATCAGACTGCAAAAATGAACTGAGAAATCTGCAAATGCCACAAAAAATTTAGAGGCTTTTTTGTTAGCAGATGGATATGCAATTTCTTGAGTCCACTGATGGGCTGAAGGTGGCCTGTCCAGCTGCAGGGTGCTCATGAGATCCTTGACCTGGGATAAGGCAGACCTCCATGAGACCAGTGGAGAGTGGGACACATGAATCACACACCGCTTTAGATCATTGCATTTGTCCATCTGGTGCACTATTATTGGAAACTTTTGTATTTAATTTACTCTTATTTTTAGTCCTGCACAAACCTCTGGTTTTATCACCTGCTCACTATTTTTTGCACACTTGCTCTCTAAGTCTTCCTGGAAACTGGACAAAGGTACAATAAACAATGCCACCTTCTTATGTCTCCCTCGTCAATCTTCACAATTTTATCTTATACTTTTAGTAAGTATGATAAAATGTGCATGTAGATGATTATTTTTCCCTTATGGCTCACTTTTTCTTTCTTCTTAAATGGTATTTTCATTCAGGTTTTAAGTCATTATGATTGACAGCATTCGAGGTCAAGAGATTAGGACTTGCTTAGCTACACTCATATAACATCAACCCCTGTTGTACATTTATTGCTAGGGTATGAGTGAGATACTTTCTGGAGAAGTTTGACTGAGCGTATGACATAAATTAAAGCTTTTTTTTTTCTAAATAAGGTCCCTTTTTGGAAAATACTCTTGCTGAAAATAGAATCTGTCAGAATGGGTGGCAAATTAGTTGGAGAAATGATAAAGAACTCAGAAACATAACAGCAGATGTTAAAAATAAACTTTTGCAAGTAAAATGGAGACTGCAAAAATTGTCTTTCATATGTACAACACAGCATTCAGGAAAATTTATCAGAGGGTGCCAGTCACTATATTTCAGTATTACTATGCCAATTTATTCCAGTTAAAACTACATCTAACTTGAAATACATACTGTTTTAGAAAGCAATTCTCATATAGGCATTTTCCTGTAATTTAGTTTGCTCTAAGTGAAATCGTCATACAAAATATACATTTGAAGATATTTGGATGGTATTTGTTCTAGGAAAAATTAAAATGGTGAGTACCAGGACCATCATAAAGCCCTCTTAGCTGTAAGAGAAAGATCTCACCATAGAGACAACTTTCCTGAAAATCCAGCTGTAGCAGTTGGTTCCATTTTCTTCCCTTCATAACCTCAGTTTAGTGAAATACTTTTGATAGCTTTTTTAATACATATTCTGCAATATTTTATATAAGTTGAAACTTGGTGTCTTACCTAATATCCATTTTTCTGATAAAGATATTATTTCCTGGTACTTCTTTCCTGGGTTTTTTCCTATACAGATTTTTGCCTGACGTAAGGCTTTACATATTTTCCCTCCTGCCAGCTGTATAAGTTCAATTAGCTTTTTGCAGGGGGGCTCACTGGTAGGAGATACAAACATCACAGGCTGGTTTGAAAAGAGATTCTGCTGGTATTTTCCTGTTGATAGATGACGCTGAAGTCTGCAGATCTGTATTTGAAGAAACAAGAAAATTAATTAACCAATGTGTTACACTTCTACTCAAAGTAAAACTAATCCTTGTTTTTCATAATTCAGAAAAGAAATATATTAGTAATAACTTTATAAGGTGTATCAGAAATTCTTGGGTAAAATATACAAAGAATTTGCTCTACTTGATCAATACAATTCCCAAACCAGATTTTGAGATTATTTTATTTTATATTAAAATATTTTATTTCATTTTTATATGACATTTTACCTATGAAACTTCTTAAAGCACTTGACAATATTATTTTTCACCGTAGTCTTACATTCTTACATTTATAACACTTGCCATGACATGGAAATCTTAAAGGATATTATAAATTATTATAGTCTTGCAGCACAAATACAAACTGTGATAGCCTTTATAATATATAATGCTTGTTGATTTGTACTGAGGAGTTTAGAAACATATCTAACTCTGAGTTTAAACTACTTTAGGATCTCTTTTCCCCTCCTGTGCTCCACAGAAACAAACTTTATTTTTGCTCAGATGTATGAAGTAACACAAAAGTACCAGCACTCAGAGCAAAACATTTACTGTAAACCCTTTTGTGTCCACAAAACCAAAAGCAGCTCTCTGTGAATGCTCTGCAGCTTGTAACATTTGATCATTATAGCAAAAAACCTGCTTGATCTATATAAGGCAAATATTCTTCTCAGTATATACCTAGTAGAACAGCGTTGCAGCAATTAAAGCCATCTCCTTTAGCTAAAATATGCATAAAAACAGTGCATAGAGCAAGTGTAAACACCACAATATGCAAAATAAAGTTTTCATACCAAAATTTAAAAAAAAGATTGTATTTCTTAGTGTGAGCTGCCATTGACCTCCCAGAGCAATGTAGGTTACAGCTCTGATTTTATATTGCTTGTCAAAGTTTGGAAAATTTATAATGAGACTGGAGTTAATTGCAAGATGAGAACAAAAAGAAACATTTAATATTATGTGATGCTTGGAATTTTTTACATAGATGACAACATGAGCATGGAGAAAAGGTCATTTTGCATATATCTGGTTTATGAGACAGAATATGAAACTGTAGCATGTGAGAAGGTGTAACTGGAACAGTGGAAAAAATTAGCTGTTGAGTGGATTCCTTCCACTCAACACACAAACATGCTGTGAAACTTTAGGCACTTGAGAATCTAATGTGATAATGTATGTGCTTGGCAGATGTGCAGCCAAAGTAAGAATCTCTATGTGATTTGCAGGGGTTTATAAAACCAAATGGTTTCATGGCATGTTCACAGATAAAAGTCCAAGTGAATTGCCTTGGCACTTCTGATCAATGAGCTGGAGGAAGATTCTGGAAAGCCTGAAACCCATGGCTTAAGCTCAGTGGCTCTGTGTCACTGGCCTCTGCTGTTCTGGGACATGTCAATCCATGTCAACCTGAATTTTGAGATCTCCTCCATCACTAAATAATTCAGCTTTCTCAGATTGTTAATTCCTTGGCTGCTCTCCTGAGAATAAAATGAGGTTGATTCTTTGCTTTCTGAATTTACTAAGGTACAAAGACAGTGACTGCTGTGGATGAAGCAGCCCAAAAAGACTCAATCACAACCCAAGAAATACCCTGTATTTTCTATTCCTTTGTAAACTTAGGTTTAGGAATGGCACAGCACACCTAATCCTGTCTCATAGCTGCTAAGTAATTTTGTTGATCACGGTATCATTGCAGTTATACTGGGTTAGTGTTAGGGTTCATTACCAGTGCATTTGAGAGGAGGACAGGGTAAGAACACAGCACATCCTGGTGGTAGCATCAAAGGAAGGGTTCAACATGGACTGTCACTTCTGCATTTCCTTCGTCTGGAGCACCACTACCACATTCCCAATCAGCTGTGCCGGGATTTGCTCAAGCACACTGGATCCACTCACAGGCCACAGAGAGGCAAAAAATCACAGTGTTTACACTCAGAGCTCAGAGAGGAGCCTGGAAGGTTAACTTTGCTTGCTGGCCCACTGGCCTGGAAGTCACACTGCTGGCCAGCTGCTGAGGGGCAGCCAGCTGACCACACAGGCTCTGGCAGGGGGACCAGAGGGCACAATCAAACTCTTACCCTGAATTGACTCAGCTGCCTTTGCAACATCAAAGCCTTTGTGGCACTCCAGGGGGGCCCCACTCCTTTGAAACCATACCCATCTCATGCAAACTTTTACATATAAATAAATAATTCCTTAGCAGAGACCAAGCCTGGGAAAATATCAGATCCCAAAAGCAAATACTTCCACAAGTTGTGGATCTATAAGTTAGTAGTAATGGTTACAGTTGTGTTAGTGCCTATTAGACAGCATGATTTTAATTTCCAATGGTATTCTTTAGCAGATGAACACTAAAACAAAGTGTTATTGACCCATCTATTGATTTTTTTTTATAAGACTCTAACCATGAATCTCTTCCTTTCACTAGTTGGATGAATGGCAGGAAGACACTTTTTACATGCACACATTTATTATAAAGGTACCCTTAATGTAGTTGTTTGTTTGAACCTAAGTTTTAAATGGAAAAAAAATTGCTGCTAACAGAAGTAAAACTTCAGGAGAATGTATTAAAATAAATAAAGTATTTTTTTGCTATGAAGTAAAAAAGTCACAAAAAACCATCAACAACTATTGTCCCTCCTGTGACTCATTTTCAATCCCCCCAAGCCAAAAAAGCAAATAGTATAAAAACTAAACTTTGTAGTTTTGTCTAGGACTGTATGAGAATACCTCCTGCTGGGCAAGGTGCCATAGCAAACACAAAACTCCATAAACTCCATAGGAGACAGCTATCAAGTGCTACAAAGGTATTACCTCTGGGTAATATCTGAATTCATGTAATAAGTAAGAAAATAAATATTTTGGATGTACACTGAAATTTTTAAGCACTGAAACTGCTAATTTCCTATATACAGCACTCAATTTTCAGTGTCCAATTTTCAGAAAATAGCACATGAACAAATGTGAAGCCTAATGCTATTAGAATAATAATATTTCACAAAAATGAAATGAGTAAGGTTATGATTTATAACAATTAATAAAAATTGTACTTGTAGCCTAGAATTGATAATGTGAAGTACTAGCTTCAAAAATATAAATAATATAGCCATCTTTAAAGATTACAGGTCTGAAAATTTGTGCATGCACTGCACAATTAATGTATACATTATTAATCTTCATTCCTAATTTTAATTATTGACTAAACATAAATAAATCTAAACAAACCCTTATGATTTTTTATAATTAATATTCAAGCAATTAATATAGTATTTATGAAAACATGGAAAGCTGTAATGTCTTGGTTATTGTTAGTTGCAAAAATAATTAATATATTCTATTAAATACAAACAGCAGAAAATAAAATTGTAGACAGAAGTTTTAAGAGAGAAGATTGTATATTTTATGGTTTATATCTATCCAAAGACTGAGTATTATTTCATTTAAAATTGATGATCAAAAGTTGATTTATTGCTCATTTTCAGTAAAAAGGAAACTGACTGTTGAAGTGTTAAGGATTAGTTCACTACTCCGCAAATATTAAATGACAAAACCCCCACAAAACTGATGAACACCAAAATCCACAGGCGTTATGCTTTGATAATGTACAACTCTAACAATGAAAGACATATAAAATAGCATATTAATTTAATATAGTTTATTGGTGTTGCTGGGGAAATATTAATATTTAAGATTTTAATATTCACATTATTTCAGTATGGATCAATATACTGTCTAAGTAATGTTTACATTTTCAGTTGCTATAATTCTTTATGAAGCCCTTGTGAGGAACAAAATCAAAATTATATCTCTGTTAGGAATCATTACACTTGCATGGTGATATGCATTTTCAGACTGTCATTTAGTAAAAATTTAAAAGAAAAACACATATGTGGAGCCCCATGTACATAGAGATCAAGGGCTTACATCCACACAAGTGAACCATCAGCCTGCTTCTGATGAAAAGGAGAATATTGCAGTGTGCAGACCTCTAAAACTATAGTTATCCTGCAGTGAGGAATTTGCAGAATCTGCAGGACCCTACAGGGATCAAGGAGTGATTCGTGTTAACAATGCAGTACTGCTGCAAGACAAAGAAGAAATGCTTTCTTTTTCATCTTTCTAAATATCAGGTTTAATAGGATAGAAACAACTAACCAAGTAGCAACTCTATTTTTGTAAGAAAAACATGTGCCATACATTTTCAGCTTAAATTAAAAGCTCATCACTTTAGTTTGTTGGGTTTTTTTTATTATTTAGCACTTGGCTGATTTTTTAAAAACATGTTAGTAATACTAAAATTGAAATAGTATTCACTAAAAGCTTTAAAAATTACATTGAAAGGTTGCACTAGAAAAATAAATTGGTACTGTCTGGCATGAAAAGAGCATGTTAAGACCTGGAAACAACTTCCTTCAGCAAGAGTTTCACAAAAAAATAGATCCTCTGCTTTCAAGAATGTTGTCTCAGTTAATGGAACACCACACTGATGGAGGACACCAACTGGTTCTGGATGTACTGCCATCCTTTTATCTCAGCAGCACCCAGAACCTCATTCCATTCTTGGGCACAACATTGCTAGTGAAGTTTTTTATTCTCAGAGCAAAACTCAACTTGCAACATCCATGCAATATAAATTAACTACAAATATTGCATCTTTATCTGACTGTTTATTGAAGCAACGCTTTCTCATTGGTTATTGATATCCTTTGGCTGAAATAGAAGCTCCCTGACTGTCAAGAGTTCAGACAGCCAGAAGTGAGAACATTTCAAATGTTTGATAAGGCTACATCAGCCCCCCAGCACACGCACACACATTCAGGTTGTGCACAGGCAAACAGGACACAGACTTCTGCAGTAGAAAACCTGGTGCTCTGAGCCAGGAGCCAGAAGTGGAAGAGGACAGAGTGGAAAATTTGGTCTAGAAAAAATAAATTTTCAATGTCTGGTCTAGGAAAATAAAAAGGAAAATAAAAGGAGAAATGGCATACAGTTAAAACTGTATTATCTGAAAAATTCTTCAAAACAGTTTCTTCCCCTCCTCTGAGACTCCTTCATATAAGAGTTTCCTGGCCAAGGCGAGGGCGAAAGCAAGAACACTTGAATCCAGACAATTCAGCTGATATTGTTTCTTTCTACTGCATTTTGGCAGACAACCGTGCTTCTCTCAAATCCCACAGACTGATAAGAAAAGTTAATTTCACCAATTTATACTCTGAAAGACTCAGTCCCAGTGGGAATACTGTATGAAAATGTTTGGCAAATAAATCTACTGTTTGGCGGATATTCAAAATTATACTGGAAGATGTCTGAACCATTTTTTTTCCGGTATAGCAAATTTTTGCAGGAAAAGAAAAAATAACTTATTTTTAGTTTAATTTCCTTGTTTTCCAGAGATAGAACTATTTTTAAAAACTACATAATTCAATGTAATCAACTATAGATTAATAAAAAACAAATCAGGGTAAAGCATTGTCTTTTCCCTTGAAGAATAACTATGACTTGCAAATCATGGAGCTGTATTTCCAATATATATGATTTAAAAACACTCTGATAATATTGTAAGATAGGGTCACTTTAACTACTTGCTTAGAACTTCAAAAATATTCTGAAATAAATATATTTGCATTTGGTTTCAACACAAACTAAATATTTTTGAAATTAAAAAGTCCTTTAATTACAAATTAGCCAGCTAAGAAATGATTTTTGAGGACTAGAAATTGAAACCTTTCTTCCGAAACACCTGAAAACTTGTCCTTCCATTTTGTCTTATTTCAAGAGAACTCAAGTGACTACCAGGCAGTAGTAAGAATGCAAATTGCAGTTGCAAATTTATATCAAAATTCTGCAAATTATAATTGGGAAGGGTTTTCCTCACCAGAATATCAGTACAGCAGTTCCATGCCTCATGCCATAGTGGTGTATGAGAGTGGCACATGCACCTCTGAGCCCTGCACCACTGGCATACCATGAGGGTTACATGTACTACATGTGACAAGTCCCCAAGAATCCCTGTGAAATTTAAAGATAGAAATCTTCCACCTCCATACACAATCTAGTCCAATGCTAATCTTCTCTCACAGTTAGAAAGCTTTCATTAATGATATAACCTAAATCGCCTCTGATGCATTTTCAGCCCATTATTTCTTGTCCTAGTGCCAAGGAACATGGAGAACAATTTCTTCTTTTCCTCCTTGCAACAACCTTTAAATATTTGAAGGCAGTTATCATGTCTCCACTCAGTTGTCTCTAGACTAAACAAACAGAGTTCTTTCAGTCTTTGTGCTGGGGTCATATTTTGTAGACCTCTGATAGTTTTGTTACTCTCCCCTGGATTTTTGCCAATGGATCCCACATCTTTCCTGAAGCGCAGTGCCCAAAACTAGACATGCCAAAACTATTCCAGCTCAGGCCCCACCACTGCTTTCTGCACATTGCAAACAATTAATGTGTCTTATACTTAGCATTCCTGTTAACACATCCTTGAATGCCTGCTTCTTTTATCGGAGTATGACAGAGGTTACATATATTGGTTCAGATCCTCTAAAATGTTGAGTTGCTCTTTGGGCAGAAATATTGCATAGTCACTCTGCAGGTGATTATTTCTCTGCCTTTGCACTTGTCTTTACTGAACTCTATCATACTTATTTCTGACCATTCCTTCTATCTCTCAAGGTTAATTTCAGTCTGTTGTAGCTTAGCCCTGGTGGCAGCTAAGCACCACAGAGCCGCTTGCTTCCCCATTCTGCGGGATGTTGGGAGGGAGGAAATTCGCAAGGGCGAAAGTGAGAAAACTCATGAGGTGACATGAAGACTGTTTAGCAGTTAAAGAACTGACAAAGTGAATCTCCAGTTCTACTAACTTTAGGTCATGATTAATCAGACTTTTATAGCCTGGTAGCTTAGCAAAAGCCTAGATAACGAATACAGTATTTGGATGGAATAGTTGTACATTTTATGCCAATGGTTCCCATGTGCTGGTGTGGTGTGCTGGTGTGGTGGCTTCATTATGTTTATGACAAAGAGCTCATGTGATCATTTATGGATCTTCTGTGCAGGAGATCTAAGTGAGTAATGTTGAATCTACCATTTTATGTCTGGCATTATTGGTAGGACTGTCCACCTAAGACAGTTTGTAGATGCATGCAAGTCCATATGTCTCAAAAACACAAAGCAAGGAAAATAAGAACAGAGCTTCTTCCCTTAATTCAACTGACGGTTGAACAAAGGCAATTGAGACCACATACAAACCAAGAAAATCTTAGTCTCCAAATAATTTGATTTAGACAACAAGGCATGACCTTAAGAGGTATGTAAGATATAGATGGACCTGTTTTTCCTCACAGCTGACAAAGATCTATTCTTGATGGATCTATCCTCACAGGACCTTTGGTTAAAAGATACTTACATTTTTACTGGTCTAGTTTAATGCAATTTTGAAATGAATCTGTTAGTCATTCCCATGGAGTGTACTTTTTTTTAGTTCTCACTGTGGAGCAGCCATTGGGGCACAGACTGTACTCCATTTGGATGGAATACACTCAGAAGACGGGCTCGGTTCAGGGCAGCAGGCTGGAATGAGCCCAGAGCCTGAAGCATGTGTGGTGTGCACGGTGCTCTTGTCACTCACTCATGCACTCTGCAGATTCCTTTCCAATTACCTGGATCACTCACTCCTAGACACAGGCACCAGAGAGCATGGAGTCACTTCTGGCAGATGTAATGGGGTAGTGATATAGGTATGGGATGCTTCTTTCAAATGGATTTATTAACTGTACAGAAATAATGACCTCAGATAAATGTAGGCTATCTTTTAACAGCTGCAACTTGCCCATATTGGTATATCATAGTTCATTCTCATACAGCAGCAGAAGGAGGAAGATTAGTTGCATTTTGGGATTTATTCCCTCATATTGCAACCATTTGCCCATATTTCATATAAAGTCTCCTCTAGGCTTACTGAAATTTCCCAACCCACATAAAGCAAATTGTTTGTTGGGTTTTTGTTTTAAGCAGACCAGTGCATGAGACCAGTATGTTATTAATTTCAGCAGAGTAGCTTAAGAAATGAAGTATTAATGAAGTAAATAGCAATGTTTAATCATATGGGAGTAAACACATCTGCATTTTCACAGACTGAAAGAATACATTTCCAGATAACTATATTTCAGTGATGAAAGGCCACACTGAAACAGAAATTACATGAGCTAATAACATGCAGCACTTAAGGGAGAGCAACTTGATACTCCCCATGGTTTAATACCACAAATGATGAAGACACAAGGCATGGGAGCCCAGTATTTGCATTCAAGAAAAAAATTTCAAAATTATAAGCTCATTTCAACTACCTTAGGCTTTTCAAATACTGGATCATTTTGGACAGTCTAATTTTTTTTTTTTTTTAATCAGCATAGGATATTGTGCAGTGAGTTTCAAGAATGACATTTGTTTTGCTGGCTTAGGGAAGTGGGGAATCCTTCCATTTGCCTTTAACAGTAAATGATAAATCCAGTGCTGTCAACAGATTTGCTATACCTGGCAATGTGCAGATGAATAATACTTTGATAAATAAAAGAATTTTCTATTCCAGTAATAACAAAGTGAGTGATCTTGTTGAAAGGAAAAGCCTGGCAAATGTGAAGGGTTACACAGATGTTCCCAAATGGCTCATTCCCCAAACAGTTGTATGAAACCATAATAAATGTAATCTTAACATTTAAAATAATTGCTAGTTTTATCTTTAAAATATGAAAATGTGAGTCCTTTTGCTGTGTCTCAGCAGACTGAATTGTTTTACATGAAGACAGAATACATTCTTCTCTCTACTTTTCAGTTTTAGCTGAATGCCATTGCAACGCCCAGCAGTAACTCAGTGTGTGCCAAACATGAATATTTTTAAGCGTCATTTGAGTTTTAGAGGCTACAGTAAGTGATGGGAACACAATCGTCTTGGGAATCTACAAATAACTTTAAAAAAGCTCATAAATCTGGCTTTCATGTTTAGGTTTTCAACAGCTTTATGAAATATGTCAAAGCTTGAACACAGTGAGTTCGTTTTCCTTCAAATTTCTGAGGATTGGCTTCTCAATCTTTTTTGATATGCTGCAGAGAAACAAATAAAAAGGACTTGGCTTTAAAAACTTAGGCATCAGCAAATTAGATTTTTTAAAAGTTGCTTTCTTATTTTAATTTTTTTTGTATGAACAGAGGAAAAACTAAGTAGGGCAGCCTAAAGTATTCCCTCATCAAAACAACCACAAAATATTTCTGTTTAGCACACAATATATTACAACATACCAAACAAAATATTAACAAATATGTGATGTATAATTAAGAGATTTCTTTTTCTTAAATTGTTTAAAAAATGCATCATAATGACTAAGCACAACAGAAACCTGGAAAGCTGCATTCAGAAGTCCCATGCAAACTCTACTTAGAGGGAAACACATGCACTACAATGATAATTAGCAGGGAATTCTTGGTTTTTAAAATATGAATTAAAGGGTCAGTTGAAATTACATCAAAGTTCAACAGCAAAAATCTGTAAAATTGTATGAGAATCACAAAAATGAGCCCACTCAAAGAGATTACCTGGCCTCACATATGGTGCAACTGCTGTGGAATGCTGCCCACTGCAAAACTAGATCTGATTTGGGTTGCTTTCAGAAACTCCCAAAAGAACTGCTATCATGATTACCTCTGGTCTGTAACTTCCCTGAGTAGTACTCCTTGGCAGGAATACTTCTTTATGTGTAATAACATCTCCTCTTCACTTAATCTATGTCACAAATTGGAAGATCCCATAGGAAGAATGGAAAGCAGAGACATTTAATCCTCCAGCACTAAAAGCAGCAAGTGGAGTTGCCAGCACACACAGAGCAAAAAAAACCCCCTAGGTGTTCAGATATTTGACCAGGTGGTTTTTATCAATTATGTTTTAAAATTACCATTACTCAAGTAATGTTTTTTGGAGAGGACCACTTTCTTCATAGGTGCTAAACAAAAGACATGACTAACAATTTCTATTTGAAGATTATTTTAATGAACGATTGTACTTTTTAGCATGACAATAATGTAAGAACTTTGACTATATTGTCATGGCAAGCTGGGACTTTCTTCTGTACAATTGAGGGAGAAATATTTATGTTGTGAATGCAGAGTAAGTTTAAAGCTATGATAGTTGGTGGGGTAATGGCTGAGTACCTGACACTATTGTCTTTGCTCTTATTTCTCAAGTTAAGGATAAGCATGTGAAAAGGATTTGTTTTAATAAAGTGAAAAAAAAGAATTCACAAACCACAGTCATAAGCTGTGCATGGTAACAAATGATGCTCTTCTAAAAGTAATCAACTCCAGTACCTGTTTGAGGAATTGACACTTATGAACTTGTGAGCTAATACAGCAAACACATTTGCAGCAGATCACCCCACTGCTTTCTTCTCCAGAGTCTACAGGAGGCAGAGCAGACACCGTGTCAGTAACCTGATCAAATGCTGGAGGAAAACAGAAGTCTAACATGTTGTTGCTGCGAATAAGAAGTTTGAAACATAAACCTTATTTGGAATACAATCTTATTCCTGATTAGGATTTCAGATGCATTTGGGATTTCAACATGTAATAACATTTCTGCTTTTTTTTTCCTTTTTTATGACTTATTTCTGATTTAACTTTTTTCAGTGACAAAGATAATGGAACAATATTAATTTGACTTATTTGATATTTGCATTTGGTCTCGCAGGAACTGTCTTAATGAAGATAAAATAAAAATATGACACTAAAGGTGAAGCAATCAAAGTGCTAATTTGAAGTGGCAATCTAAAATCAATTCATAAGAAAGCCCACTTCTGTTTACTGAAAATCTAATGGTGATCTTCTAAAAACCTTTAAAAAAATTTCTTGTAAATTCCATATGGAATTCGGGTTTGTTTTAAATTTGAGCTTGCCAGTTATGACGCAGTTAAGTACAGAAAACTAGGCAGACTTATTATGGTAGTGGACTTTCAGTGACTTCTCATGCTAGCTGGGCAAAGTTTGTAGGGTCAAACTCCTGACCCTGTCCTCCTTTCTGAGTTCCTTTCCTATATTCCTGCTGTTCTTCGTCTAAGAACGGTGCAGGATAGAGTGTCTACCACTTTCTAGTCTATCTGGATTTTACCTGAAGTACTTTTGCTTTAGTGAAAGCAGAAAGCCTTTAAAGAGGCTGTCATTGCATATGCAAGCAGTTCCAATTTGAAAACAAAATGATACTCAGCAAGTACTGTCCATAAAATATGAGCAAGGGGGATTTGAGCTTAAATGCAAGATAAATACCCTGAAGCACAAACAGTCACAGTCTTCAAGCAAAACTAGTAGGTATTTTCTAGTCACACATCTGGATATCTTAGATAAAATACAAATGCTCAATAATGCTTCTCTCCTTCAAACTAGTTTTCTAATAAATGTATGTAAATAAATATTTATCATATCTGGCTCTGCTCCAATCCATAATTCCCACTAAAATCCATGGGAATGAAGTGGATGTATCAGGAATACAGCTTTAGTCCTATAATAATGCAAACTCATGAAGGCAATTGCTTGCACACATACTATATTAAAGTATATACACAAAGAGAAGGAGGAAAAAGAATATAATCTAGCTAGTCCTGCATAAGGGAAAAACTTTAAAAATATCCTGCACACTCACTGGATCATGTGTGTATTTTTATTTTAAAATTCTATTAAATTTAAAATTGAGGAGCTAGCATGGCACTTCTAATGCTACCCATGGAATGTTTTTTTTTTAAATTACATTACTGATTAAGGTGTAATGCATTTGTCCTTATGCTCTGGACTGATACTGGGAGAGCTATAAAGCCATCATTGCTCAGACTGTTAATGGAGGCAAGAACTCACTGCACAGCACTGGAATACTCCTGGGGTTAAACAGAGAAACAGTAATGATGTGATTTGGAGGGAATTCAATAAATCCTTATTATTAAAGAGAGGCCAGTGTCCTACAGACTTTGAAGGGAGAGGAAAGCTAAGTCTTCTCCCAAGAAGATACACACATAAACTCCGAAGTGGCTTTTAGTGATTTCACAGCTAAACAAAACTACATGGCATTGTCATGCTTTTCTCTGCTATATAACAGACCTCTTATAACAAACAAATATGACAGTTAAAAATTAAGCAATCCCATACTAAACTTAAAACAGTAATTTTATCAATTACTAAATTTATCAACTTTATCATAGCTGATTACCTCTCCAGTTTGAAATAAAGCTGAAATCAGGTTTTGAGATGATTAGAGAAGGAAAATCAAAACACTTTGACTAGGAAAATTTTATGTTATTTAACAAATAAAAGGAATACATCAGGTTTTTTATGTTCATTAAAAACTGAATATATTCACAGAGACACACTTTGGTAGTGCCAGCATGATACAGCCACAAAGTATGCACATCAGGGTGACAGTTAAAAAGCAACAGAGAGCTCTGAACATAATCTAAAACTAAATCTGTATGTAATTTCCTTCCCTTTGTTAATTGAAGATTAAAACTAAATCAAGGGGAAGCCTTCTATGAGACTACTTCCAACAACAGATGACTCAACTAGCACCTGAGAATTTGTTGTGCTTGTGTGTACTGAGGTTCTGAACTTCCTGTTTCAATAAAATACCAAACAAGTTGTGTTTCCTTTACAAATAAGCTATTACATCAAACCCTGTTCCTATAATTTCAGTTTTTGTCCTCATTCCAACATTTTCTTTGGCAAATGTAGAAACATTCTAATTAAAGAGAAGAGAAAAACAAGCATCATTCATCATGGTAAGAATGAATGCTCAAGAGAACATCCTTACTGGTTACTTGTTCATTCAGTTTAATTTGGCTTTTTGAATGCACTTAATTATGGCATGCAGTTCTCAGAGATAAAACATGGGTAGCAGGGTTTCCACTAATAGTGTCTTGTGAAAGCTATTAAAGGCAATAATTCCTCTAATGCCATACAAATGTAATACCACCTGTGTAAAGTAATTAAAAATATTTTTAGAATACCATAATACTTGAAATACACTATTCTTTAACATACCATTTGAACTTTTTTAAAGTGGAAATGTTCCTCTGTTGTTGTCAGCACGAGCTATAAGATAAGAGCAATAAGAATCCTTTCCAATGTCCTCTTTCCTTAATTTTCACATTTTGACCTCTATCTACTTCTTTTGCAATTAACCATGAGAAAGACAAATTCCCATGAAAAGGTAAATATCAGACCTGCAAACACAGCATAATGTAACTGTCTGCTTAAGTACAATACAGCCTATATATTACAACATATGTGGTTTCTTTCCTAAATTTATTCAACCACAGAATTGGAAGTGCTGATTCACCCAGGCAGAAGCTCAAACTTAAAAGGACACTATAATAGGAGTTATAATTAGTCAAACAAATGTAATTTTGGATAAGTCCTTGTGCACATTGTATCTTTGTGGAGGGCACTACCTCTTTGTCTTATAAACCAAAGGCTTCCAGCAAATGAAGCTAAAACCCCAGTCAGCTGCTCGGGGCTGTGTTCTAGACAAATCTGGAATGCAGTAGAAAAAACATCCACTGTAAATGGCTAAAGCCAGTGGAGGATGCCGAAAACTTCTGATGAAAGAAATAACCACTACGATGTCTGCAACACCCTCCAAGGGCAGCATGAAAATAGAAATAGTGCGGTTAATCCTGGAAAAACCCTATGTTTGAGGAATGATCTCATCAAAAAGGAGAATGACTTGGCAGTGCTGTTGAGAAGAAGCCAGCAGTCCTACAGCAGTGGTGAGATGCTCTTGGGGAAAGCACACAACAGGTGATTGGATGGCAGTGTGCACTCACAGCCCAGAGAGCCAAACACATCCTGGGCTGCATCAGAAGCAGTGTGACCAGGAGGGCAGGGAGGGGATTCTGCCCCTCTTCGCTGCCCTCTTGAGACCCCACCTGGAGTGCTGCATCCAGCTCTGGGGTTCTCAGCATAAAAAGGGCATGAAACTCTTGGAGCAAGTCCAGACAAGATCACAAAGGTAACCAGAGGGCTGGAGCGCCTCTCCTATGAAGACAGGCTGAGAGAGTTGGGATTGCTCAGCTTGGAAGAAGAGAAAGCTCCTGGGAGACCCTAGAACAGCCTTCCGGTACTTTAAAGGGGCTATGGGAGAGCTTGAGAGAGACTCTTTACAAAGGGTATGTAGCGCCAGGACAAGCAGAATGACCTTAAGATGAAGACAGATATCTAATCTATATTTAGATTAAACATTAGGAAGAAATTCTTTACTGTGAGGGTGGTGAGGCACTGGAACAGGTTGCACAAAGCTGTGGATATATCCCTGGAAGTGTACAAGGCCAGATTGGATGGGACTTTGAGCAGCCTGGTCTAGTGGAAGGTGTCCCTGTCCCTGAAGGTGGAGGGGGTTTCAGCCTGATGATCTTTAAGACCTCTTCCAACTCAAACCATTTTATGATTCTATGAAACTCCAGAAAAAAACCCCACAACCAAACAAATCCCAAACAAAAAACCAAAACCAACAAACAAACCCAAAGCAAAAAGCACAAGAAAAAATATTGTCTAGTTTTAACATCAGATGAACCACTGTGTGTCCTTCAGCATCTCCTACATGAGTAAGCAGCAACCAGTTCAATCCACATCACACAGAGAATAATAATAATAATGGGATCACACTATGGTACTGCTTCAAGAAGTACATCTTTAGTTTCATAAGTATGAGCTTAGCCAGACCAAATGGGATGGGACAAACAGATCTTGCAATTATTTATGCCATTCCTATTTTAGAGTTTTTCTTCTAAGCCACAATCAACTGAAACATGCAGTTCCACATAGTAAAGTTTTGTGCAAAACTTAACTAATGTTATAGTTGTCTACATCCTTCATGTTAAACTAAACCCAGAACTTCAGTAATAGTACTCAATAAAATCTGTAGAGTTTGGCCTTGCTTTGTGTTGAAACTGCAACTGTTTCAAGGCACTTACAATATACCTTGATTCAGGCAGGAATCTCTGAGGCTAGGCAAAACTTTTTTTTTTTTTTCATGTTTTCAGTTTTAACATTATAGTGAGGACACCTTTAAACTAATTCTTAAATGTGTATTAAACTAATTATTAAATGTGTATTCCCTTTGATTTTAGAAAGTTAGTACTAAACAGAATTTTTATACTTTTTCCCTGGATTGTCCTAATATGTTCAAAACATATTAGTTTAAAAGATAGACACTAATTAATAGTTACTGTTAAAACAACCAACACAATTCCACCCCATTCAGACTACCCATAGAATTCCTGTCCCTCAGGCAAACATACTGCTGTTAGACTTCTCTCTCTACAACAGATTTAAAAGTAGGCATGACACGCAGCAAAGACTATTGAAGGTGAGCAGAATCAGGCTGCCTCATCTCCACAGGTAAAAGCCTCTCATGTGAACCACTGCCAGAATTTTCTGCTTGAAATGCATTTGATAAAGCCTCCAGGCCACAAATAAATCTGGTAGAATGAAATATGGGTAGACTGTGACCTTTCAGTCAGACTGGGGAAAAAAGGACAGAAATATTCTTCTGAAGATCAAAAGGTCCCTGGTGCAGACACTATCCTTTGTTTTGGATTTGTACAATGTATTGAAATACAAAGTCTGCTTTCATGTTCAGTGGAAAATAATGAAGAAATACTATCTTTGTAATAGTAATATACTGACTAGCAAAATGAGGCACTTTTTTGATTGCAGTCTCTAGGACCAACTTCAGGCAAATATTAAATAATACTTTTTAAAATTTATGAATTTAGACCATCTTTTAAATACTTGTCATAAATATCTTCAATACACAAGACATAAATCATTGTAAGAAAAACATGACAATGGAATTTCTTGTCTTTGAAAAAACCTCCAAGGTGTACAACAGAACCTCATGAACACATGATAAAACCCAAAACAGTAAGAACAAGTACAGAAGGTTATAAATATATAAAAAAACATATCACAAGCACAGCAAATCAAAATCATCATTGCAAAGTAAATCAGCTGATGATGGAATTTAGTTTGACGACTGTCTTATGAATACATTTTAAAATTGATTTTTTTTTGATGTTTGTGTGGTTGGAGCAAAGGTATGGGAGTTAGGAATCAAAGGAGACTATTAAAATGCTTATATCAGGGAAACTAAGACTAGCAGGACAAAATCTGGCACATATTCATGGAGTATTTTCTTCATATCAGCTGTGAATTACTTCAGCCTCTACTCTGGAGGACAGAATTCTGCAGTTAGGACTGTATCTTAGTCACACTTATGAAAGTGCCTGAGAAGATGAGCTATATCAGATAAAATGTACATTCTAAAGATCTCAGGAGATGTAATTGAGAAATACATTCAGAAAAATATCAGGTCTGTAGGCCATGATCCTGCCCTGCAGAGACATTGTCATGGACTTCAGTGTCATATTCTCTTCCAAGAACATGAACAGAGCTGCAGTACAACTTTTTTTTTTTATGACTAAATGAAGAAACAGCAAGGAATTTATTAAAAATAAGGGAATTTTAATTAAATAAATAAGATTAATTTTTGCTGGAACCCTTGCATGAACACTGTGTTTTGAAGGAGTCAGATTTGTAACGAATTTTATTGCCTGGATATAGTGTATTACAACTGTAATAAACAAAAGCCAACAAGAGCATCTCAACAGCTCCACTAAAACTGCCGGACCAGAAATTTTCCCTTCCCAACATAGCTATAAAGAGCCTCCACAAAGTTCCACCATATTTTGGCTTCTGCAGCTATTCCATCTAGGACTACTGTTAAATAAATGCTAATATAATGATAAGAGGCCATAATTCAACACATTTTTCCTCTTATAAAACAACAGCTCTTGATAGACACATTTTTCTGAGCTATGTAGAAGTAGCTCTTTACAAGTTCACCTTTTAAACAAATGGAATGTATTTTGGACTGACAGCATTTTAACTATTACAGATAAACACTGCATGTAAGCCTGATTTACTGTTATGCAATAAAATACACATCAACAAATAAAACACACATAAACACTTTCCTTCTACCATAACAAGTGTGAGGATCAAGTAAGACAAAGCAGGATTTCTGAAGCTTTAGCTATATAACCCCTGTGGGGCTCGAATGGCTTAATCAAAAAAAAAAAAAAAATCATTATATGTAGGAGCCAGGAGGTTTTCTAGCACATCCTAGTATCATGAAATTTTCATTCTTCCATTTTATTCATATATGGAAGACAGAACTCCAATTTTCCTGTCACTACCATCCATACATGCACTATGTTTCACTCATAAAACACTGAACATGTACAGAGAAATCTTTTTTACTGAAGGATAAAGATATTTAGATGGCAGTGACTAAAACAACCATGATATTTCTAGGCATTACGATAATATACATTACTTACAGTAGGAAAAGAATATTAAAGCTAAAAGCTGATTATTAGCATGAAGCACTTTTGCAAAGTGTACGTGACCATCTGCCAGTGAGCTTGTAATGAATCATACAGACAAACACAATCGCAGTGCAACACCACCAGAAGAGAAAAGACAAAGGCACATAAACTTGACTATGTTTTTTTCGACCATGGAAAAAAGATCAAAGTAAAACTTTGATTGTGTTTTTAAATGATAACACAGTTTCCCCAAGTGTTGATTTTCAAGAAGTGCAAGATTACAGTTCAGAGGATAATGTAAAAGCATGTGTAATGCATGCAAAACGTGCTACAATTGCAGCAAAGTAGAAATTTACCAAATCTACATCAATAGAGCAATAGAAACAACTGTTCTTCCTTGCAATTAATATGGGCTTGGGTCTGTTCTTATTACCTGTATACTAGTTTCAGCTTCTTTACTGCAGTCTTTGGTCTTCTGGTACTTTGTTATCCCCTTCTAAACACATCCCAGTGTTTCTTTTCATTTAAGAATCATGTCTTTTCAAGAAACTCAGAAAACAACCCCAAAGCAAACAAACAAAAACTGCAGTTTTGTTTTATGAAATGTAGTCTATGTTTATATGCTGAGAAAATTCTGGACTGGAACAAGCTGTCAACAACCTTCTTTTACCAAAAAATTCACGTTCACTCATTTTTCATTTCCATATTAATCCAAACTAGTCAAATGCACAGAGGAAACTAGAGACATACATCACAATTACAAGCAAAATAACCAGTGAAAAGTCTTTGTGACCAAAGTGTACCAAGGCAGCAAGATTCTATTAGTCAGATATATGAGGCCATTGTACTATAAGCAAGGACCACAGAGTGGTAAAAAGGAATTACAGAACTATTTTTATCCTGGAAAATTAGCTATGTAGATAAAACAGAGCTCTTTTTAGGAGCTAATTGGCGTGTTAAAGTTATTTGTAAGTAATTGCAGAACATAATAATGAATTCCTAGATTATAGTCATGCGCATAGATTAAGCACATCAGCCAGAGAAGGCACAGAAGTAGGAGGGTATCCTTCCCAGCACGGGCTCCTGAGCAACTATCAGGTGCATTCATAAAGTCCAACAGGTTTCTAGAACTGTTTTATCTTGGCTATTTTGTCATGTATTCTATGTATATCTGAGCATACTACATTTTTAAAAATAAATTTAGATAAAATTGGCCTTTTGACTCAGCAGTTCTTTGTGAACTAACATTTAAAGGACGTATTCCACAAAAAATGATGGTATGTCTTCCTCCTTCCAGTTTGAGCCAATTTCCCTGGTATGGAAGCAGGATGTACTTCATGTTCTCATGTCTTCACTGGTAATAAAGGATAAAATTAGTGCCAGGCTCAACAATCTATCTTTATTACATAAAAATAGTAATTTACATATGCATCCTGAATATGTAAAATTTCCTTTTGTGTCTGTTAGCAATGTATTGAACACAGAGATTATTCTGAGTTTCACAGATGTAACACAGACAAAGAAACAGCAGTGAAGGACTAGAATACTACAAAAGCAGCATGTAACTTGAAGAAAGTAATAGCCTGGTAGTACCTTTTTTAACCTGGGATGTAAAGTGAGATGCCAAGTAGATGATTTATGCTCTCTCTTGTAATATAGTTAATACTAAAATAAAAAACATGATAAATGAAGGTAAATATTCTCAGGGTTTTTTTCCATTAGACTGGCAGTTGAAATGCTTAAAAAATCCTCCACATGCATTAACGTGAACATTATAAAAGTTCTACCTGGAACCACAATAAGTTTTAGCAAGTGGAACCTGTATGTGACTGTGGATTGTAATGTAGACAGGAACCCAATTCTAATTTACTTTGAAGTTTTCTACAGCATCCAAGGTATTGAGAGGACTTGCTTCTTGTTAGGTACAATAAACACGTACATGCCAATAAAAAGGAGTTGAACAGTATTAGATTTATAAATACAAGAAAACAACATCTTGAAAGCAATGCCAAATAGGCAGGTGTTATCAGTGTTTACTTTCACATTCTGGAAATGTGAAAGGAAGGTCTTACAATGGGACTTTAGAATTTACATTTCTGGGACAGCTAACTGAACTATTCAGAAACCAGCATTCTGGCTTTCAAAATCATACTAAAAATATGGTTTTTATTTACTTGCTGCCTTCTACTGCCATTTTGCAGACAAACATTTTCCTGCTTCTGTAACCATGAGGAATAGAATTATTTCCCTTAAATTTAAGCTATCATTTCTTTCTTAATCTAATTTGTTCATAATCTAGGACATAAGAGACCAAAAGGACAGAGTAACATAATCACTGGCAACACCCAAAAACAAGGCAAGATTTATCTTTTACCCCAAAACTCTTGAGAAAATTTGTAACAGCTGCAGTGTACATTTCAAATACAACCTAAACTACTCATGCACAGAATACATTAAAAGGCTCTTAGGCTCTTCCAAGCACATAGATCAGAGATACATTCTTACCTAAAGATGCAAAGGGAGACATACTAGGTTTTTTTGGAAGTCTCTAAGCCTACACTGAGAACCTCTGAAAATCTGTCATTCATTTATGAACATTAAACATTTCAAAGTTTTAACCACAAAGCATTTTAAAGTACAGAATACATGGCTATTCCAGTTCAGAAACATTGTTAAAAGTTGACTCTAACAGCTGAGACCAGAGCAGAATATAAAAATTAAAAACAGAATAAGGATTTAGTAATCACTTATTCCTCTGGTTTTATTCTCCTGCCTGTAACTTTTATTTCTGCTGAGGTTGGCAGATGTCCCGCAGAAGGGGGGATGTCCAGTATTACACAGTCAAGTCTTATGTCTCATATGAAAAGCATATGGAGTATGGCTTTCTACATATTTTCATTGAAACCAGGCTGATTTTCAGATGCCTAGTAAACTGGAAAAATGACACAATGCATAAGTGGATAAAACCTTCATGTACAGCAGATGCACGACCAGCTACAGTGTATTTGATGTTCACATACAGAGCTGTTACACAGTCCCAAACTGTCCTGAATTTCAACAATTAGTACTTAGGATTTAGGATTCACAACTCTACCTTTATAGAAGAAAATTAACTAGACAAAAACAAGAAGAAAAAGAAAAGGACAATATAAGAAATCCTCTCTCCCTTATTTCCAATTCTGAATACTTTAATTTCTGTTTGGTTTCTGTTCATTAAAATGACTTCATTCCACCAGCTGTGATATGGTGCAATACTTACTAAGCCATCTGCCAGTTCATTTTTTTGGAAACAGGTGCCTCCTTCTGACATGGAAGAGCCAGAAAAGAGATGGAATTTAATGAATGAACATTTAATGAATTTATGAACATTGAGAAATCAATGAAAGGAAACCAAGTTTCATTTACTGTAAAGCCTGATTTGGACCAGCCACGAAAGCCAATATTTGAACTAGTGGTAACACTTCTTGAAAATGCTTCCAATTGTTTAACTAGTCCACAGAATGTTTGGTGAGAAATCTGTATCTTTTAAAAAAATTCTCACAGTGTAAAGCTAATGCAAATGGCAACTGTGTGACGATTCACACATTCTGGTTTATTTTAAAAATACACTTGTATTTCAAATAAAGACAGTCTTGGCTACTGTTCATGTCATTAACAGTTTTAAAAGCCTCGGGCCATCCTCTGTAAGCAGGCACAGGGCATCTGCAAATTACAATAATGCAGAACAGACCCACATTTTGTTTACTTCAGCAGCTTCTGATCATTTTCCATGACAGATGTATCACAAAAAGGTTCTGACTGATACTAGAAAAGTCTTCTAAATGAGAAGCCCCAAGTTTGCCTTTAAAGCATCTTTATTTTTTTTTTTATTTAGTCCTTGAGGCTATCAGTTTATTGAAATAGCTATCTTAAAAGCATGTGTTATTTTTCTTTATTGGGTGTACTGTAGTCTAAACTGTGGGCCAGCAGAGTTAGGTCAGAGCTAAGTGAGCACAGATTTTCTGCCCCCATTGCAGAACCAGCAAGGTAAAAAACATGAATACAAAGGAGCACACTTCACATCAAATAAAGGTTCAAAAATAGAGGTTTTAAAAATAGAAAATTAAGCTATCACAAGTTAATGAAGAGCAATCTGATTTTGATGTAAAATTTGTAGCTTTTTCAGTTCATTATGTCCACGAAATGCATTTTTAAAATGTTATTCACTGTAGATATTATGTTTAAATAAGTTTTCTATTTTTTCAAAATATTTTGAAAGCAAAAGCAGCAAGCAAGACATTGATAATTGAGAATAATTTGTCTGGTTGCAAACTTCTTAGCCAAGAAGATTTTTGTGTGGGCAATAATAGTCTATGAAGCACAGTCCCACTCTGATGGTTTTAGCAGTTGGAATAACTGTGTTCTTTTGCATGTCATTGATGGAATTAATAATATAAAATTAAGTTGTCCCAATATTGCAAAGAAATCTGAAACCATAATAATTTCCAATATTAAACCCACTGCTGCCTTATATTGGAATAATTGTGCTTAACAGTTTGCAGGCATTAATATTGCTTGTGCCTGATAGGTTTAATTTAATGTCTGTGAGAAAATGCAAGAATTATTTCAACTATATTAATTATAGTTTTATCATCTGAAGAGGGATATTTTTTCCTAGAAGCACTTTTCACATGGAGATCCAACATAAACATTTTTGTTTCTTTCATCAAAGTGATGAGGTTTGATGAGAGAAATGAAGAGATGAAAAAGCTTATTAAATCACTTAATTCATACTGCTGCCAGCATGGGATTTTCCTTTACATTTTTCAGTGTTTTGCCATCTGCATTACTCATACAACAGGGATTCCATCGCTTCTCATGAGAGGCTTTTCTACAGTCTCATAGATCTTGGCTTCAGAAGATATATCTTTATACTCTGTATGAAATTAAAACAAGTTTTAGGCCATGGCTCCCTACAGTTTCCCTGCCTGATGTAGTTCTGCCTGGAATACTTCCCAGTTGGCTGAAAACTCAATCCATTGCTAGTCCATCCTTCCTCATCATGGGCTGCACTGGGGGTCCAGAACAGTCCCTGCTTAAACATTTCAACAGACATTTACCAAAGGTATAGTGCTCTTAGCCATGCAAAATATGCCTACAGTATAAAAGAATTATGTTTCCAGGGTGAACAATCTATTTAGACCCAATTTCTTACTGTCCTGCTTTTTTTTTAATCAATTCACAGTCCATGTGAATCTATTACTGAAAGAGAAGTGCTGCAAAAGAGTTTGGATACAACAGGCTCATAACTATAATAAAATAAAAAATACTGATAATATACCAACAACAGCACTTTAAGATGAGACAATGAAACACATTGAAACCATGAATAACCATCACTTATTTCCATAAGTTTCATTGCATTCATTTCACCTAACTTCTGCTGCTGTCATCGGAACTTGTTACCCAAGAGTCTCCTTGTGATCAACAGAGAGAAATTTCTCTGACTCCACAAGAAAATCTTGGTTGACCTAGTATATGCATTTAATCAAAGAAGGGCACCTTAACACCCTACACAAGGATACAATCTTTATTAATGCAAAAAGAAAATATTCTAAGCTGGCTGAGTTAGGAGACATCATTTCAGGACATCATCTAGTAAATATCTGAATGTATGGATTTTGCTTCCTAAAAATGACACTCAAGTGGGTGAACAGGCAAAGAAAAGCAGAAATTAGTAGAAGAACATCAGCTGATCACTAATTTGATGAACTAGAAATAAAGTTATTTGTGTTCAAGAAAAATGCTATTCAGTGGACATTGCAATTAGGGTTCAGGCCACAATGCTGAAGGAGTAACAAATCAGAATGTATCATTTAAAGCCAAAGATGAGGCTTTATTAGTTATTGATAATAGAATTTGATCACAGATTTGACTGAAAATATTGACATAAAAATCAAGTAAGAGCATAAAAATACAAGATGTACTACAATCAAGCTTAGCCTCCAGCTAATAAGCTAAGACTGAACAATTTCATTTTTAAATAAAAGTTAGTTTGGCTGTGGCTAGCCTGAATGTGGATGCATAATCAAACAATACAGACATCACCAATGCCATCTTCAAATTTCCTGTACATATATTTCTAGTGAGATGGATTAAAGATTTTTAAAGATTTGAATTTTCTGTGTAGGGAAATTACTGAAGTAATAATTCAGATTTAGATAAAAGTTCAGTAAAAGGATTTTCTAACTGGTTTGTGTTGGGAAGAAAACATCCCACTTTAATGATAGGATACTTATAAGAGATTTGGTCTTGTCTACATATTCCACTGGAGATGGAGGATTATCTTTCCAGAAAAGGATTTATTTGGAGAGATAAAGAACAGAATATCACTCAGCCAGTGAGGTACTTACGTTAATATTTACAGAGCAATAAGTTGTACAGAGGCAAGGAGTCCAAACTCAAAGAAGCCCTAATCTTGGTATCTGTATGCAGCTAATCTTTGTGCTGTCCCATCATGGTTCTGATGCCTCACTAACCAGGGAGAAAAAACCCCCACTTTAATTCCTTGCTTTGCTTGTACAGCAGTAAAACCAACAACAAAAAGAATGCCCAGTTTTTGTGGCAGAATCAGCAAGAGGGTGGGCAATGTTTTTGAGAACTATTACCGAGCTATGTTTATTAGTACTGAAAAAAAGAAAATATTTATCTTTATGGAGTGCAAAAATAGTTTGCAGTTGCTCTGTCCACTTCAAATTAGACATCCATAATACAGTTCAACAAATATGGATATATGAAGACATGCTGCGAATATTTTTCTTGCACTCTTCATAAAAAGGTTAGTGCATGTACTGTATTTTTTTCTTGAGGGAAACAGATGTCAGGAACTAGGTACCTTACTGTTGCCGTAAACGTCCTCTCCCTCTCTGAAAGTGTTGTTTATTCCTCTTACACAGTTTTTCACTTCCTTTTCATTCCCTCTTTGACACCAGTTTATCTTTGAATTCAGATCTTAACTTGAACATGCTCTTCGGAAGTGTGACATGCTGTTATTATGAAATAAGTGTGCTATTACCAGATGAGAGAACCTTCCGCTAAGCTGACTGACTGCTTACAAGAGGAAGGACTGAAATCACAGGCACTGGGGTGATTTGTAAGGCTATCTTACTGTCAACTGCTTAGACTTTTAAAAATACATTCCTTTAAACAAACGGCATATGCATTTTTCTTTAGGATGTCAGTAAGACAGACTTCTCATTTTCCAAAAGCCTTCTGGATTCTTTCAGAGTCTGCTGCCTTTTCACATCAACATAATACAGAATTCACATAATATAGCGAAAGTCAAAACCTTACATAAAGATTTTAGGTTTAAATTGTCCAAATGCACAAAACTGTAATTTAAAAGACATTTTTCAAAGCATAGAAACAGTATATAAGCATGCAGAGTAAGGACATCTGTTAAGTTTTTAACTTATAATTCAACAGTAAAGAGTAAATACACAAGTGCTATGGGAACAATTTTTCAAAACAGGTTTTAAAGGCTTTAGTACACATTAGCACACAAGTTATTTCATTCAGTTTCAACCAATGATAACCCGTTTAAACAAGTGCTTTATTATGCTTTTCCCACTGTGGGAGATAGACAGGGCACAGCACTTAACACTGTCAGATATTCAGCAGGGCAATTGTAAGATTCTTAACATTAGCTGTAATTTCCATGTTAGTTTTGAACCTGTGCTATTTGAGTTTAAGATGTAATTACACTTGCTATCAGCTAAAGTTTGTTGTCATCACGTAACTCTGAAGAGAATAAGCACAGCCTTTGTGCACTATAGCCAAGCTATATAAAAATGTTAAGGAGGAAGAACATGTAGCAACTACTCTTCTTAATTCTAAGACTCACTTCCTACTTCTGTATGTGGATGACTCATCTTTCAAACATTAAAATAACATTCATTATTAGAAAATGCTCACAGTGAAAGACGCTACCATCTGTCCTACAAACAGGAACTTCATTAATGCACAGTAAGAGTCTTCTTAGATATGTGCCTACGTTACTTGTATAGGCTAGAGTTCGGTAGATACTTGTGAATTCTACTTTAGATGTCACCTAAAAATTTGGACTGAAAAAGGAAATCACTATAAAAGTAATGATGCAGCAGAAATTAAGAAGCATTTTGTATTTAACAAGGATTTGGAGTATGGAAGTGATAATGACAGGAATTAAAAAAAACCCCATTAATTCATGTTATTGTTATTACTCAGCATGTGATATCATGAAGTCCGAAACTAAATTAACATGACCGATTATATTTTAGGTACAGTGACATCAACAACATACTAAGTACATACATATATACAGATATACTTATGCTTATATAGATAATGTCTTTTAATGTTAATGCAGTGTTACATTAAAAAAAGTGGAACACCAAAATTAGTCTATAATTTGGAGATATGATCAAATTAAATATCTGATTATCTGAGAAAAGATAACCTAAGTTTAACCCAAGACAGTCCAGGAAAGCCAATTCAGCCAGTGGCTACTAAGAAAGCAATGTTGACATATTGGTAGGAGAGGTGCTGAATTCAGATCTTCCAAATTCAAAGCAATTAAGTATATACTACTTTTGTGAAGCTCTGATAGTTGTCTAACCATCTATCCTTAGGATAGCCAAGCTGAACATAATTTACTGAGGCAGAACTAATATAATAAGCTTCATAAGCAAGTCACATTTCAAATATTATGGAGGAGCCAGACAGATTAGGTTATAAAATTCTGTATGTTGATGATAGGGACCAAGATAGGGGTTTTAGACACATTAAGGAAAGGACAGCATCAAGAAAGGGAGAGAATAAAACATCATAGACATAAAGGAAACAAAACTTGCAGATTATAGATTTAAATGCATTGCAGGATGGTGGCAGTGTCAATTGTCAAAGATAAAAAGGGGGAATGGAAGAATTTCCAAGGGAATACACAAAGTCTGGTTTTGGCTGCATTATGCTTCCACTGGTGCTGTGACATCTAGGAAAAATACTGTGTACTGAAATGATGGATTGGATGTTACAAAGCAAGATGGGAAAGAACAGACTGAGTCACCAAGACAGAGTGGTAACTGAAATTTTCTGTGGATCAGATTATTGACCTCTTGTCCCTTCAGCAGAAGTACAATATGAGAACTATTGGGCAAGTGCCCTCCCTTGTAAGGAAGGGCACTCAAAGGAGACGTGATGGAACGTCAGAGATGGAACATAAAGTTGATTATGAATTCACAAGATGTTACACCAGATGTTCTGAGTGATTAGAAATAAACTGCGGCTGAGAAAGTGAGTGGAATCCTGAGACTTTGTTCAAGAAGTCATGAGAGACTGGTGCAGAAGCTCAGACGGAATAAAAAAGATAATGAGCAAATGGTGGGGAAACTAGGAATGATTGTTAAGATATTATCATTAATTTTAAAGTGCTAAAAATCTGAACTATGGGTCTGGATAAAAAGAAATTGGCTTATAGGAAAACACAATAACCTATCACTCCTTTCTGAAAAAGAGGGTAAGATCTAAAAACAGGCAAGATTTTCAGCAGCCTAAAAATCCAATAGGGTCCTAGATCATGTTCCCTGTTTTTTAAGTTACAAGTTCATGAGTCTTGTCCTTGTTGACATTTGTTCCTGAGAAAAATGCTAAACTACTTACAGTGAAGGAACATATTTTGAAGACAGCAAACGGAACTATCATAAACTAATATTTAAGTACCAGGAACCAAAGGTGGGAACTTAACATTGAGTGTCAAAATGTGAGGAATGTAAATACAAGGAATATACAAAATACTTTATTAATTTACTCCATGTTTCAGATGATTTTTCATCTCAGATTTGATTTTGAAGTTACATTACAGCATTTTCATTTACATACGTAGATCAAATATCCCTGTAAGAATGCAGCACCAAAACCTACTTGTCTTTAGTTTGCACATATTTTATGATGTAGTTTTCCCTTCCTAAAATTAGTAAACTGCTGAAATGAGAACTTATCTACTAAATCAACATCTTGAAAGTTTTAAAGTGGCAAAGTTTGCAGATAGCAGTCTAAAGCTAAGTCAACATTTTCTTATATTTCTTAAGTTTATATGCTTCCTTTTCTACCAGAGATCTCACAAGATCTCTGTATCTGCCTGTCAAACAGAAGCTGTGCAGCTGTAAGTAAAATGGGAGTTGGAAAGATAATGTTAGTAGAATTCAGGCATCTCTCTCAGAGCAGCCTAGTCATCTGCTGCATGGAAGAAACCCACGATTGGCTGAGTAAGGGAATTTACTGTTTCCCAGGAAAGGAAATTGCCTGCACACATCTGGCAAAATGTTCTAAATGTTTAGTTTTGACAAAATACACATTTCAGCTCTGCTTATAAGGTGAGTTCTGTAGAGTGGGTATCTTTTTTCTAAAAAGGGAAAGATCTAATTTGTACTTTAAATATACCAATCCACTATTTGGTATTTTATGGCATATACTGTATACACTCAGCTCTAAAGCAAGCAGGAACTCACAGGCTGAAAGCTATATTTTAGTTTACAGGAAAAATGTATCATGAATGTAAATACAACACTCCATATCGACAGCAGAAATGAAAGATGAAGAGAACAACAAACATGAAAGAAATACTGAGAGGATGTGACTAGCCTGAATTATAACTTTTTACTCAGTTTCTGACATTTATAAGACTCCATGCCAAATTATTGAAATTCCTCCCTACTTCAACATGTCTAACAAAGAAATGGTCGTTCTCTTAACTGACAGGGGACAGATCTTCTCAGTCATTCAGTTTTTAGAATAAGTCCTCCCTTTCAAGCAGACTTGTTAAAATGCCTCTAAGGCTCAGTAAAAAGGCTGTATGCAGGCATCTTCCTTCCTCTTCCTCAGATTTCAAGGACAAAAATGGATTTAACTTGCCTTACTTTTCACACCAGTTTTCTAAATTTAGCTGTTACTACTTTCTTTTCCCCTGAACTCTGACTGGCTTTGACTCTCTGGAGAGGCAGAGAAGACCACTTCCTCCTCCACAGCTGGGAAAGCTGCTCCCAAAAGGATAGAAAGGGTGAAGGATCACAATCTACTGCTCCAAAAGATGCACCAAATACGGCACTAAGCTGCAGCGAAGGGTTAAAGGGATGTGTATTTATTTCGTTGGCAAGGTGAACAATCACTGACTTTCCTGGACAGTGGGAAAGAGCACCTCATTAAAGCAATATGACTCCATTGGACCCAGATGGGGAAACAGCAAAACCCTCTCTTGGTTACGGGTGTGTGTGGGGGTTGTATTTCAGTTACTGGCCCGACAGCCGGGGATTATCAATGAACGCTTGGGGAGAACTTTACCATGGTGAACCTCAGGGTGTTAGTGCAAGACCTTGATGAGAAACACAGTGAGCAGAAGCTAAGTGGTGGTGCCTGCTGTGCTGGTGAGAGTCTTCCATTAGGAGTTTGTTGTCACTTCTCAAAATAATACCCGTGCTTTCCTTACCTTTTCCCTGAACTGCAGACAGCTGCCATAGCAACTGGCCATTTACTCATTCATTCATTCACAACAACAACAAAAAAAACCCAAGACACAAAAACCCAGCTTAAAACACAGTAAAAGGTGAACTTGATTCTCTTTCCAGTATTCCTACAACCACAGTTCTCCCTAGTGGAGGCCCAAGATACAGCAAGGCTTTCTAGGCAGTCTCCAAATTCAGTTTTGCTCCTGGCCTCATTACAGCACAAGGGCCTCCCAGGGTCATGCTTTGGCCTTTCATAAAGGAAAACAGACTCCAGTTCAAACCTTTAGAGACACTCATCTCTCCTCCAAAACCCAGCAAAATTGATCTGCCAGATTACAACCGTGCTGTGACTCATTAGGGTGGCACACAGATGGCAAGCTTTATAGCCATTCAAAAACTACTGATTCAATCAAGCCTCTCATGGAGATCCTGTCTAATGAACTCTCAGTAGATTCTCCCTTACATCTTGTCTTTTATATGTGTTCAGCCCCTTGAGTAGAGTTCTAATAATTAAAAAGAAAACTTCTAAAAGACTACACTGCTCAGTCTCATATTTTCATTTAATATACAACTAAATAATTTTAAAAATCCATGAAAATATAATCAGAAAAAGAAAGATTATCCTCCAGTTCTTCCTCATTAAGAGACAGATATTTCCAGGGCTGGAGCAATCTAATTTTTAGCACTACTCTATTAACTATACACACGTGGTGGTGAAAGGAAGGATGCCTAGTACGATATGGCCCTTAATTTTTTTGGGCTAGCTGTGCAAGGAAAACAGGGAACAGACGAACCTAAGGACAAGCTGCAATGGGAAATTCTCATTTAAATTAGCAAATTAATTAAAGTATCCAAATAACAGAAAATACTGAATTGGAATGTCTGGTTAGATATAAGTGCTTCACACAGTGTAGTGCATTAATCTAATGCTATTTTCTGTCTTCATTGGATAATAGTAGGTTGGTCAAGTATCTTACAAAGACTGTTATTCACATGGAATTAAACATTCTTTCAAAGACTTCAATTCATTGAAAATTAGAAATCAGTATACAACAAGTTTGAAGCTCTGTTATCAATGCAAGTAGCTGTCACATTTATCTGCTTGGCTATTGCAAGACAAAATTGAAGGGATGGAGAATGCATACTTCATATACCAAACCCTCCAAATACATACATTTTGTTGTAAATAATCTTGACCATTCCAAATATATTCCTCTGTTTCCTCTGGTTAGAAGGATGAACAGTGGCATATGAACACTCCACAAGAAAAAATCCAACAAATTGGTTTCACTCATCACGGTCTAAATATAATCAGAATCTTTTTGGAATTCGCCAGAATTAAATTCTAGAAGTTTTCCTTTCCTGAGGTAGCTACGTAAAGAAATATCAGCATCTTCCAACAATCTAAGACATAAATTTTAGCTGCAACAACTACTTTTGACAACCCCTGAACACAACTTCCATGATATAAAAAAGTAAAGCCACATTAATACACTGTATGAGATAAAGCAAGTTATGTAAGAGTCTGTCTTAAGAGATCCTGAGACATGCTGGGATTTTCCTTGAATATGAGAAACTTTGGTCAGTAATTCATGTTAGTTTGACTAGCATGGCATTCCCTTTGTTTATTTTGATGAAGAAAAATCTATAGTTTCCAGATCCAGACCTAGCCAAAATCTCAGGCAGTTTGTCTTCAGGAGTCAGTATCCTATAATGCTGGTTTCAAGACAATTTCTCCTTACAGAGAGGTAAACTTTTCCAAAATTTCAGTGGAATGGACTCTTTCCCAGGGTCTGGTAAGGCTAGTAATTTTCCACTTTTTCAAAATGACTGATCATTGCAGAGACCATGGGAGCTGGGAAGCAGTCCTTTTTGCTCTTACGTATAAATTTCAAATACTTTATTAGAATTTCCCTCCCCTTTTATGGGTATTTCCCACTCCCAAGGGTACAGAATTGGGCTAGGGAGAGCTAACAGGGTAATTCCTATTCAGCCATGCCACTTCCTGAGCTATGCCTTACTGCCTCTGGATGGTTTTTCCTCTTCCAGTCGTAGCTAACTTGTGATTTCTAACCTCTTTTATTAACATTAGCACTCCCAAAGTTAGCCATGTCATACAGAAAAAAAAAATGCCTTTAAAAAAATAAAAAGCTTAATAAAAATAAAAATAAATACTTAACTATCGCTTTTATTAACATTAGCACTCCCAAAGTTAGCCATGTCATACAGAAAAAAAAAAAAAAAAAGTCTTTAAAAAAACAAAAAGCTTGTAAATACTTAACTCTCAAAAGATGTGCCTAAAAATGTTCATCTCAGAGATTCAGTAAAATACAAATTCTGTGTTCAACTGAAAACCTCTAATTACTGCCCCTCGTGTTCTCTTTGCAAGGACGTACCCACGCCTGCTTTTGTGTGCATAGGACAGTGTCTTTCTCCGTAATTCCACAATGTAATAAACACCAACTAAATTGCATCTTGGTTCAGAGCATTTTAAAGAAAATAAATGAAGAACAAACAAGCCCAGGGACATACGTGTGTGTGTGTGTGTGTGTGTTTAGCGGGGGTGGTCAATGGTAAAGAGCTTAAAAATGACTACCATCGCAAATAATTTACTAGCATAGTTGGAGGCTATCGGAACTGATTGCTCTGTCTAGGAAACTCTTAATTAGAGCCGTGCTGCAGGAATTCGCAGGGGTCCTGCCGCTGCCGGCTCCTCCCTGGGGTTTCCTCTCGCCGCCCCGCTCCCGCCAGCCGCTGTGCGCTGCCCCCCGGCCCCGGCGAGCCCGGGAGGGAGGAGCGGCCGCGCTCCACACGTGTGCCTGCTCTTACCCACTCCTGCTATAAGGGCAGGGGAGCGAGTGGCCGGGCCGGCCAGGCGCGGGGGCTCGGCGGGGAGCGGCGCAGGAAGGCAGCGGGCCAGGCGGGGCGGCCGCAGCTGCTTCCCGCGCCTGACAGCTGCGGGCACGGCGGGAGCGGCCGCACCTCCCCGGCCCGCCCGGGGCAGGCAGGCAAGCCCAGCCCTCGCCTGACGGCACATGGCAGCGGAGCGCTCGGCTGCGCCGCAGGTTAGCTAGGGCCGGGCTCTGGCCAGCGCATCCAGGCTCTCTAGGTCCGCCGACTTACCGCAGGGACTAAAATGCAGCTGGCCGCCTGCTTCTTTTTGGGCTGCGGCATATTCTTAGCTTCAGGATACAACTCCTTCAGTAAGAGCATGGAGACGATAGGCAAGAAGCAGTACCAGGTTCAGCACGGGTCGTGCAGCTACACCTTCCTCCTGCCTGAGGCGGACAACTGCCGCTCCTCGACTCCCTACGTGTCCAACGCGGTGCAAAGGGATGCACCTCTGGACTATGATGATTCAGTTCAAAGACTGCAGCTACTTGAGAACATCATGGAAAACAACACTCAGTGGCTAATGAAGGTAGGGTAATATAACTTCTATCCGAAAAACTTAACATCCTGTTATCTCTTCAGTCTGATTTTTTTTTTTTTTTTTGAACAGTGCTTAAATTCATACAGTGCATTGTCTAAGCTAAATTTCTGAATTGCCTTTCAATCAAAAAGTTGTTTTGCAGTCTGGGAACATAATATTAGCTGGCAAGGAAGAGTGAACTGCACAGTTCTACAGAGACTGTGCCTTAAAGTTTGTCATTACATTTGAGTTGCTTGGACAAATT
This sequence comes from Pyrgilauda ruficollis, assembly GCF_017590135.1. Classification (NCBI taxonomy): domain Eukaryota; kingdom Metazoa; phylum Chordata; class Aves; order Passeriformes; family Passeridae; genus Pyrgilauda; species Pyrgilauda ruficollis. Next base: position 3,730,803 of record NW_024525490.1, on the reverse strand, counting down.
ACATACACAGATGGACTGTGGGCATGTCAGAAGTTTCTGACATGAGAGAAGCAGCTACTAATTTATAATTAACTGGCAAGGGCTATTTTAGATCTATTTAAAGAATATAGAATGTACCTTTATCCAAGGCATGCCTGAAAAATGTTATCTGAAAGGTGATTTCAAAACTTGAATGCAGAAATTAACCTATTAAACCCCACCGATAAAGAACTGTCGTTCCAGCAAAGGCTGCAAGTCAGACTTGCAGTGAAATCAGCCTTGTGAAATGATAGAATTTCAAGAAAATTAATTAGTGGATATCCTTTGCATCCTGTAACGTTTTCAGTGAAACATACAAGATTCAAGGGAAAAATAGTCTGGAAAAGGTGTTACAGATACCACAGAATTTCCCTTAGTGCAATACCATTGGAACTAAGGGAAAATTGACATGTTTATTGCCAAAGTGGCAACATTTGTACCTGAAAGAGCAGGAAAAAAAATTTGCAGCATATATTTTTATTATTACTGGAGAACAAGCCTGATTACTATTTCACATTTTTAAGAAATTAATTTGATTCAAAATGCTATGCAGTTCAACAAATTTTGATTAAAAAAACCTTTATTTCACTACTACCTGGAAAGGTGTTATAGTGTAGTCTAATTGCATAGTAAATTTATGAGCCTTTATGTTTTGTACCAACATGCCTGTCTTGTAAGCAATAAATATTTTAAAGACTTGGCACTGTATTTCCAAATAAGTATTCCAGTGATGCCATAATGGTTTGTTCATAGAGAAAAAAAATCTGTGCTGCGAATAGAGAGAATTCAGTTTTTTACAAAGAATGGCCATTTCATACATAGTTACAAAATAATTTTGTATTAGGACTCACTCCTCTCATCAATTACAAAGTTACAGAACTCCTGTGATACAACCAATGAAACCTGCTGGCGAATTTGTGAGTGTTAAACTTCCCATTCCAAAACAAGTAGCAGAGAGTTTTCATCAACCTGGAAATAAGCCTTGAAGCTTAAATCCAAAATGCATACACTTGAAGGCTCCAGTGTGGAATTCTAAATCTCTTTTTATAGGTTTAGGATGCTTAATTTAGAAACTCAAATATTGTCAGTTGAGTAGTTTTTGTTTTGTTTTTTTTTTTTTTTTTTTTTTTTAAACAGGCGAATTTACTTTCCTCCACTTACTTACCTTTCTACTTATTAATTTACAATGCTCACTGTTGTAATGCTAAGACCACAATTAACAGATGTGCAATGGAGGATGAAAACACAAAGGAGAACAGTCTAAGTTACCCAGCTGCTAAGCAATTTCCTAACATAAATAATAAATCACACAACACTTCAGTCTTAAATGCCACTTAAGTAGACAAACACAGTATCATAAGTGGCATCAGGTAAACAGAAACCAGTAAGGATCCTTATTTAGTAAAAACTATGCTTTTTCCTGTCAGTCCCTGGGAACTCAGTGCCAAGAGGAATAGGGATAAGTATCACTAACCCATTCTTTGGGGGATCAAAAGATAGATAGACTCTGATTTACAAGACAGAGAAATATTTCTTGTATTTGAGCAAAGGCTTCTAAATCAGATGCTTTAGAACAGCCTGTTGGTTTTTTGTTTTTTTTTTTTTTCTAGCTCTTCCACAGCTAAACATCCTGTAAAATATCTACTGTTTGCCTTTTTCACTATTTTAACACCTGCTCTCTATGTCATCTGTTTTGTTCACAAAGAGCCACCAACAAAAAGTAGCTTTTCCTCAAATTTACTTTGCTAGAGACACCTGGTCTGCAAGTGAAGATAAAAAGCAAACAATAACCTTTAAAGTTGCTTACAGAGTTTACTTGCTGTTTAAGGTCTCTAATACACATTCTTAGGTTCATATTTCAGCCTCTCAAAATATAGTGCAAGGTCAGTCAAGGTGGGGTGAAAAAATTGTATTTGCTTATTTTTTTAGTGTAATACAAGATTGCTTTTAAAAATAACCTGACATTTGGCTTCTCAGCAATTGCACAAAAACCCTCATTGGGTCTTTCTCTTTAAAAGTTAGTTTTGTTCATTTAAGAGGCAGAACTTGTTTTGTTTGGAAGTTGTGTAAAATATACATTACAAACTTCTAGCGTGAATTAACCTTTAAACATTGTCCCTGAAATATTGCACATCCCCAAACATTTTTACACACCTCCCCCTCTCCTGCCTTTAATCCATCAACTAAAGGAAACGTTCTGTTTCTGAATGAACACTGGGCTGCATGAATGGAACAGCATGGGAAGTGTGTGCTTCATCTGCTTAATGGACAAACACAATGGGAAGAAAATGAGTTAGATATGTCCAGGTTCTTTTCTGATCTGCTCCTGCATAGGAAACAAAAGGCTTTTTTTCTACAGTTACTACAAATTGCTTGTTCATGAAAACACATCTTTTTTCAATCTGAACTTTAATAATGCATTATGCCACTACTGTATGTGCTAGATATAAAACTGAAGAATGTCTTTTGAAAAGCAGATTATGTTTAAGCATTCAGATGACAAGCTAGAACAAACCCTATTCCACCTAATCCGTGGTTTAGCAGTAAACCAGTAAGTGATACTTCGAAGCAAAGGCCAAAACGCTCGATCAGCTGTGCTGCAATATACCTGAAATGAACTTTCCTCTTTGACTTTTCCTATCTTGGGATCAATTTGTATACTGAAGTGTAAGATTTTTTCCTAATGTGTGTCTGAGCGGGGAGCATAACGCTGTCAATAATAAAATTTTTAATTAACTAGAGACAATAGCAGGTTGATATGCAAGTGAGATACAAGATTGGAAATTTTAAATATAAACATATATGTTGCTATTGTACTTTGGAACTTTCAATATACAACACCAAGTTTTCAGATATTCCTAAAAGACAGGCAATCCCTTAGGTTCAATAATTTAACTATTTCTATTTGAATAAATGGCAGCTTTACCATTTGGATCACAGCACTTGCACTCAACGAACTGCATTTTTTTTTCAGATATTCAAACACTGAAATAACTCAATGCTGACTTGAATTTGCTTCTTAATATATTGACTGGATCCTATGACTCAGGAGATAGGACTGCCCACAGCAATAGTGTAAAAGAAACAGGTCATATTTTCTTAGTCTTTCCTGTTACAAACAGCTGAAAACAGTGTATGATCAAATTAATGATAGCATCTGGAATATAAGTAATTTATTTGTAGTTTATCAGCAGATCAAAAGACTAGCAAATAAAAAACTGTGTCAGGAGTCAACATTTAAACCCATTACCAGAGCTTCATCCTGAATCATCCCAGCAGACTAGGAGGGGGATACGCTGCTGATAGAAATGCAGTATCTTTGGATACACTTAGCTGAGATTCATTGTCCCTTGTCTTGATACCCTGAAAGATTATAATTATTGCTGTACTGAATGTCATTTGTCAAACACAAAAAGATACTTTGACATGCTACCATTCAAAGCCATCTGCACACAATGAATAAGGACAAATATATTGAACAGAGTTGTATTTTGAAGTACTCAACAAATGATTCTGACTCTGAATCCTACATTCCTTTCTTAAGTAATGCATCTGTTTTTACTTATTGTGAGAAGTGCTTGTTTCTGTCTATCAACAATTATTTGCTAAGCAAAAGAAAACTGGTAGGACTCAAAAGAAAATACTTTCTTACTTTCAGACTAGTATGTCACCAGATAAAGTTTCCTCACTACTCTGGATGATATAATTATGCAGTTTATTGTTGTACTTCCTGTAGGTAAATTTCAGTGAAAGGATTTGAAATGACACTATTGCATGTGTTTAAAAACTGTTATAGAAACCATATCTGCATCATTCCGCCAACACCAAATTGCTGCTACAGGTATTAAATTGTACAAAATCGACAAAGAAAATGAGAATTTCTTGTACAGATTTACAAGACAAAATTGAAATAGAGAATTCACCTTCTCCAAGATGTTATCAGTAAAAAATGGGATAAGGAGAGGCTTACAGAACCAGTCTCTTGCTAGCATCCAAGATACATTTTCCTGTGCTTTGTTTGTTATTAACATGACCATAAACTTGTCATCTTTGACTGGTCCAAACAGCAAAATGGGAGATTTTCTCCATCAATTATTGACAGCAAGTGCTTCTTTTCTTTTCTTTTCTTTTCTTTTCTTTTCTTTTCTTTTCTTTTCTTTTCTTTTCTTTTCTTTTCTTTTCTTTTCGAGCTTCAAGATTCCTGAATTGCCAGTTTTCAGTTCTTTTTATTTGCATACCCATTTAATATATAAAATTTAAGAGCATTACCTTTAGAGTATCTTTGGTACTTTGTCAGAGAGATTGAAGTTGAGGATGGTGCTTCTTTTAAAGCAATTACTGTTACTGCTCCTTTTTTCTTGTTAAATATGAAAAAATTCAACTGTTTGCATCTCACCTCAAATTTACCAAGTAAAACAGTAAAATTTGCTTGATTCCTAAGCTATCATGTATATATTGCTTAGAATGGAAGTTATTCTAAAGCCCACAGAAATGGGTTAGACCCATTTTCTAACCTTCAAAAAAAGACAACTAGTACCTTTAGTGACTGTTGAATACTGTCCTTTGCAAACAACAGTATTTGCTTTTGAAAATATACCACATTCTTTGATTTACAATATTACGCAGCCTAGTTAACCATTATTTCTTTAAATAACTCTTTACATACTTTAATGCAAGAACCTCCTGCTACACCTGCCATTTCATGGGCTTCTACACAGCTTTGGCTGAAAGCCAGGGTGGGGGCAAAGTAAGACGGTCTTCCCCCACTGTTACTATTGTTATAGGGCTGGACAGGCAAAATGTGGTCAAATGGTTTAGAACACAGTCTTACATCTTGCATTAGTGTCTACAACAGAGAGGGGTCACTCTTGGATCTTTGGAACTTTGCAAACCCAGAGTTTCATCATGTGTCTCAGTCTATATTAATTAGCTTCCTAGAGTAAATTCAATCAGCCTCTTCAGCCTCAAAGACACAAATGGAGGAATGGAAAACTTAAAAGAAATCCTGCTTGAAGAGGCAGATTTGTCAGCATTGCTGAAGAACATACAAAAGCTATCATGCCGCACAGCTCTCATTGTAACCTACTTTAGCACTGAAGTTTGTAGGCCTGAAAATTCAGAGACAATAGGTAGAAGGTACAACTGTGGACTAGACTGAATATATTATATGAATATATAGATAAACATTATACTTCCCACTTGTTAGAAAGCAGCTTGAGTACAAGAGTCAAATCAGGATTGATGGCTTTTCCATAACACTTTGGTGTCTTCCTATTACTACATCCTGAGAGAATCACAGAATCGCAGACTGGTTTGGTTTGGAAGGGATCTTCAGACATCATCTAGTTCCATCCCTCCTCTGTGGGCAGGGCTATCTTCCAGATCAAGTTGCTCAAAGACCTATCCAGCCAAACCTTGAACACTTCCAGGGATGGGGCATCCACAACTTCTCAAGGTAGCCTGTTCCAGTGTGCCACCGCTCTTATCGTAAAAAAAACCCCAAAACCACAAACCAAAACAAAACAGAAAAACCACAACAAAACCAACCAACCAAAACACAAAACCCCCTAAACTTCCTGGAACTGGAGATGCAAGCTGTACTTCAGAGAGAAATGGTTCTTGCATATAGTTAGCATGTTAGGATACTAATAGCAGCCTTAAGGATACTTGTATAGACTGCATAAGGGAAAATGGGAAGAGATGGTTCTTGGGAAAAAAAAAAAAAAAAAAATCATGTACCTGAAACAAGGATGTCATGCACAGGAAACATTTGGGTAGTCCAAATGCACCCTATGAAATATCTCACTGGTAATAACAGTGAAAACAACGCATCAGTGGACTGTAGGTATCACCAGATCCTTCAAGAAAGGAGAGTTTCTATGGCACTGAATAAGAAGTTTCAGAAATATGCACTGACAATTTTATCTGCCATTTTAATATTTGAACTTCTCGGACTAGCCAAATATAAACTAGAGGTAGGAAAATAATACGAACATCAGATAACTTAAAAAGTCAATGCATTTGGGGAGAAAAAAGTATAGCACAGTAATTAAACACATAGAAATGCTTTAAAGACATGCCACATTACATGGCATTAAGCCAAATAACCTGATGCACACAGTAAGTTAAAAAGTGCTTTACAACTGAAAATACTGTGATCATTTCATTTCCTTGACCAGACATATTTCTATATGGGGCAGAGGACAAATGAATTTTATTTATTCCCTAGAGAGAATAAAGAGAAATACTTTTTGGTGAACCTGATGTCTATTCCAAGTAAACCAGGCTCAGAAGAGATGTTAAAGAATTATTCAGGTTACAAAATCCAGATCTATGTTTGGTATTAAAAAAAAATCCCACACCTAGATAGTTCTGCAAACACTCACTGCGTCAGTTCTTAGAGCTGCCTAAAAAAAGACATTACTACTCCTTAAAAGCTGTTAAAAAAGAAATTCTTATTGTGTTCCAAGTAATTACTGAAAATCCTGTTAGTTTTTATCTCTTTGTGAAACAGGTTAACCCTAAAATTAAGATGTTGTTTATAAAGCTTAGCAAACGTATCCTGCAATTTGTATGATTAAATGCTATCTGTCTATTCTCTTTCCAACTTCCAACACATTATGGCTTTGTCTGAAGAGAGAGCAGGAAGCCACAGGAACTTTTCTACTGTCTTTATACTGTCTATATGAAGCTTTATCAGTTTAGCTAACAATATTCCAGGAGTCTACTAAGGTCATAAAAAAGGTCTACTAAAAAGAGAAGGCTGATAGAATATGCAACCCTCTTTCTGCTAACTTCTCTATTAATAAAAGTATGGATGGGAATCTAGTAATCTTCACCAAATTCTCTATTCACAGAAGCTGTAAGGAAATATTTTCCTCTCTAGATGAGCAAATACTTCTGAATTCTTAGATGACAGCAACTTTTTTTCCAATTCAGCTGTCTCTGGAGATCTCTTGTTAAAACCATGCAGCATGAAATGTCATAGCTTTGCTCAAACTCCCTTTAATAATGTAGGGGAAAAATTATATTTTTGTTTTTGTGCTTGTATTCAGGTCTCAAGCATCATGATAGAGTTTTAAAATAAAAACCCAACTATACAGAGTTCCTTTACCCTCTAGGGAACAACATATCAAATTTGTATCATTGATTTTACTCTGATATTAAAATCAGTGTGTGTTGGTGAGAGCTTATTATTTCCAGAAAGGGGAAAAAAAAAAGCCTTGCTTGATTCATTACTGCTCTTGCATATTAGCAACAGAAATTCTTCTAATAGGCATTCAAGTGTTAGACTGTATAATACCTTTTAGTAATATAATTGTCAAGAAATTGAAACTAGCTATGTGCACTTCAAAAAAAGCATTGATGAGGACCAGAGTAGTTCAGTATAAAATCAAAACTATTGTATTAGAGCATTCTAGTGTGATACAGCATAATCACAAAACTGCCATAATTTGTGTACTTCAGAAGCAAAGTTTTAGTATGTTTTTTGAATAAACTGTTTATCAAAACCACAGGAAAACACGCTGAGCAAATGTTTGATCTTTATCACTCCATTTAAAAGAACATTTTGACAGGCAGAAAACCTAAAAGTTCTCATCTTTGGAGAAAATAATTGTATCCATTTAAAAACAGTAGGATCGTCTCAAAATCCCCAGTATAAAAACGACTGAGCAGTGTCTTAAGCCCTGTCCAAACAACAGCTCTGCAGACCTGTTCATTCTCACGCTGCAGGCACTAAGAGTCATTCACCTCCTGCACTCACGGTATCAGCTTCATCGCTATGCTTGCTTTTTGGTTCAGGCCTGCACCTGATGTGCGTGATCCTGGAAGGAAAAAGCCTCTTTGTTCCATTCTGTCAGGGTGTGGGAATGGGGAGACACCCAGCTAAGTGGAAAGGACATTTCCTGGGCAATAGCCATAGCCCCCATAGCAGCTCCCCCACACGTGATGTGACATCTGTGGCTGCAGGGCTGCTGCTCATCATGTGACCTGATGTACAGACTTACATGGAGGTACCTGAGTAAGCTGAGAGGCTTAATTTTGATCCCTGGTACCTAAAAATCATTTTAGTTTTGTCTTCCTTGACAGAACTTGTAGACAATATGTTATGACACTTCATATATTTGCTTTAGGTCTTTTCCCATGTACTATATTATGTTCTATGCAATAATGTTCCTCCATTTACAAGGTGTAACTGCTGGCAAGATATTAGTTCAAACCCACAGTTCCAGAACGGACTATAAACCAGCAACTTAAGAAGATGCCATTCAGTCAAGAAGCATAGCCTCTTTTGTCCAGAGTATCAGCTGTCAACTGACAATGTCAGCTGTGCAAAGCCTTAACATTCAAACATGAAAAAGCTGCAGATCAAGACTAAAATACATGTAGTAATGGAAAACGCACTTGCCACACTTTAGTTTGCATTAACAGACACCCTATCCAGTCAGACAGTTTTCATACTCAAGAAAATCCCTGATGAAGACCTAATGAAAAAATTGTCTTATTTTTGCTTTTCTTTTCTTTTTGCCAACAGAGTAATTCAACTGTTCAAATGAAACACTAGTTTCCAGTTTCTTAGTGCAACTTAAAAAAATAGACGAAGTAGGCAAAAGACAGTTTAAATGAATAAGTAAAAAATACAAAATCTTGTGTTTTACTGTTTCTAAGGAATTGACTTAAAAAAGCCCCTAAGCTTCCTTGCATGAGGCCTGAACTTTGACCGTATTAACTATCCCTGTGTTTTCACTTATGTTAAACTGTCATCCTGATGCCAGATTTTCTGTCAGATATAATGTTTGCCTATAAAGTAATAGTAAATTAGAAAAACCTATTGTAAATGCTACTGGAGCCTTACTGGGAATGTTTTCTGAAAACTACTCTGACATGATGAAACAAAGTTCAAATAACTAGAAAGTAAGCCCCCAGACTAATAACCTAGCCCTCAGAAAGAGTATAAACTGCAACAAATATAAACAATCTGACCCTGTTGAAATCTTAGCACATACAAGCAAGGATTCTGTCAACTACAGTTTACCAGCTAGGCAAGCAAGTTTAAATATATAGTTTAAAATACCCTAACTTTTTTTCCCCTGACATGTAAGTTTATTTGACTTGAATCTAGAAAAAACTTAGCCATGTCTTGAGTTCAGCTTCTTTGTTATGGTAAACTTTATTATTTTAAAAAGGCTCTGAGGACAGCGTACAAAATCCTAGCTCTACTCCAAACAAGTAGAAAAATTCCCACTGACTTCTTAGTGAAACTAAAAATACTTAGTTTCAATAACGAAGTATTAATAAAACAATATTGAAAAAGTTTGAAGTTGATAATGGAGTTGACCAGTAAACCAGGTATGTACTTTAAGACTTAATTCATGTGGATTACCTCTAAGTAAGTAAGGATGCTACTGGAATAGAAAAGAGTAATAATTTTCATCACAAGGAAATGAACAGTTTCTTTTTCTTGTCCCTCTCTAGTCCATGTGGGAGTAACATCTCCCAAGAGTCTCATGCAGTCAAGTCCTTTGCACTCACCATTTTCCTCAGAGAATTTTCTTCCAACTTCATAATGTTTTTTAAACTTCAAACAAACCAGAGAATTCATTCCCTCAGCTGGCTTTAAGATCAGCCTTCCAGTCCCCTTTTGCATCTTATTGTCATTAAGAATTCCTATCCCTATTCCTATCCACATCCACTTTTAAAATTCTGCTCATACAGATTCATTTCCCTTATTTCTTTCCTTCTATTAAAGTTATGCAGCTTCCTGGCTGTCCCTTTCCTCTACATTCTTTCTCATTCAGAATTCTCAGTTCTGGATTCTTTTGTTAGTATAGCTAAATTTGTTTTTAACCTTCTGTGCATACTTTCCTGAGTATTCACAGAATGCTTTAGGTTGGAAGGGACCTAGAAGGTTACCTAGTTGCAACTACACTGCTGTAGGGACACCTTCCGCTAGACCAGTTTACTCAGAGCTCCATTTACCTAGTTGCAACTACACTGCTGTAGGGACACCTTCCGCTAGACCAGGTTACTCAGAGCTCCAAGCAGCCTGGGGCTGAACACTTCCAGGGATGGGGTGTCCATAAATTCTCAGCGGAATCTGTGCCAGTGCCTCAACACCCTCACTGTAAAGAATTTCTTCCTAATATCTAATTTAAACCTACCCTCCTTCAGTTTACAGCCATTCCCGCTTGTCCTGTCGCTACATGCCTGTGTGAAAAGTCCCTCTCCAGCTTTATTGTAAGCCCCCTTTAGGTACTGGAAATCTGCTCTATGGTCTCTGAAAACCTTCTCTTCTCTAGACTGAAAAACCCCAACTCTCTCAACCTGTCTTCATAAACGAGGTGCTATAACCATGGGATCATCTTTGTGGCCTTCCTCTGGACCCATTCAAATCCCTTCCAAGCCCCAGAGCTTGATGCAGCACTAGCCCAGCTGGGGTCCCACCCGAGCAGAGCAGAGGGGCAGAATCCCCTCCCTTGCCCTGCTGCCCATACTGCTTTGGATACAGCCCAGGATACAATTGGCTTTATGGGCTGTGAGCACACCCTGCCAGGGCATGTTCAGCCTCTCATCCACCAGCACCTCCAAGTCCTTCTTGCCAGGGCTGCCATCAATCCCTTCACTGCCCAGCCTGTGCTTATGTTTGGGATTTCCCGGACCCAGGTTCAAGACCTTGCGTTTGGCCTTATTGAAATTTACGATGTTTGCACAGGCCCACCTCTCAAATGCAAGACAGATAGCTTTCTTTTCTGGCTAGGTGCATATAGTATCGATGTCATTGTACTTTCTCCACTGCTAATGTGTTTACTCATCTTGACAGCAGAGTTTTACATCCAAGAGAATCTCTGGAAAACATATTTAAAAGTCTCCCTCGTCAGTTGCCCTTCTTGTCAGATCTTAACAGACAGGGAAGAGTGTCCTCTCATAAAATACCCATCCTGAAATCTACAGCTTTGGTTCTCAGACATTTTTTCTGACACTTTCTCCTCTTCTCTTATGGTTAATGCCAATACCATCATTTGTTTTGAGAGGATCTGGCTTCGGGTCTAGAAGGGCACATACAGGCAGCTGCCTGGTGTCAAGTTTTCAGGAGCACTGACTGGAGACCAGCTCAAGAGGTGACTTTGCATCACCACCTGAGTGCTCAGGGGATACCAGATACAAAAAGGAAATTTTGGAAGCAATGGATGGAAAGACCTGTCTTCATGTTTCTGTTCCAAAACCTGAAACTCTCTGCTTTTAGATGGATAATTCCAGCTATTGAGACCAAAAAAAAAAAAAAAAAGTATTTTTAAATCAGGATTACATAATTTATTTTTTTGCCGTGCATCACACACTATGTTTTGTTTCTGCAATATGTTTTGATCTTGCTTCCAAATATTTGTGTTTGTCCACTTTTAACACAGTAGCTTCCTGGTTTATCTTTCAAGCATGGAATTCCTCAGAAACTTTGGCACTCGAGACTCTTAACTGGGCTAATGGAACAGTACAGAGAAATAAACGAGTGGCATTTGACATGAACATGTAAGGATGCTAATTTTTTTAACTAAGCAAAGGTGACCACCTGAGCTTCTCTTTTTAAGGCAGCCTTTAGTGCTTTCTGTAGTCATATTTAAAGCTTGTTTGGTTTTCGGGTCCTGCTTCCCCTGCCCAATGTTTTGGAAAGTTTGGGAAGTTCTCTGATAGGTTTGGTCCAGCAAGTGAGGAATTTTCAAGCTGGTGATGCAAACATAGCAGTTCTCCAGACTCTCCACCTCTCCAGTCCATCTAGCATATTATCAATCGAAATGCTAGTGAGATAGATGCAGCACACCTTAATAAAAGAGCTACATTACTTGAGCATAAATTACTTTCTTTTCTCCCCTCCAAAATCAGTGAATGGGTTCTTAGTAAAGAAATTCAGTCCCTTGAAACTGGAATCAGCAGCTGACATGTGCTTCCCCAAAGTCTTGAGCATTCAAAATTTGTCAGGCCTTAAGCAAAAATGACTGGTTGTCACTTGGTAGCACCATTGAGGCTTCTTCTACAAGAAAAAGATCTCATAAAAACTCAATAAACTATAATTAGATGCTAGTATGTTGCAAAGCTTAAGAACTACTAAAAATGCTTTCAGTTTCCTTAACCTGTGAACTTTAAAAATAATCTAATTTTTGTCATGCTGAAAGATGCTCTGTGAACACGCCTTTGAAACTGGAGACACCCAGTTTTATAGCTTACAAAACGGACTAATTGTGTACCATAGCTTCCTAACTAGTTTGATCCTTGAACTCCAAATCATTCTTCCTTCTGGTTGGAAATGGAATGCAAGATGACTGCTTCCCTAGAAAGCAATGCTGAGAATGAGCTGTAAATGCCCAGCTCTTTTTCACTTCCCCAGTAACATGTTTTGAAAAGTGGAATTTGCTTCATATTTGTGAAAAACTTGATCTCTGATTTGCTTCACATCATGAGCTATTCTTTAAAATAGACTGTCTTATTGAAAGAGGAGTTAATAAAAAACACTTGATATTGTTTGAGATAAAAAAGATAAATGGCTTTAACTGTGACCGATATATTTGCTAAATATTTTGTAAAGTTTATGAGGCTACATAGACAATGTTTTTCATGAAAAATGTCACCAGCATATCTGATAGTAAGTTTATTTCAGTTGCTCAGTGGAATGGAAAAAATACACAAATGAGAAAGGATTATGAGAAATAAGATCTGGGATAGCGTTTATTCAGATGTCATCTTTATGAGGCACAATCTCGTCCTTACACTGGTCTGGTAAAGTTCTGATTCCCTGATGCTAGTCCAAAATGTGATTGAAAACATATAGGCTTGTCTCCAAAAGGTTTGAATATTCAATTTGGGAAATTATAGTCCAGTGTCATAACCTAGGATTTAAAATTTAAATATTGATTAGCAGTATTTCCTACACTGTTAATAAATATGGAATCCTAATTTTGAGTATTGGTGGCTGGCTGCATATAACAAAAAATATTTTATGCATTTCAGTGAATGGCTGAAGCATCACTGGCTTCTTGTCTTCCTGGCTTCAGTGCTACTGAACTTCGGCAAAATGCCATTCATGACTCACACTATTTATTTATTTATTCTTTATTTTTAGACTAATGGGAACTTTACGAATTCCTTCCCTGATTTTTAAGAGAAATACCATAGGAGCTATGGTCCAGCAAAATGGTGATTCAGAATCTTAAATTATTGCCTTAATGAATAGCCTTAATTCTTAATGAGTACGGGTAATCACCAAATAATTGCTTTTAATTTTGAAGATTCTCTTGTTAAATTTTGTTTTTATAAAATTATTTACCTACCTACATTGAAATTGACACTGTTAAGCAGTTTGTCAAGTTCACTATTTAGTTTCCATTAACAGTGGGTTTTTTCAATATTTTCAATTTGCAAGAAATGCACCATAGAAAGTACGTGCATCATGTATGGTACAAAGAACCCATGTCATCCTCCAAATGAAAAAACACATGTGTAGGTAGGAAAAAAGTAGTGTAGTATTACATGTACAAAATAAGCTCAGTGTCTAGAATGGGGGGAGCTCAACTCTACGACAGCCTTTGGGAGTGTTTCAGCTGTCAAAGTCTCTTCCCTTTTCCTATGTGCTCCTTTGCCTTTTCTACATCATCACTTGGATTGTAACATTCATAGTTCAGAACATACAGCAGAAAGTTCAATCATCCTGTAATAACTTTTAGAATTAGATACAGAATACTTCCATTCAGGAACACAGATTGAAAGTCATTCTTTATAAACATTTGTATAGAAAATGAAGACATTTCATACATTCTGTTTCATGTTACATTAATGAAAATTTAGTTTTTATTTAAGTAGAGTTTTGCCAGTGAAGGAGCGGGGGAATATTTTTCTTCTGCTAGCAAGTGTAAATTATAAAAGTGTAACAGTTTCCTCTAAAATGTAGTGTAATCAGACAGGAGAATAGGCTGGTAAGCTTTAATTTAGTGCACAAGTGTACCTACCATAACCATCTGCATATCATTTACTTTAAAGTCTGTGTTTGCTATTTTAAGAGTGAGCATTTAAACCTTTAGTATTTTATTACACAATTTTAGCTTGAATATTTTCCAGTAAATCACAGCTCACTTCCAGATAGTATTCATTTATGATGTTACTTTCACCTTTTGTTTGCTGACAGGAAAATGAGATAAGAGAAAAATCTTAGCTGGAGGTCTGGATAGGCAGACATGTTTGATGGGGCATAGAGACATCTCAAGCATTCCCATATACATTCCCAAAAGACTTTTTTCCCTCCCTTGAGAAACAACTCATAGACCATTGGGACTTCCTGCTCTAGGGGAAAAAAAAAATTAAAATGTCTCTTTTTCAGACATGATCGTGTTTTATTTCTGCAGTGTACTAATTTTTTCTAAAAGTTACAGGCTCCTAAAATTGATAATTTAGTTCCAGAAAACATGGAGAAATAAATTATTTTATTAAAAATTGCTTTAAAATAGTTTAAGGTCTGATTGATGGGGATTGATGCAATGCCCTTAAAAATGTGTTCCCTTAGGTTTGTCAAGATAAATGGCTCTTGGAAAGGGTAATGACTCTGCTATTTCCATCCTGACTTGAAGCAGTAGGAACAGGGACAGACTGAAAATAAGTACGAAAAGCTATTTTAAACAGAACAAAACTGTCTGCAAAATTGAAATTTTGACAGTATTTTGCCTTCATAACACCAATGCATTCATGTGATGTGGAAATACAAATACAAGCACACATGGAGTGCCTGTCAATATGGTTACATACACGCACATTAAGGAGCATGTGTAGCATATATATGTTGGTAAAATACTTCCTGTTGCCTACATGAACTGCTGTGTTGAAATTGAGGCAGTGTTTCCTTCTTTTTTAAAAAGCACATTACATTTCACTGTTATTCATATCCAGTAGGATCCAAGGTGGCTCATACCAAGAAAACCCTCCTAATGTACAGACTTCAATTATACTACAAATAAACAATTTAAATATTTAGTATTTTAACTGAAAATTAAGACTGTTAAAATAGTCTGTGGAAAAAACCCTATATTTTTGTCTTTATATTAAAAAAATATGTCTGCGAATGTGAAATTTAAGGATTCTGTGGCACATAAGGATAACCTTTTACAATTAGAAAACGGCACATTGGCGCAGGATTAAAAAAATCCAGTCCAAATTATGGGCTAAATTCTACTTCAGATGACTCATGAAGAAATCAGATGTGGCCACAATCCAAAGAACACTGCCACTCTGAAAAAAGGGCAGGGCAGCTAAGACCAAGAACTACTAGGTTAAAGATACCTCAAGATATCTGGAGTACAAGAAGCAGGAAGGTCACATCTATACTCTGAAAAAGTATTCCCCAAGGAACTAATGAGACTCAGCTTTTTTTATTTTGACCTGTTACTAAAACTAAACAAATCTGATTATGGATGCTTAAGTACATTTTCTGTCTTGTTTGCTTTTGTGTGTATAATGAACATCTTGGTGAATAAAGCACCAGGATGATGACCACAGGTATTGGAAGAGCTGATTAAATTCAAGTGGTTTAAATTTGCAAAGGTAAGTTCTAAATAAAGCACATGACATTTTTATTAGGGATGTGAGAACTATAACTCAAAGTTTTTGACAGCTTAATATATGTATAACATGTCACTCATTTGTGGAAGGAAGCACCCAAAATTCCTCAATGGGTCAAAGAAGACTGGCAAAAGCCAAAGGGGTCCAAAAGAAAAATGCTCACAAAGTTTTACTAACAGATGACACACTTGGCATGGAAAGGTGTTTGCCCCTATAAAGAAAAATGAGATAGGAGAGGAAAGGGGATCACCAGTTCTGGGTCCAGCACCGATCCAGCCAATAGGGTGTCCAAGGTCCTGGTGGTGCCACCCAAGCTTTTTAGGGGTACTGTTTTATAGGTAGATTTCCCTCCCTGGGAAATCCCCTGGGATTTAAGTTTCTCACTCTTCATGTAAATAAGTGAGCAGGTGCAGTCCATTCTTCTGGACCTTTCTGGAAATGGGTTCAGGGTCTTTGAGGGTCTTTTGATGGTCTTGATCCCCCTCTACTGGATTGACCCTCAGCTGACAGTTCATGCCTAATTCTTCACCCCACTCCTGCCCATCGGCTGTCCTTTACGTCACCATAGACCAGAAGTAGCAAGTGGGTTCCAGAAAGGTGCTGCCCTACTTTCTGACAGCCCCTCTTTCTAGCCACATCCTGTTCTTACATGCCCACTTGAACAGCCATCAGCATTTCAGGAATAACAACACATTAACTCCTTACTGCCCAGGCTTCTGTAGCTTCAACACATATTTAAAATGTTAAAATATTACAGCCTAGCTGTAAATGTATTTTTTGTTTCTAGGTTTTCTACTGGATCCACTCCACTTTTTTAAATCCAAAACAAATGTTAGAGGAAAATCACTACATATGTGTCATTAGCCCTCAAGTTTTCTCTCAGTATCTACATTAGATGACTAAGCATGCAATATGTGCTGCAACACAACCTGTTCACACAGGACACAGCACTTTGTAGAAACTCATGATTAATATTACCTCTTGCTGAAAATAAATGTTAGAGTTGACAGAATCAGACTATAAACATTAAGAAAATCACCAAACTTTATTTGGAAAGCCTGCTCCAATAACTGACAAATTCTATAAAATAGAACAAGCATCCAGTACTGTTTGTACTATTTATATGGGGTAGCATTTGGCAAAGGAGGCTTGTATGTATTCATGAAACACAAATGCTGCCAGGAACATGGCTGTTTAATTAGTATAGATTAAACACTTGGCAGCAAAGAACAAATGCAAGACATCATTCATAACTTAAAATGGAAAAAATGGTAAGTCAAATGTCTATAATTGCACAAATAAGTTGCTGATTCTTTGAAAAATTCTACAATATGGACACAAACTATACAATTAGAAAAGTTTTTCATTTGACTGGGTATTGATAACCCTTCATAATGGATTAATAGTATCTCTGCCAGTGGTTAGAAAACATACTTCTTTTACTGCATACTCTACATGTTGTCTTTCCTTTCTTGCCAATTAAAAAAAAAAAAAAAGCCTTGGCTATAAAAGCAGTGTGTTGGAATGTGCTCCAATATTATTGACCTGTCCTTGTTTTTTTGGCAACTTAGCTGGAGTGTTTTCGCCAAATTTTATGATTTTATATGATTTGAAGTAATAAAGCATGATGCAGCCCCGAAGTGGTGACCTTAGAGAATTTTTTCTCTCTAAAAATGCATCACTATAACTTTGTAACAAATCTTAACTGTAAAAGTATTTCCATTTTCCCAGCTGTTTTTGCAATTTAAGCATATTTTGAGGCATGTTTTTTCCCATCTGTGCTTTCATTTTAATAATTTGTTCAAGAATACATGCCAGCCAAATTCTTACACAAAGATAGAATGTTTAATAAAAAAATCCCAAGAAGAATCACTGAAATGCTGTCAATTAATTAGTCCTTCTTTCAAATATTCCCTCTCCCTTGTATTATCTTTAAGATAGGATTAATTGATTGACTTACTCCCTCAAAAGCAAAATTTCTGAAAATGCATCACTAACAGTAAGCTATTAGGTTTTAACATTTATTTTGTTCAAAATAACAATAATGTAATCATGGTTAACACAATCCTTATAATATTCAAATAATATTTTAATCAAAAAGAGATTAAACCATAGCTAGTTCTGTGACAAGGGAGAAATCTGGCAAATAATCCCTGTTTCACCTTCCAGATTTGAGCAAAATATTGAAGGAGACAGACATGCTGTTCAAACTACCAAGTCTCCTGACTGATGGATGGGGACTGAGGCATTCACTCCCGTGTTCTTCCCTCTTTTAAACCTCTTTTTTACTCAAGCTATTCTTCCCCCTTCAGAAACTCTGAGTGTGCTACTGCTTACAAAGAAAGGAGGCTCCTTGTCAGGAGCCGATGAATAGTTTCTACAAAGAAATGTGGCACAAAGAGCTGCAGTCTTGCAAAAATGGCTGCTAATCCTCAGTTTTGTCAGTGTAGCTCAGCCGTGGCTGTGGGAACTGGAGCCCATGTTGAAAAAGTCCTTCCACCACCCTGTCAGTGAAACCCAAGGGCTTTGCTTGCCAGGGGTATGAGTGGGAACATGTTCTGCTGTCACTAAGGTCAGTGGGAGATAGTGGGGCATTTTGGATGAAAGTCATTCTTTTATTTCTTTTTGAAGAAAGATGAAAGTAAGCACCTGCCACTAAGAAAAAGTTAGGGCGTTGTAGCTGTAAAAACTGCTGCTTTCTACAGTTTTGCATTGCATGATGAAGAGAGAGAGGAAATAAGCAGAGAGGGATCAGTGCATTATCTTGGTTCAGGTCAGAAAAAGAGATTTTATGATGTGTACATGCAGAGAACATAGAAAAGTGGGAGAGGACTAGTGAATATGAAGGAAAAACCAGAGGGGTTTTATGTAATCATGCTTTATAGAATTTTTAGGGAAGAAACCACAAGAAGCTCCAAAGCCACTGAATAGGTCTCTATAATTTTGATGCTTCATGTTGCTCCAAATTAGAATAAATGAGTCAGATAATAAAACTGGCTTTAAATCTTAATCCCTTTTGGTACTCAACATTTCATGCTTTCAAGTAAGCACAGATACCATATTCCCAAAATTACGTATTTAATATTTTTTAAGTTAAAAAACAGATGTGAAGACAAACATAAAACTGGAGTCAAGAGAATACTTCAGTGATTTGGAAATCCCCACATAAATGAGAAATTATTTGAAACAGATCAGATACTTGGAGATATGCTTATATTTACAGATATTCAAATGAAATAAATTATGAAAATGCAGATCTGTGTCCAAACAAAACTGCTTTCCAAGGTTACAAGTACAGTGACAAGGGGTATAAAAATCTGGCAACCAGAACCACCAGATGCCTTAAATTGTAATCACGGGTTTTGCATACTGTATTCAGAGCAACCTTACATCTGTGTGTTTGAACTGGGCAATTGCCTAAGCCCACCATAAAATGTTTACCTTACCTTTAAGCCCAGAATTAACTCCTTTTCTAGTAGTGTGTTTTGGAATAACTCAGTGATAACAATTTCAAAGAAGTCATGCAGTTCTGCAATCCTATATGCAGAGATGCCTTTGCTCAGATTCTCATTCTGCTCTCTCTTTGGTGAACAAAGAACCTTGAAGCATGAGGTTAAAGATCCACAACTATTTCATGAAAGAATCAAAGCTCATGAACAATCTTTCTTTGTTGATCTATTTATTACTGTCTTCCTTTTTAGTTTGGGCTTTTTTTTTTTTCTAAATTAAAGATGATGCAATATTTTCAATGCACTGAGTCTGACAGGTGAAGCCATATCCCTGATCTTGATAAAGGATATTCTCTACTTGATAAAGGTATTTCCGTACTTAACTGTGATACTAAGGCAAATAAAATGCATTCTGGAGATCTCACTTCATAGTCTTTTAACAGAGCTGCATTTGAGCAAAGTTTTTTTCAATGTTATCTGTAATGATGTCCAGTCTTCCAGATTCAGTTGCTAAAGTTAATTGGGAGTCATAAGTCATTTAATTCCCAGATGTCTAGCCTTTTCAGAGGGACACATATTAGTTGTTGTTCTCGGTCTTCATCTCACTTCAGTGAAAAATTACTTATTTTTGTCTATATAAAAGTCTGCAGAATTTTGCCAATGTCCTTTGACTATGGTGCACCAAATACCAATTTGCGTCGCTTTTTAAAATAAATTATCACTATACCCTGACATCTCAGAGTGTAATGATCAAGGACTAAAGATACCTTTCTATTACTACTCAATTAAAAGGCACTGTTCATTGTCCAAAATAAAAGAAGAAGCTGATCTAAATGATGTCACCAAAGAATTCAAAAAAATTCCAATGTTTGGTCAAATTAGATTTGTCTCTGAGTGGAGAAGCTTTTGAAAATCAGGAATAGCATGGAGCAAAAGGTAACACTTAAGAATCAACCCTATGAATAGTGAATAACTAATTACCGATACCCATGTTCAATTATTATGCCAAAACCCAGTTGATTGTATGCTTAACTCTAGTATTCAAAAAGATCATTAAGCAAAGAGCATGTAAAGGCTGCCTGAAGACTGGTTTTAAATCTTTGTGGTACAAAGAGAAGTATGTTTATGGAGCAGAACAGTAGATGTGGGTTAAAGTTTATGCCAGGTCAGAAATCTCCACGTTGTGCATTGCAGCTCACCAGCTGCATGGGGAGACTGGAGTGAACAAATAAATACTGCTTGGACAGTTTGGTCACACTGGGCATCAAGAAATAGTGGTCACTTCAAATGTAAGAATATACTACCAGTTTTAGAGGTTTTGATTTCTTAATATACCCTGTTTTCTCAATTTGCCACTTTAAAAAAACAGCTCTGAAGTAAGAAAAATTAACCCAGTCCTTGCTCAAGTAACATTTAAGAGGAAAAAGCTTAAATATTCAAAGTTGACAGATCTGTCCATTGGTCCATTGGAAGTGGAATGGTTATATCTGAACAGAGGTTTATAGAGTATTTAAATCACAATTAGCTGGTATCCTCTTTGTAGGTAGAGGATGAAGCTCAAAATTTATTATGGTTCTCTTGATAGAGCTGTGTTGGAGTGAAGTAGAGGTTTGATTCTAGAAATTTCCTCAGTCAATGGAAAAAAATGAAGTCTTGTGGTCTGGACTTTCATTAACTCAAACATATGCAATGACACATCAAAGAAATGTGTGATTTGCAGTTACTGACAAGAAATAAAGAAGTGTGAAGAAAAACCAGACTGCTTTTTCATTATCCAAGCAGGTAGAAAGAAAAATTTATGCAAAAGGCTACTTTTGTTTTCTCCTTGCTACTTATTTTTCCTTACTTTCCTTGAAAGCAGGATATTCTGTTATAAAATATCTGCTAAAAAGCCATATAAGTTTAGACAGAAATTACTTCAGAGTCAAGTATTTTAAACAACTTTTGCATTCCTCAATATTAAACATTGAAAGTATTTATAGGTTTTTCTACTGGTTTGTGTCCTTATTTGAAATTCTCTCTGATAAAATGCACACATAACAGTGTTAAATGACATCTGACCTCTTTGAATTCTAGTCATGTGATGAATATTAGCTTTTAAAATAGTTAAGTGTAAATACAGGAAGATGACTAAACTGCTAAACTTTTTATCTTCTAAAAAATTCCCATCACTGCCAAAGCTGGTGAAGCTCCTCTGATGGTTTACAACGGTGGGAGCACTAGGGGAGAAAGGTTTCCAAGTGCCCACAAGCACTTTCATCACTGTACCTACTACCTACCTCCTGCAAATCTCTGTTCCTGCCTTTAGAAAATGAGTGGCCACACATTCCTTGTCACATTTGGTTTTCCTCTCACAGAGCTTAATGTTGGGAAACTTAACATAAATACATAACAGACAAGGACAAGGACCAAATTTGTTTAGCAAGGCTGCCAGCAGGCTTACTGTACTACCCCCTTTCCAACATTTAAAGAATGCAACTATCTTCTCTCTTTCCTTTCCCATGTAGCTTGAGAATTACATCCAAGACAGTATGAAGAAAGAAATGGTAGAGATCCAGCAAACTGCAGTGCAGAACCAGACTGCAGTAATGATTGAAATAGGCACAAACTTGCTAAATCAAACAGCTGAACAGACCCGCAAATTAACAGATGTTGAAGCACAAGTAAGTAATGAATTTCAACCTCAAAATGCTTCTGCTTCCCAAATACTACAGCCATACATTTAACACTGTTTGGTGTTACATGCTTCTGTTCAACAATTAGAAGTCAATCATTGTGACCCACAGTTCTATCCAACTTAAGGAAACATTAGTATTTGGTAATACATAGTTCCATCTCGAGCCCAGTATTGTCACTGGAGTGATTTTCATTATGGTAGCGTTTAAGTAAGCCTAGAAAGCCAACTGTTAAATTAATCTTTAAGAGAATGTATTTAAAACTACTATACTATATCCAGGCATCAGTTGGGTCCTAGTGTGCTTTATACTCACATTGCTCTCATTACTAATCTTAGCTAAATGAGTCTCTTCAAACTGTCTTTGTTCCATTTACCAGCCTAATTGCTTTTTTAAACGAAATCTTTCCTTTTTTATTTTTTTAACTTATCACAAGAACTATGTCTTTTTAATTAATGTTTTCACAGATAACTCTAAGTGGGATAACAGTTCATTTCCAGCACTGCATTATGGTAAACAAAGGGATACATAAACAAATCTGAGATTAATAAAGAAAAAAGAAATTAGGAGGCTGCTAGAAAAGTATATTCACACAGAAGTAAATTTGTCTACTGTACATTTGTTAACTTCAAACACAAACAAATGGATTTTAATTGAAAAGCATTAAGTACAATAAGATATTCTGTTAAACAGAATGCAGATATTAACAGAAGGACAAGTCAAATCCATGTAGAGTGGTATGTATTTGTAGTTTTGCAGATACAGTAGGAAGATGCAGATCTTTAATTGCCAAAACAAATAATGGATATATCATGCAGCACATAATATTTTGTATAATATAAAAAGTATGCAAAGCCTAAAATCCATGTTAGATGTTTTACTATCTGTAGAATTAATCCAATGAATTAAGTTACAGTTTTTTACCTAAATCAAGACTTTGTGAACTCTTTGATAAACTGATTATTCATAGCTTATAGGCATATTGAGCTCAACTTTCATTGCATTATTCAGGAGCCTAATATTTTGCACATGTTGAGAGAATGTATTTATTAATTCACAGTAATGTCTTTATGGAAATTACTCTGTTATTTTCTGCTTAGAGGAAGAAAATCATCACTGTAACTTTCCTTCTCTGCTTGAAATTACTGGTGACTGGGTTAAGGGCTTAATTAGCAACATAAGGAAATTAACCAAACAATTGCTCTCTCAAGGACACTTACTTTTGGCAATAATTTTCAATTACACTTAAGTGTGAAATCATGTCCTGAATGACTGTTTAACATGAAGGACATGAGTAATCAATTCTTCCTGTCAAGGAAAGCCAAATTCTGTTGAATTAAAAAAAGCTATTCTAAAACAATGAGAAAATATTTCTAGAAAACTTGCCTTAAAGTAATGCAATACAAACCATAGAGTACCATACATGTTTCCTAGTATCTGCATTTCTCCATTTAAAGACGTACATAAATTGTAAACAATGCATAGAAAAAAGGTAATACTAAAATGCAAAGAATGAATTTACTAAAGTGTAGTCACTTTAGTTGATTTTCATGAAACATTAGTCATGTGTTTCACATGATAAATGCTTCAAAATATAATTCAGGATTGAATAAAATAGCTAGGGGAGAACTATCAAGTGATTTCATGACTGTGCCAAGATTTCAGTGAGAGACTTACTTTCAACACCAGATGGGGAAAACAACTCATTCTTTGAGCCACAACCATCATAGTTCCAGTAATGAAATAAGAATTATCATAACAGAGGGAAAGGTATACCAACAAAGCTAAGTACCCAGTAATTCTCATCAGAAACATAGCATACTACTGAAATATTCCCAATGATATAGTGTAATAACAAAATTAGTTCAACTCTGTGTATTCTTCTTCATTCTGATTCTATGAACATTTGTGCCTAAATTAAGTGTTGAAAAATATTTTTTAATCATAGGTGTACATAGAGATTGGCATGATTTCACGACATAATTTATTTTAAAGACATATCTTTTAGAAGAAGTTTTTTTTTTTGTAAATTTTTTTTAGGTATTAAACCAGACAACCCGACTTGAATTGCAGCTTTTGGAACACTCTCTTTCAACGAACAAACTAGAAAGACAGATTTCAGATCAGACCAATGAGATAACTAAATTACAAGAAAAAAACAGGTAAGTTTGCACAGCCTAATAAAATGCTTTTCCATGAAGTGCCCTTCTAATAGTTTCAGAAACAAATGTACTCAAGTAGGAAAATAAGGGTTTGTACACAAGCTCTCCAAACTGATTACAAAATGTTACCCACACTCATTACAAAGGTCATATAATACTTAAAGCCGAGGAGATTCATGCAGGTTTATTCTTGTATTCTGTTTATATACTGTTCTTCACTATCTAAAGTTCTCCTTCATATGAGGAACTTAAGGCTAAAACTGAAACAGTACTTCAGTTGTACCCAATTTATATTATTCTTCAGTTTTCCATATAAATTTGATGTAACCTGATTCAAACTAATTGAGTGTAACCACATCTCCAAAATTTTATTTCCATGTAGTACATAGCTATCCTAATGATTAAATAGGTCATTGCTACAATTTTTTTTTACCTAATGTAGTGAGAAAAATAAAGCACTAATCATATTCAACGTACCTCAAGAATCCATGTTTTGAAATTGACCAATATCCAACTATTACTCCTATCCTCTTCTGTACTCGGCTGTGGTCCAAAGGCTCATACCTTTTTTCAGCTAGCTCTGTTTCCATATCACCACAGTCTTATTTTACTTTTGGCAATAAATAGTTTACAGAGGAATCTAAAAGCAGCAATAACAGTAAGTTTTCTCCTTCAAAGCAATGTTTTTCAATGAGAACCATATGTGCGAAGTGCTCTTCCTTTGAAAGAATTAGCTTAAGAAACCCAGGAGACATGTTTTGACATTTTTGTTCACTACTCTACTACATTTATATATGTTCTGTAAAGTTTTTATCTACCAACTTAAAAAAAAACAAGCATCCTTATCAAATGGAAAGCAAAGGAAATACTGATTTTTAAAAGGTCATGTTTTTTGGTGTTGAACGCAGCAGACTTTAGACTAGTCTTGTAAC
This sequence comes from Pyrgilauda ruficollis, assembly GCF_017590135.1. NCBI lineage: Eukaryota > Metazoa > Chordata > Aves > Passeriformes > Passeridae > Pyrgilauda > Pyrgilauda ruficollis. Next base: position 3,705,973 of record NW_024525490.1, on the reverse strand, counting down.
ATCCACGTAAAACACAAAAGCATTGTTTCTCACCTAACAAAATACAATCTGCATTGAACTAATCTGCTTGAAACATAATTAGATATAAGGTTCAGGATATTTTTTTTTCAGTAACAGTAACGGATTTTAGGTGAACTTCTCTCTTCCAGCTATGCATCTTTTAACATCAGCTTATGTTAAAAGAAAAATTTATAAGAATTATAAAGATGAAAATTATAAAGATTTAAAGAATGTTAAAAGAAATATTTCTCAGAGTCTATATCAGAACAATTAGCAGTGATGTTCCCAGCCAGTTACCTAATAATACCAGCTCTAAAACTGGAGAAGGGTAACCCATCTTCAACTATTTGCATGTTTCCCTGTCTTAATGCCATAACACTTATGCTAAGTATGTATTTTATTCTAAGATATTTGAAATGTTCATAGTTACATCTTTAAATAAGTTTCATCTTTTAACAGGGTAAACCCATGACAACTCAGTCACTTTTTCTTTCCTTTAATAATGTTGAATTATCAAACACCCAACTATTACACTTTTAAAGTCTGCAATACACACTGTAGTAGATAATGTTGTTTATTAGTGCACTTACATAATAAATTAAAGCTTATGTATCAAACTAAACTTTCATTTAGTTGTCTACCGCTTGCATAGCACTAGAGAATGAAGTTGAGTGTTTATGAAGAAAGAAACTTATACAACATGCTTGGTTCTCTTGACATCAGCTCAAAATTGTATCTGGAGGGCCTAATTGTAATCTTTTATTTAGCTTTTTAGAAAAAAGAGTTCTTGAGATGGAAGACAAGCACATGCTTCAGCTGAAGTCAATAAAAGATGAAAAAGATCAGCTTCAAGTCCTAGTAACCAGACAGAATTCTATTATAGAAGAACTAGAAAAACAGTTGGTTACAGCTACAGTAAACAACTCAGTTCTGCAAAAACAGCAACATGATCTGATGGAGACAGTTCATAGCTTGCTTACTATGATATCAACACCAAACTGTAAGTTAAAGCAGACATGCTTATATCATTTCAGTGCTATTTCCTGATGTGTGTACACTGGTACCTGTAGTCTTACAACTAGCTCTGACACACTTCTGCTTCTCAACTAGTCTGTATTTTTTGCCTTATATTTTGCATGTGAGTTAATTAAGCTACTTTTTAGGGGGTGGGAGAAACAACCACATTTATGTGATTTCTTTTCAACATTTTGTTTATCTTCTCTGGTTTCTTTATCTTCTTAACCAATTCTCCAGTGGCTCAACAAAATACAGAGATGCCAAGTATTATTCATCTCACATGGCATTCACATGTGTGGCAGAATACACTTGCTTGACCATATATCTAGGTGAGACTGCATATTGTAGGTCTGCAACTTTTCTTCCTGGCTCACAGAGATTGTTTCTGCCACCTCTCATTGCTTTAGAACATGGAGTTTATGAAAGAAAGGACAAATTATAGTGGCTACCCAAGGTAAAGGAATAAGCACAGGCATATTTTTTAGCCCCCAAAACCAGAAAGCACCAGGCCTGGACAGCAGGTTCTCCCTCAAGTTCTTCACCAAGGTATCCTTGTTCATTCTAAAAATCCCTCAGCCTTGCAAACCTTTTAGGCAATAATCTCACCCCTAAATGCCTGACAACCCTGCAACAGATCATAGTCACCAAGCATAGTTTTCAGATTTATGCAGATTCACATACACCATAAAAAACCCACACAAACTATAAACTAAAAGTTATGGCTACACAGGATTTAAACATTCCCTGCCTTGAATTTAATTTCTGATATGGAACTTGGAAAGATTAAGAAGCTGTTCTAAAAGACTGTAGAATCTGGCACCGTTGCCTGTAAAGTTCTCAGGGGGGAAAATACAGAAGCATACAGAACCCCTAAAGAAAGGATTTAAAATTAAATACTGGGAAAAAATGTTAGAAGTTGTCATTAGAATTTAAAAGACAGTATACATGGGCTATGATACATTACTGTAAGGTGGATCACAGAAAAGGAGAAGGGTGTTTGGAACTCCTCACTTTTAGTATTGTCCTATATGTTATTACCATAACATAGGTTATAGGTTTTTCTAAACAAAGTAAATTCCAAGTTTTTTTGTCTTCATAACTGACGCTATTCCCTTAAATACCAAGGCTGTACATGTTCCTGCTGATGTTATCTGCTATGCTAGTGCACAAATAAGTAAACAAGTCAAAGTCATGTTGGCTACAGCACCATTAAACCCAGAGTGGAAAAAATAATGAGTGTTTGCCAAAAAGACAAAATTAGCAGGGAAAGCTTCTAAGACAGTATGCAAACAATAGAGTGTGGAAAAGCAATTAAAACACTGAATGTGTTATTTTTCTATTTAAGGCAAAGCACTTAAGCAGGTAAATAATGAATAAGCAAGCTAAAAAGAACATAATAAGCAGCTGTAATACAAGCACGTATTTATATGGCACCTAAACCTTTGTAGTAACTGACTGTGATTGTTAGATTAAATTAAAAGGGAAAATACACAGAACCAACCCCAGAAGGGTCAAATATGAAATATCAGTCAGCAGGCGAAATGCCAGGAAATTCCAACCTCCATAGTTAATAAAGAACTGAACAAAAAGATGAACCTTAGATTGTTCTGTTGAATAAGAAGACTTAGATATAGGAAAATGTATTTTTTACACAAATGAATTCCAGAAGGTATATATCCTCAGTGAGTTGGGCTGACCTACCAAGCTTCAGCTTGGTACATACAAAGTTGTTCCTGCTCAGCACAGGGGCAAAAAAAAAAAAGCTTAAAACCTCTTAAGTCTGTTGCATTATAAAAGGTTTCATAACTCATTTCACAATATAAGAGTACTGGCCAAAAGTCATTATTAACCTAATCATTTGCTACTTAGGTATGTATATAATAGTAGTTAATGCATACTAGGTTGTAATGGATGTAGGAGTCCAGCCAGGGCAGAAACTGTTCAACTGAATGAGATGCAATATCCTGAGTTTTCTCATTCAACATGAGTGTTGGCACTTTTCAACCTATGATACAACCACAGTCCTATCAGAATAATGTCTTTAAAAAATACAAAGTAACATCACACACAATAAGTGCCTTGATCTGTCATTTCTTTCAGGACCAGACATTTTTTGGAACTGCTTTAAGCCAATTACACCATAAATTGATTCTTTGTAACTTTTATTAATCTCCTTTTAATGCCTTCAATTTCTATTGTATTTTTAATAGCTAAGAGCAAATTCATAGCCAAAGAGGAGCAAATCAGTTTCAAAGACTGTGCTGAAGCTTTCAAATCTGGACTGACAACAAGTGGGATCTACACTTTAACAGTTTCAAACACTGCACAAGAGAAGAAGGTAGGATGACTATAAAGAGCTACCTAGCTGCACTGCATGTTAAAGGTTATTTGATCTGGCAAATATGTTATTTTAAAGGCTAGTTAATAGTGAAGTTTACTACTTACCAAGTTTTTTACAAGCTTTTAATCACTTCTAGATCTGAGTATCTTACAGGAAGAAAAAAGTCCTCCAGGTGAAATTTTGGCTCAGTTGAAATACATTTTGTTGTGTGCTTCATCATGCCAGAATTTCGTTCTTTTCTCCACATAATTAATGTAATTAAATCAATATGGTAGTGCAATTTCTTTATAAAATCTGTAAACCAACAGAGTTGCTCTGCATGATCAGCAGACTCCTGTCTCCTTTAAGTTCTTAGTTCCTTCATATGCCCAAGGGTCTTCACGAGGCAAAAGGAAGTAAAGTCAGGGGCATGGAAGATTACTCATGGATTTATACTGATGAAAGCAATCCAGTAGTACTGAACTCATATATGGGTTTCAGTTCTTTGTATCACAGAGTTTTAAGGACTTTTGTGTAACAATTAGAATAACAATTAGACACTGTCTAACAGAGAGGATTTTCTGGGAAATACTGCCCTGGAAAATACTACTACTGATTCATTTAAAAGGTGAGTTTGCAGGGGTTTCACTAGATCAGTTTAAATTCCTCTATGGATATTTTTTCCCCTATGTGTTTAACTGAAATGAACTTCAACGTCAGTTTAAGTTAAAGCAGTATGCCATACCTCTGTAGAAAAGACCTTGAACTAGAAATGGCACTCATTGGATGATACATTATTGGAGCCTGACAGAGATGCTCCATTTGCTGAAGTAAGTAAAATGATAAAGCTTCAGAGAGTATAATTTAGTTGAAACAATCAATAGAATCTGAAAGGGAGAAAAGTCCCAGGTGGATTGGGAGGATAAAGAACCAAAAACCTGGAGCAAGCATTCGGAGGAGTGAGGCTCCCATGATAAAGGCACAGCAGACTGAGGAGGCTAAGGGACATAGGAATATAAAAAAATGCTTAATATATTTCTTAGACAAATACAAAATAATTTTATTATGTTTTTATTTTCTAATTTCTACTGTAGATATTTCCTTTACACAAAAATTGAAATATTTTATGAAATTCCTAAGGCTCTACTTTATTGCATTAGAAAAATTAATAGAAAATGTAAAAAAGCAGTGGAAAAAGAGGTGCAATGTGGAAAAGGAATGGGTAAAGCTCTGACAGAGAAAGCATTTTTTTTCCCAAGCAAAGGTATAGAAATGAAGTTCACCGGTGACTAGACTTTGAAGTGCAAGAACTTCATTTAGCCCATGCCAGACTGTGATCTTTACACTTACAAAGCTATCAACTAAAGGAAATAAGCAATTTGTTTGGGTAAGATCTATAAAATACAATAGATAAAAACCTGTAATTTTTTATAGATATAATCTAGAGAAATTATTTGCACTCTGCTTCTCTGGGAAAAAAAAAAAGCAGCCGGTTTTCCTTCGGAATAATCGAATCCAAATACATCAATTTCAGAAGAAAATTAGTTATATAAGATACAATGAAATGTTTTATTGTACATGAAGCTGAATGGCATTTAAATAGCATAGATATCTACAATCACAATTTTAAAAGCTAATGGAGATGAAAGCTACTGCATCTCCAAAGTAATGGAATGCAGCAGTCTTTGTTAGACAGCTCTGGAATAACATTCCTTGGATCTCTTACTGTGACTTGTCTCAAGCTTTTATCTTTGGTTTTAATTTTACTGTCAAATATAGTATACAGAGCATGCATATTTTCTAAAAGCAAACACAAGTGCATGACATATTACAGAATAAAAATTTGTCATAAACTTTAACATTTTGCATTTTCAAAAGTACAAATTTCCTAGACTATAAAATATTAAATGCTTTACATTTGAACATGGAGGCTTTAAATGCTTAATGCAAATATCTATTTTGGTAACTTACTATGTTAAAAAAAAGTAGTTAAAATGTAATAATTTCACTTTGTATTAAATCAGTCATTTAATAATATTAAAGAATTAAAGTCTTATTCTGTCCATTTCAGATAGAAAAAGACAGGTAGGGGTTTTACTTACCGCATTGAAAATAAGAGACTAAAAAGTTTTAACCTGATGCTGATTTTTTATACAAATGTAAACACATAAGAGGAGTTGTCAAGGGAAGTGAAGGTTAGGGACAATCAACATGTTACACCATTTTCAACTGTTTATGATGTGGATAGCTACTCAGACCAGGAAACAGAGTGACCTTTTTTATTTGCCAAAAGTGCTGCACTGCTGTTTATGTTTTTGTCTTTTCCTCTTGTAACACCTTCTGACCTCCCAACAGGCTTATAAACAACTTCTGTGTAATCTGTAACTGATCCCACATTACTAATTTGTCTCCCATCATAATCCAAAACTAAGGAATTGCATATGACTACTGAGAGGAAAACAATTATTTAATTCCATTAATATTTTCAAACTTTCCTGTTCCGCAACAGGACAAAAGCTAATTCCTTTTAAAAACACTGAGGAAAACAGCAAAAGACTGCTGACACAAGGAAAAATGGCAGAGGCAAAACTATGAAAAGTAATAGTTTTATGCTTACAGCAACCTCATAAACCAATTAGACTGTAGTTCTTATCTAGTCACATCTCCTGGAGATAGAGATAGCAGAATACAAAAATCATTGGACATAATGACTCCAAAGTGTTCAGACAACAGCCAAAAGTGATGCAAAGGGTCACTCCAAAGATGTGGTGACTGCACTTGCTTTGCTATAAAAACTGCAGTGGTTCTTCATCCTGATAACTCAGCCTGAGCCTTACCATTCACAAAGTAGCTCTGAAAACACTTATACCCCAAATACCCTCTTACAGTGCTACAGTTGCTAGAAATGTAAGTACTGAAGGACTTCACAAGATACATCAAATACTCCCTGTTCCAATTTGTTGTAACTTGAGAGGTTAATCTCTTTATTCTTTTTGGCATCTGTTTGAAGACTCCTGTTGCCTGCCTAATCTTGGTATCTATTTTTACTAGTTTTATGAAATGTTGCATATCTTTCTTTTGAATATAAGACCTAGAATAGGTTGAAAGGTCACAAAAGTTCTCTTCTAGTAATGGTGTTAAGAGAAAGACTTAGAGTTGATCGACATGAAATTTTTTTGGTGTGGAAAAATTATACTCCCAAATTTATGTAAACTTCTAAAAATTGTTACTGGTAAGAAAAATGTACATGAGGTTTTTACGGTCCATCTCTTCAATTTCTCATTAAGTTTTTCAGTCCCTAGTGAGTTGCTTTTTCCTTTGGGAACTTATTTGCAGTACTCCAGCATTTATCTCAAAGAATCTATAGTGTCTATTAAAGGTAGTTGTCTTACCACTCACTTAAAAAATGGATACTACCTGTAACAGGAATATTTTATGATAAACATTACATAAATAGTAATTCCCTATTTATATTTTAATCTCATTAGAACAAAATAACGTGCTATTCAAAAGCATTGATTTTTTCAAAGTATTAATTCCAGCTAAACTGAAGTTTAGACAATAGGCATAAAGGAAATTGCACATAACATTCAAAAACATCAATTAACAACTACAACAGCAATATCAGACTGACCCCCCAACTCAAATAAATTAATACATGGCCTCCCACTGTACCTAGTTAAAAACTACATATTTCAGAGAAGGGTGAAACAGTTCTATTGTCCATCTGGCTGCTCATACTGTTCTTTTAAGAAGGATGAAGCTTCAGAGTCAACAACTTTATCTACAACCAGTGATATTTGATCATTGTTAAATCTTGCATTGATTTTTTTTCTTTTTTAACTTGCATTGATGCTTAAAAAAAGTATTTGCATCTGCTTTAGTCCATTCCTAGTATCCCTTTTCATAGCCCTCTGTGGAAATTAATTTTCACATATACATTATACATCATGAGTTAGCCTTCTAAAACAGATTTATCTTGTCTTACAATAACTTATCTTCAGCCTTTCCTTTGAAGGGAATTTTTATTTTAACTAAATTAATTTATACACTATCATCACATTTTTACCAGTCATGAAATACCGATGTTAGTAAAGCCAAACAAAAAACAGACTTTGAGGTGTAAGGAATTGCATACATCAGTACAAATTGAGGTTTCAATTAAATTCCATTCACAATACATACTTTAAAAGGTAATCCCTTATCCAACGTTTTTCCTTATTTATTTTATCTTCCCTAAAAATCTCCAACTGAATGTCTTGTGATTTTCTGATGTTGAACAGAGTCTACTGCAAGCTTAAAGTACAGTATCTGCTTTGGATTTCCAATTGCAACAGCCTGTTGAAACACTAATATATTTGATATTTCAGCTGTAAGGATTTCTTTTCCTTTCAAAGGTCTGATGCCTTTCAACAGTATATATGACACTGCTTGAACTGTAAATACTCCGATTTATATAAATATATAGATGTGAGTTTATAACATACGTACAAGACATATACCCTAAAAGAGTGAATTATATTAAAAAGCTGGTAAGGAGCACACTTTACTTCCCAAAATGACACACATAACACTACCACAGCACAGAAGGAAACTGGCTGCACTGCAGTCATACTTTTTCAATACATTTCCAGGATGTCTAACAGTTCAAAGAGCTCAAATCTGCTAACTGCCAGTACTGATAAGACTGATAAGTCTCCTATAGAAGAGGATGAAAAAGACATTACAGCTTTAGCACCACCCAGTCATGATTTGGGGCAATTATAGGCATATTGTGACAAGCAGCAGTTAGGCAAGAAGTAAGACTACTTAGAGAACTGTTAAACAATGAAGGAAACAACCAAATTAATAATGAAATACTTGCCTAGTTTCTTTAAAAATTATTTATTTAATTACAGATGAAATATCCTATTGAAGTGTAAGAAGTCAGGTCTTGCCTGTACTACTATAAATGGGAAGACACAACTTCACTTATTGGATGAAAGATCTAGAATACAGATTAGAAGTTAATGTAGTTCAATACTCAAAATAGAACTGAAAAATTTTCAGAGATGTGAAGTGATTCTGAAGAAGGCTCTGAACTTCAGTATCTTGGCAGAAAGTGGTTAAAAAAAATTAAACTTCCAAATGAGAAAACATTAACTGAGAATTCTCCAAACAGGAATTCTTGTACAATAAATTAAATATATTTCTTAAAGATAGTATTAGTACTAACATGCAATTTAAAGAGATACTTCAGTATCTCTTTGATACTGAAGACTTTCTTTGTACTGTCTTACACCACCTGAGCTCCACTGACTTCCCACATCTAGTTATAAGTTTTGTTAGTGTTGGAAAAATCAAAATTATATGCAACAATTTGAAATCCTTTCTCAGGAAAAATTGTACCAGATATTCTCATATTCACAAAATGTTATTGTTAATTTATCCCCTACTTCACCCAAACAACATTCCAAAATTCCAATTAATTTTCAAAAGACTTTTTTTGCATCAGCATCTCCACAGTATATTGGCACTTTCAGTAATACCTTTCACCTCTGGTGCTGAAGTGATTTAATCTGGGAGACTGATTGAACAAGTCACCTACAAACTTGAATTTTACTGTGCCAAGGATGTACTTATTGAGTATTCGAAAACTGAGTTCAGTGAACTGCTTATTACATGTCAGTCTTCTCAAATTTTTAGCAATAAATTGGTAAATTCAAAGGTGATTTAATAATATTTGGGAACATCTTATACTTGTTACTTTTTTTGTTCAAGCACAGATGTTCATTGCAGTTTGTATAATAACATGGCTTTAAGATAAAACTTTCAGATAATACAATTCATTTTTAGAATTAAAAGATTTAGATTTAAATTTGGGGTCAGACCATTTGCAAAGGCACTGAACAATGACTGTGATAATAAAAATATATTTCAGTTTGCTCATTGCCTGAACTTAACAGTATCTATGCTCTGACAAGTCATGGGAAATTTGAATGGATCTCTCACAAAAAAGATGGAGAAGTGAAAGGTGTCATTTGTTAAGGTATTCTGTTAAGTGTGATATATACTAAGGAATCATTTATTTATGGACCACCACAATGGATATGTATGAAAGCTGTGAAAACTGGCTTTTTTAGGTTAACTCATATTTTGCACATGACTTGCCACTATATAGAATGATGCAAATTACATGATTTCTGGTTTTGTTTTGCTGTGACTGCATGCACTTAGGCTGTTACATGCTTACTTTGGTAGGCCTACTGTGACATGGAAACTGGTGGAGGAGGTTGGACAGTTATTCAGAAACGAGAAGATGGCAGTGTGGACTTCCACCGGACGTGGAAGGAGTACAAGATGGTAAACAATATTCTCTGAAGCCTTAATATCAGCTGTTATTATTATTTGAAACCTAATATGCTAAATTTATATTAATACCATCCTTAGAATGTAAGCAACTTTAAAAAGTTATCTTTGTCCTCAGATGCTCATTTTGAAAATGTCAGAATAGTGTAAGTTGTTTGCCTAAGCAGATTTGCAAGTGTGATGTTTGTTTTTAAAGAGAAACCTTAATTTTTTTTAATCAACTGTTCCATCGTATGTCTACATTTTCTGAGTTGTTTATATTTGTGTTTCTAGTGGCAACAGTAGGAACTGCTCCAAATCTAATAAATAATATTGATTCACTGTTTCAGATTCCTGAGCTTGTCCTTGCTGAAATCAACTTTTTGAAACATTACAGATCAATAACCCCTGTGAACACAGTAAAATTCTTAGTTGACAGGCTGAAAACTATTAAACTTAAAAACTGATAAATTGATCTGTTTAAACTCAAAGGAAAAAATCCACCCAAACAAAACTATTTATATATACAACTTGCATTACAGGGATTTGGTGATCCTGCTGGGGAGTACTGGCTGGGCAATGAGTTTGTTTCTCAACTGACTAATCAGAAGCGTTATGTTCTTAAAATACAACTGAAAGACTGGGAAGGAAATGAGGCATATTCATTATATGACCATTTCTCTCTAGCAAGTGAAGAACAAAAATACAGGTAAGCAGAAAAATCAGATCTAATTAAAAAAATGTTCTGATAGTAATCTTTCTAAACTGTGTAGATGCATGGCCTTATTTCATACAAATCATGACTCTTGTCCAGCTCACTCAGAAAGTAATGTTTTCTCCATTTTTCATCTCTTGCCTAAAAAAAGAATGTCTTTTTCCAGAGAAGAAAATGTGTATTTTACTAGTGCATCTTGTGTGAGTATAACACACAAAACACAAAGATGATGAGATAGTACGGAATAAGATAGGATACATGTGCCAATATAGTGGGTGACAGTACACAGTCTTTAGGAAAATAGGAACCTGTCTGCAGTTGCTATCAAATCCTGATTCCCTGCAATAAATACATTTTTGGAAGGTGGATGACTAAGATGAATTATTCTGCAAGGACTTTCCTTATGTCAGTGGCTTCTAGGAACTGTTCTGTTGTCATAAAGAGCACATTGAGGTGAGGTGGCTTTATCCTTCCATGAGCCACTGGCTAAGATTCTCAATAACTCTCCTACCTGTAAAAATTGAGCAAATGTGCATTTCACCAATCACCAACTTGTCAATTTAAAGACCAAATGTTATTTGACCTATTATTTACACTCTAATCCTGTAAAATGTAAAGGCTCACAATTTCTTCTAAATTCTTGGTTAAAAAAAAGAAATAATACAATTTTAAAATAAATATTTTATACAAATATTACTATAGTTTTATATACTTTAAATAGTATCATAGTATTACACATTTTGAAGCAGTACCAGCCACAGCTGAAATATATGGGCATTTCATAGTTCATTCACCAGGCTCTCTGCAATACACGTAAATACAATAAATTGTTTGATTTATTATAGAAGAGACTAAACACTTCACAGTATAACAGATGCTTTCCTACTACATGGTCCATGAAATGTTTCTTTGTAAGAATCTTGGAGATTCATGGAGCTTGGGTGACTGGACAGAAAAATGGTCTACATTTAGATGATTTTCTCCAAGATCCCTAGCAACTATTTGTTGTAAATAAAGTCACCCTGACACACCTGAGAGACCTGATGCTGTTATTTCAATTCAGGTCTTATATGCAAACAAAGCAATTCAAAACTAGCAGCATCTACCCCCCACAAAATGTTAGATCTTAATGCCTTGGTAGTATTTAGTTGTCTTAACTCCAAAGTAAATATTTTTTCATCTGGAAACAGTCAGAATCTACAGCAGAGATTTTTTTTTTAAAGTAATGCTTTAAAATACTTAGAAAGGAAACTTTTGCAAAATGGGTGATTACCCTTGTCCATTTACAGTATTAAAAGGTAATTACTGAAAATTAACATGGTAAAAGCAATTTTATTACAATATGCAACCAAATCAAGGAATTAATCATAAAATTGAGTGGTTTAAAGAATATATTTAACATTACGAAAAAAAGAAAAAAAAACAAAGAAAGTATTCAGTTTAGAACATCTTCCATGCCCCATCCCAGTGTTCATGGCCAGGATGAATAGGGCTTTGAGCAACCTGATCTAGTGGAAGGTGTCCCTGCCCATGCCAAAGGGGTTGGAGCTAGATAATCTTTAAGGTCCTTTCCAATTCAAACGATTCTTTGATTCTGTGATTCATTACATTGAAAAGATGAATACATTCTGAATGCTGAAAAGATTATGAGTTGGGCCATAAAACTGAAATTTCTTCATATTAAACTGAGATCAGAATGGACTTTGTTTAAATTAAACTTCCTGATCTCAAAGCTATGAAGCCAAACCAGGTTGCTCAAAGTCTTTCATCTGGGTCTTGATAACCTCCCAAGGTTACAACCTAGTTGTCTTTCCTCATGGTAGAAAGCTTTTCCGATATGCAGTCAGAACATCTCACTTTCAATTTCCATCCATTGCCTCTCATCCTCTGTTATGCTAAACTGTACCTTTAACAATTTATTGTTAACCACAAATAAATAATACTATGCCTATATTAGACTTCAGATGATATTTGAAGACCCAGCTTAGGCTCATACCTTATACTTGTAACCTTTAATATAATTTATGCTAGAAATTGGCTTACATAATTTTGAACTCATCTTAAGAAAAAAACAGTAATTTTTTAAAAGATATTTTAAAGAAAATCTGTAATGAACTGATCTTTTGAAACCTAAATGAATAAAATTAATTAATTATATTTTAAAATAGGGACTATAAAATGGGTTAAAATAATCTGTTTAACTACCAAAGACAATTTCTATCATAAGCAGAGAATTATATGCAAGATAAAGACTGATTGGGGGGGCAAGTTAATTCTCCTCAGACAATCAGATCTCCTCTTTAAACAAATAGAATACCTCTGAGAAGCATGAGCTATTTGATACAGAAATGCAATCACCAAAAACATACTGTGGGAGCAGAGGGTTCAAGTCCTTCCAATGCAAGGTAACACAGGAACGGCTGCGTAATTGCCCTGCCCAGTTCAGTGCCCTGTGTCTCTCCCCGCTGAGACTGCATTGGCACCCATACAAGAAGATGCCTACAGCAGCAACCTCACCAAACGCTTACCTTGCCAGGGAATTGAAGCAACCTGGAATACTTGTGATGAGCTAACACTAAAATTTATGAACGATGTGAAAAGGATAAGTAACTAGGACAAGGGAAAGGGAAATACTGAGAAACTTCTAAAATATCATTTACTAGCTCAGAATTAATACCCCCAATAAGGCTGTCACCTCATATATGTGTGGTTGTAATGCTAAATTGCTGTAATTGTTAGTATATGTAATTGTTAGTACATGTAATTGTTATAATTGTTGTTAATGTAATTGTTCGTACAACAACAGTACTAACAGTAAAATAGGAATCAAAAAAGGTTTGGTTTAAACTTCTGAATGTAATAAAAATAATTGCATGTACTGTTGCACTGAAGTACAACAATGCACTTTCAGTATTAACAAATACATGATCTGCACGAAAAATCCCAGAAGTTACTGCCAACTTGCTCTCTTTTTCTTCTAATATGACATGAACGAACACATGTTCATTAGAAATTGTGCTGACCATTTCTGTTCAAATGAAAACATTGTACTGAAAAACAGCTTACAGCAGTACATTGGCCAGAAGAGAATTAAACTATTTGAACAGGATATTTATTGCAAATTATTCCATCATTTTTTTGCAGACATCTTCCATCAACTTCCACGTAATAATTGTTTTTCCATTTTTCACTTCTACAGGATTTACCTTAAAGGACTTACTGGGACAGCGGGCAAAATAAGTAGTATAAGCCAACCAGGAAATGATTTTAGCACAAAGGATGCAGACAATGACAAATGTATTTGCAAATGTTCACAAATGCTAACAGGAGGTACGAATGTTTTTATGTTTCTCAGTCTTCCTATTTTTATTGGCACTGAAATTGTCTACGAGATAAATAATTTTGACTCAGTAAATTTTGATTATTAAAAAAGTTCAAAACTCACAGATAGAAATACTAGTATGGTGACTCTAGATTAAGTGTTTACCATTTGACAAGAGTTAGTTAAAATAAAACAGAAAGAGAAGTGAAAACTGGAGGGAAAACAATTCCCTGAAGTTGGGGTACAAGAAAGTCTCTAATTGTGGAACTAATCAGAGACATAGCAGATTCCTCTTCCAAGGAATGAGGTACATTCAAAGATTAAAATACAACTCTCTGCAAAAAAAAAAAAACAAACACTTTCAGAGATTCAGCTGTCAGTGAAATGGCTCCTGATTCTTTAGGCATAAGCCTTTTACCTAACTATCCAAGAAGAAAAACCCCCAAGAGCTGCTGTGTGCTGCAAGTGCCACAGAAGGGTATAAGAATTTAATTCCTTATTTCAATATAGTTATGAAGTGGTAAAGACACACCACAGATATATCTACATTTTTCTAATGATTGTTTACTAGTTATAACTGAGTTCTAGGTGGTATTTTTATCTTCAACTACACAAGTAATTCCATATAATTTGTTCATCTAGAATTCCACATTCTGAAATGTATACAAGTGCTTTGTAAATTTGGCTTCTCTTCCTGTTATCTCTTAAGTAATTGTTCATTTTCCTATAGAACAAGCTCCAAGAAAAAAAGACAGCTTCAGTTTATCCAAAAGGATAGCTGGAATACTGCCCCGCAAAACAGAACACACACACTATCGCCACCATAACAGAAATAAAAAAATATTATTTTATTAATAAAAATAATTTTTTCTTATGACCCACTAAGAAGTCAGGACTATATGGATACCTAGCACATTTGGGCTGTTTTTTTTCTCTTTTTCCTTCTTACAAAGTTTCAGGAGGTTTTGAACTGAACAGCCCAGAGAACTGAATAATTCCTCTAGAAAGAATTAAGAAAGGAGTTTAAATCTGTGAAAAACAGCAGTTTACCAAAGAGTAGATAAAACCAAAGGCAACTCAGTATCATTATAGTTCAAGTTGTGCTCTGCCCTCAGACTGCCAGAAATGTTTGATGTGGATAATAAATTGATTGAAAGCTTTCCCTTCTCAATTTTCAAATACAATGTACTGTGTAAGATTCAAGAATATGGAGTTGATACACAAATACATTTCTTTCCTGAGTTTGGGGCATGTATTTTACATCGACACTTCCAAATCATAAGAACAAAAAACTGGGTTTTGATTCCTTTCTCATTTCCAGACAACAAAATGATCTTAAATACTATTTTGAGAATTACTTCTGCTGATGTTTGTCTTCTGTCTTGCAGGATGGTGGTTTGACGCATGTGGTCCTTCTAACCTCAATGGAATGTATTATCCATTACGACAGAACAACAACAAGTTTAATGGGATCAAGTGGTACTACTGGAAGGGCTCGGGATACTCTCTCAAAGCTACAACTATGATGATTCGACCAGCAGATTTCTAAATGCTTTGCCATTATGTGAATTATGTATTGTATAGTCTTCAAAGACTTATTTTACCAAGCAACTTGTCTCATTTTTTCAAGCCCAGAAACATGCACTAGTGTTCTGAAGGGGTCAGTTCAGTACAGTTCCTGAATTGCAATCGCCTTGATCAGCTAAAGCTCATATTATTCAACCAGACGCAATGTCTAAAGCATCGACCTGATATAACAGTGATTTGGCCAAATGACTCAATAAAAAGAACATCCAAGAAACCGTCAGACAACTTAAGGACTCTGTTTTACTGATCATTTATGTTATGTATGTGTTAGTAAATAACTGGAACTGTGAAAAAAACCCTAAAATAGTTTTAGGAATATGCATTTCGCCTCACCACTGAAGTTTAAACATTAATATAAAACACTTAGCTAGTTCTAGCTTAGTTCTAGCTAGATCTAGAACTATTTATATTTCTGTGTCGTGTGTGCCCTATATGTACATAAAAAAAATACTTTCCTGTAATTAGCTCAATCCTTTAGTTAGGGAATACATTCTTTTCCCCCATAGTCTCCTAAGCAACTTTTCACACTTATTTAAGGATTTTTTCCAGTAGCCTGTACGACTATGTTTAACAGAGGACAAATATCCTTTAAATAGTTTGCATTTATTCTTGGGAAATACCATTTACAAAAGTCATAATTTTTTCAGTCTGTTTCAGTCACCGTCTTTAAATTATAGAAAATCCCTATGCATTACAATATAGCATGTATTCCTATACATTTTTATGAAGATTGCACTTTTTTTCTTCCCTTGTCATTTACCCATAAAATAACTGACCAGTATTTTGTAAACTGAGACGACGGCATTAACACCAGATGCCCGGTTGTCTGTGACAATCATGTATCACCTGGTGATGTAATATAACTATATGTTTTGTAAAAATAACCTAACTGAAAAACATATGCATGTTCTTTGATACAATTAAATTTATGTTTAAGACTTAAGATACAAATTATTACATTTTAAGAACAGGAAGAAAAATAATCCGAAAATTATCTAAGGTCACACTATGGTTTTATTTTCAGTAAGGTTAGAACTTCTCCCTAAAAATTCTCTGTAGGTAGGCCCTCAATGTACACCATAATGTGAATAAATTACTCTGCTGGGTGATCTTTCCTTTTTGTTTTTCCCCTTCATTTTATTACTGTGTACTTTAAAATTGCAAATCAGATTGAGAAGATATTTCTTCATGCATCACAATAATTTAGTGGAGGTTTTTCTCCAAATTGTGTTTAGTTTTTAATACCCATGCTTATTCTCTGCCTAATATTTTTGTAAAACTTTGATTTTAGAGATGACTGAATTAGTTACAATGCAAGAACTTAACCCAAAACAAAACAAAAACCCCAGACATATTTCCAGAAGTTAACTTAACAAAAGGTGTTGTAAGGGCAACAAGGCTTGAGAAGGGTCGAGAAAAAATATTGTACGAGGAGGGTTGAGGGATCTGGGGTTGTTTAGATGGAGAAGAGGAGGCTCAGCGGGGACCTCATCACTCCCTACAATCACCTGAAAGGAGGTTGTAGTGAGGTGGGGTCTGATCTGTCTTCTACACTGCTGGCAGTGATGGGCCCAGAAGAAACGGCCTTAACATGAGACAGGGCAGATTCAGATTAGATATTAGAAAAAATATTTCAGTGTTACAGTTGTCAGGCATTGGAACAAGTTGCCCAGAGAGGTTGTGGAGTCACTATTCCTACAGGTGTTCAAGAGGCATCTGGATCTGGTGGGTGATGCTGTTTACAGGTTACAGTGGAAGTGCTGGGTGGACAGTTGGACTGGATGATCCTGTAGGTCTCTCCCAACCTTGATGATTCTATATTTCTCTCTTGAAAATAGTAAATGGTTTTGAGAAAGATTGAATAAATATCTCCATTTTATACTGACAATCATTAAAGCTGCTGTCAGAGTACCCCACCACTCACACCACCATCATTCTTCTTCACTGAAAATGTGTGTCATCATTACTAAGAGTAGCAGAGACAAAAAATATTTCTAATATTACTTCATGATCTGATTTTATATAAACCTAAAGAATGTAAATTAATCACTGTCTGAACAGTTCCATAAAATAATCTCTATGTATTTGAAATTACTGTTTAGCATTTTATTATTTTTCATAGAAAACTTTTAAGAATATACATATCCCAAACTAAAGAAAAAATACTTCCCAAAATTGCTTTAATGAATTTTCAAGAAATGTCTTAGAGAGAAGTCTAGAAGAGTCATTACTAGTTGAGGGGCCACACATCCCAACAAGCACACAGCATACCAAGAAAAGCCTTAAGAGTTGTTGTTTTTCAGCCTAGAGCAGAGAAAGGGAAGGGGAGACCTTAATGGTGCCTGATTGAGGGCATAGGGAGGACAAAGCCAGACCCTTCTTGGAGGTGCTCTGCTGTGAGACAAGAGACAGGGACAACAGGCATTAAATACAATTTGGAATTGGGGAAAGTGAATTTTCCATTTCACGTATTCGTTTATTACCAGAAGGGTGGATTGGACAAGTATTGGATCACAGTGTTGAATCTTCAGAGGTCCCTGCTAATCTAAAATACTTTATGATTCTATGAAATTTAATAGAAATGCCGAGTCTACATTACTGCATTTCCTGTGTTGGTACATTTAATCAGACAACTAAAGAAAATACTCCCAATATAGTAAGCATATCCACACCAATAATAAAAGGAAAGAGAAAAAAAAGCCAACAAAACAAAAAACAAAAATCCTCCAAAATGTTCTTAAAAACCATGATGCCATCTGAATGCTCAACCTGGCAAAGAAAACCAGTGCTAACTTCTGGTTGACACTAACTTTCTTTATTTTAGTAAGAAAACTCTGTATGACTAAAATAATATTGCATGGCTAGTTTTGATTTGTTGAAAAAAAGTTTATAAAATTAGAGGCTTTCTGATGACTGTTCTGGGAAAGTGATCAAAAATATTGATGTAGACATTGAATGGATCAATTGTTTTAAGAGACTTCATTTTGGGGGAAAAGGGATCAATTTATTAACACAAATGTAACTTTTTAGGGGCAATATGTCTTTAAATGACATTTCACCTAAAGAAGATTGCATGGCTTGAGCACCAAACACCAAAGTGAAGCAACAGGAGGGCATGTAAGAAGGAAGGCAATAATAGGAAACAGAAGGCCGCAAAAACTTCTTTGGACTTAGTACAAGCAAGTAAAACATAACAGCAAGGTAACCCCTACTTTTAATTCCTTCCTGTAATCAAATAAACAGTATGTGAAACTAGAATGTACTTCCATTTTCTCTAAGTACTTTGTAGGAAGCACGAAAGAAACAAGAAAAACAAAAAGCAAATGAAAACACATTAATAAATTCATACTCAAATAATATTTGCATCATCCAAAAAAATAAGGTATCTGTTACAGTTAGAAATTAGAGTGACTAAATAAGGAATGGTAGTGGAAATATTGCCTTGGACTCCAACTTTGTTCCTCTGCAAGAACAGCATATTGCAAAAGAAGTGATTCAGGTTCTTAGCACAATCCTAACCTCCCTTAATTTTACATTCTCACCATCTCTCAAATTCTCCTTACTTCGGCTTCAGGAATAAAACCTCTAAATGGAATCTCAAAAAAAACCCCAAGAGGAATCACTTCTAATGAATGATATGTACATTGTTACTGATAGCATACTTTGTTATTAATCAAGGTAGTCTGAAAAGAAACAGAAAACTCAAAGCAACTTAATATGAAATTCAGTGTAGATTTTTTCATAGCAATACAGAAAAGGGGAAAAAACAGGACATGCTTCTTATTTCTTTTTCACAATAAGTTTTGCCATTCTTACTGTATTTGCTATATAAAACAATCTACTTTCTCATTTTATGAAAAGTATGAAATGATAATGGATAATTAATTTCTTTAAGGGTTATTTGAGAATAACTGCTACAGTTTCCCTCAACTTTGAGAACATACACTTCACATTCATGAAATAAATAATATATATAATAAATAACACATATTAATGTTGGATATGTAAATTTAAGTAAGTTATAGATTTAGAAAGAAAGCTAAATAGAAGTTCTTAACAGCTAATAAAATTACAGTAAAAATAAATTTCATACCCCATTAACTGTACTTTCTTCAAAGCTAGTATGAAACTTTGAGAAATAAATGTCAGACACTAATTTAGTGGAGGGAAAATTATTAGAATGATTGACTAGTAACCAGCTACACTTCTACTTGTTTTAAAACCAAAATAAAATTCCTGTTTAATCATTTACAACACTTGAAGTGCACTGAGGTCTACACAGGTACATCATGTCCCCACATACATGTTCCCAATTCAGTACTTGAGAATGATTATTAGAGACAGGAAAATGCTTCATTTTTTCCTACTCAGCAGTTATAGAAGACCACAGTAATTTTCCATTGCCCAAGTAATTTCTGGGCAAAAAAAACCGGAGTCCCTGACCTGTAAATCTTTCCATTTGGCAATAACGTGCTTTTCCAGTTTGTACACAGGTACAAATAGAAACAAAATTAAAGTACATTTATACTTCAGTAAGATGCTGGTTTATTTAGGTGTTAATTGTTCAATCAACATATTGAATTTTCCACATGTACCAAAGATTTGCACACACTTCAAAAAGTATTGTATGAAGAAGAAAATAACTCCTTATAGTACCTGCTTAAAAAAATATTTTTCTAGTAGGCTTCCTTATTCACAAAACCTATTTAGAGGGCAAATAATTTCCCAGATAAACAAAAGAAGGTTCACAAGCTTAAAGGACCATTAAACTTACAGGAGCTGCAGGGAAGCTGGATGAAAGCTCATATGGTTCCTCTGAGATCCAATGGCCTAATTCCAAAGACCACAGAACCTAAAATAAAATAAGTGGTAAGTAGAATCTTAAAATTTCTAAAATAAACTTTTTGAATGTGTAATTAGAAGTGACAGTGCTGCTACAATAGCTATTTCATTTACCCAAACCAAATCTTTGTTGAAAAATCAATAATTAAGAAAGATACAATTTTTACAACTAAAACAAACCATTGAAATATCACTCATACTTCTATGCACAGCTATATTACATTTTGAAACATTGTGAGAATATTCAAAAAGTCAACTATTTTCTAATCACAATACATAGAGCAAAATATTTGAAAAGGGAAATCGTGTTCTGTTCTGTTCTCTCAGTTCAGTGATCATTGAATTTCACAAGGTTTCTGTTGGCTCATTTCTCCAGCTTGTCAAAGTCCATCTGAACAGGAGCACCCATCTGGTATATCAAACACTCCTCACAGTTTTCTAACATCTGCAAACTTGCTGAGGGTGCATTCTTCCCCATCATCCAGATCATAAATGAAGATGTCAAACAATACTGGACCCCTACTACTACAAGGATTATACAGCTATTGCATAGAATCCACATCACATATATAAATCATTCTGCAAAGAAGAATAACTCAATTTCTTGCTCTGCAGTAACCTCTTTTGTCAGTGTCATACTCTAGAGCAGAAAAGAAGACTGCAGAACACTGACTCTCCAGCAAACACATAATCATTTGTGTGCAACTGAGCTCTGAAACACTGGACCAAATATAATCTTTAGAGACTAGTAATCCTAAAACTGTGAGCCGCTTGCAGACTTCTGTTCCCATCAGGACCAGCACCAAATGTCTAACAGAAAAAACCTACTTAAAATGGTTGTATTTCTAATTTCTGATATTTAATTTTTTTTTTTGGCAAAATTTTCCTCGAACTACTCCACCCAATATTTTTTACAGATTGATTTTCTAAACATTCTTCAGAACAATTTATCATAACTAGCAATTGGTAGACTATAATATTAAAAGCTCCATAGGAGAGTATTCAAATACTATCCCTCAATTGGTAAAAGCATTGTCTTAATGGGAAAATGGAAAAAGTGAAAGTTCCTATGCCCTTGAGTCATATTAAAGGACATTCTACTCCTAATTTGTAGGCAGACTAAATTCTGAAGACCATTCTGATGGAAGATGAGATTCTTTTTTTTCATTGGTTTACTAAGTGGTGAGCCATAAAGCTTCTCACAGAGGTAAAACACTGGTATCTTCTTTGCTAAGTTTGTCCACTGTCACTCAATTCAACAACTTTTCCCATTTACAGGTACTTGAGCTTCACAATGTTTCTTCTGTAGTTGCCATCTGGTACCCCTTAAGTTCAAAAAAAGCAATGTTACCAACCAGTGAGACATCCTGTTGCTCTTAGAGCAAGTGAAGCTACCTGAACAAGAAAGAGACATATACCTGCTAAATGGGACATATGGAATTTATCAGAAAGCAAATCCCTGTTTTAGGATAGTTCAACCTCTTTCATATCTTCCCTAAATAGCTCTCTAGCCATTTCAAATAGTTTAAGTCATTAGCACAGCCATGCACTATTAAACAGTTGTCATTATTCATCTTAGAGCAAGCTGAATTTCATCAGTGTCCAAAATTATTTCCATGCTTGATACACAATGACTGAAATACTCTGTCATACAAATGCATATATTATTAGTTTAAATTTAAATTATAAAACGTTCCCTTTTAAAATTTGTGAATGATTCTATGAAATATTCCCCGTAGATAAAAACTGGTATTAAATATATGGAGCATGGTAAAGTTATCCTTTACAATATTACAGCTCACTAATGGAAAATTCTAAGCTGAACAAATTTGATCATAAACTAGCAATGTAAACCTTATAAAATAGCCCAATTGCTTGTAAGAAAATAAGTTTCTGTAAAGGGTTCTTTTGCCCCAAATCTGTTGCTACAAGCATCAAATTCAGTTTTCATAACAAAATTATTTTCTAAATAAGTTCTACAGTTTTCAATCCAAAGTATCTTATGCCTGATGACTTCCAGGCAAGTCAAACAACCTCAAATGAGAACTTCTACAAAAGCTGTTGCCTTATTTGATGTGACAAGTGATGTTTTACTTGTGAGGAGAGGTGTCCAATTTTGCAGGCTATTGGAAATGAAGAGTAATTTTTTGTTCACAATAAAAAGCAGCATATCCTTAGACTTACTGCTAAATTTGATTACAAAACACCCAAAGAATACTATGTTTACTTTTAGAAAAAGCACAATCAAATATTTGAAAATGTAACAGCTGTGCAAAAAGAGAAAATAATTTCTATAGACAGTATATCACACCAAACATAAAAATAAGAGTTGAGCACATTAATAAATCAACGACCTTTAAAAAATATTCAAAACCCAATAATGCATTGCAATGTTCAGCTAAGAAAAGTATGGTAACTTCTTAAGAAAATACAGTTAAGACTGCAACATAGGATTGTAAGTTATAAATTTTAGGGTGGTACCTGTGTATATTTTTTATAATTACTTTTAACAAATTACAATAATAATATCAAAGCCTCTTGGCTTTATACATATAGCTGTATATATTTATTGAACATAAAAGAAACTTGTTACTGTAATTTCTCTTTTAATCACGATATAAATCAACTTTAACTGAACCAAGAAAATTGTAACTTTGAATAAAATTCATAGACATACTAGAGTAAAAAAAATTCTTCATAAATAAACTTGAGCAGGAACAGATGTACTGTGCTGTACTACATATACATCATGTCCTTATAGTACCAATATCATGTTTGTATCAAAAGTAGCTGGAAAACAACCTAAATAGATTAAAATATAAACCCAAAAGATTAGTTATGATTAAGTAATCCTATTTCATTTTCCAGGCCAATTCTACAGCAATGACCTTTATCAACCCTTGTAGTATTTACAGAACTTTGTTTAGAAATGAAATTTGTTTGTCTTAACAAAAGATGGATTAATGCTTGTCTATCATGGTTCTGGAATTGAGTACAAAGGCATCATATC
Source organism: Pyrgilauda ruficollis (assembly GCF_017590135.1). Lineage (NCBI taxonomy): Eukaryota > Metazoa > Chordata > Aves > Passeriformes > Passeridae > Pyrgilauda > Pyrgilauda ruficollis. The sequence continues at coordinate 3,682,833 of NW_024525490.1, read as the reverse complement.
TACTCTCTTAGATAAAAAGAAAATTGGATACTGAGTTCATGAACAGGTCCTGCAGTAAATAATTAGGTCACCACTCACTAAAACATTCAGTTTTCATGAAAACAAAGACAAGAGCTTTCCATTCCAAGTCACTGAAAATTTGTTTCTGGCTTTGGCAAATTGTCAACCAGTAATATTTTCACAGCAACACCAAAAAATGCTTCAGATTCATGTTATTCAAAAAGAAGTTATGATTTGCAATATTATTCTTAGCTGAATACTTCTGAATGTGTGTTTCTATTGAGAATAAAGAGCCTATCTGGAAGTTTTCAAATGTGCAGTTATGAAAGAGTTAGCTCAAAGGGTCTGAAAACACACAATTTGTTTAATTATTTAAGGTCTCTCACCTATCCAGCTAGCACAATGAATGATCATATGGTATTTATACTTGAATAATTCATCTTGAAAATGTAAATGGATGCTATGAAGGTTAAATGTCTGATGGTAAATTTGGTATTTCTCCAACATCCATCTTTAAAAACAACATTTTAAGTTTTTCTCAGAAGAAAAAAACTACTTCATCCCAAATTATGTCCACATTACAAGTCAAAAGGCAGAGGTAAATATATTCTTGAAACTCTGATAAACATCTCCAAAAGACAATCATCACTGCTCAAAAGTAATACCATGTTTATAAGGTACTGCTAATTTTTCCAGATTGACTGATTTTTTAAATGATCCAATTTGAACTATTTTATCAGTGAAAATACTAATGGTAGGATTGATTACATTTAAAGGCTTCAGTTACGTAGCACCAATAAAAGGAGAAGATTATTTTCTTAGATGAAATTTTCCTGACTAATTTTCTACTGAATTCCTCAATTCTGGCTAGGTAAGGCTTCAGTTTACTGTTCTCTAGTTAACCAAACTGGGTAAAAACACGGCAAAAGTATTCGGCCATCTTATGGCCAAATGGCCATTGGCACAATATGAAATAAGACAATGAAGCACTTATATCACATGATTCAATGATTTAGACAGGTGAAGAAATATTTTTTTAAAAAGGTTCAAAGCACTGTTTGATTTCAGTTAAATAAATAAATAAATAAATAGAGGGAATACACATTTATGGGCAAAGTTTTACCTAGTCTCTGTGAAAGAGATAAGCACGGTCCTAAAAATAGAAATCTTCCAGATAAGCAGATAATATAAGATCAAACTTGATCTGGAGATCTGAACTTTGTCTCTAGTTCTTTCTCATGCATCTCTCCCAGTAACTTCAGAACTTTGTCTAAATAGCAGCTTAATAAAATGAGTGAAAACAGCATCAGCATTTGATCCAATAACATCTACAGGGACAAACTAATTCTTGGAACAATTTCATTCAACTTGTTGGTATTATACGAGGGGCATAGATGATCCCATGAGTCTACAAGGTAGACCATAAGACAAGAGGACAACATTTCCAATCAAACATTTCCATACTGCTCTATGAAGCGCATAGGTAGATATTTTCACCATACATTTTTTCACAGAGGTATAGGGCATAAAATGGGCAATGAAATTCTAGGACAGCACTTGTTGGAATACTGATTATCCATACTGCTTTATGTACAAAGACAGGAAACTATTTTGTAGTACTTATCTCTAGCTATCTTAGTAGTTATTTGAAGCTTTTTCTCAAGGAAGAAGGCAGCTTTCATGTTTGAGCACCCTGTTATGAAAAAGTAACTTGTGACAATTATGTTGTGACTTGTTTAATGCTCCATACAAAGGTAAGCATGGGACAGATAATTTAGTGCATTTAACTAATAGATGCAAAGAATCATACAGTAGGCTGGAATGAGTCTGTGGAGATGTTCTTCTCCAAAACCCCTGCTCAAATATGCTCATCTTAATGCAGCCAAGGATGCTATTAGTTTTCTTTTGCCACAAAGGCACATTACTGGATCCTTAAGATGGCCAAAGATGCAAACCCTCTATTCCAAGGGAAATTAATCACCAAGAACTTCTGAAAAACCTGAAGTATACCACAACAACTTCAGATAACTGCATATGTATCATATAGGACAAGTTTCATACTGGTAACTGCCAGACATCTTGAAAACAAAAAGGCAGCAGTTTATTTTCCACTCAACAAGTAAATTTTAAAGTATTTATTAGAAAGAGGAAACCACAAAATTTAGTTATTCAACAACCCTTTTCTGTTGAAGATAGAGAGCTATTTCCATATAAATTTCACGATCTATGTTTTATAGCTCTGGAAGCATGAGGAAAGCTGAGAAACTGTCATCTTCAATGACACATTGGGTGGTTAATCTCTGTTATTACAGTGAGCAATTGAGATGGTTTAAGCCTGGGCTGACAGATAAGTTCCCCACCCAGCCACCACTATTGCTATTTTACATTTTTTCCCATTTGCAGTGAAATACCTAAGAATTTCTCTTCATTTTTTCCAATGCTGAACACAATACATGTTTCAGAACATAACAGAAATACATTATATCAGGACATAAAATGTTCAATCTGAATAATGTGAGTTGGCTAATGTTGAGCAGAAATTTATCTGTCCAAAAATAATGCATGGGACATGAGTTTCTCATCCATGAGATAAGTCCTCTTTCTAAACTAGATAATGAGGTACAACACAGGAATATTTTGGTTAAATTAAGCACTGAAAAACTGTAACTAACTAACAGATCTTCACACAGACAAATTTCATCCAATTGAACTAACTCTAAGTGAGCCTGAATAACTTAACATTGGCATCATTGCAGGCAGTATGGACACAAACATGGTTGATATTTCAGCTATACAAACTAAATTTAATTTATTGTGCAGTAAAGTTAGAAAGCATTTCTTACCCACTCATAAGAAACAATCCAACACCCACGAGCAATTCCCAGCATAACATTCAGGGTACGACGAGGACTCCCAGTAACCACATGACTTGTTGTTTCACACACTTCATTTGAGCACAAAAAGTCTCCAAGTTTCTTCACGACCTGAATTACTGTATTTTGCTTCCTAACAAGAAGAAAAGGTAAAAAAGCCCATGCACCACTGAATGGAGGAAGGCAGAATTATAGAAGCATATTCATACATCACAAATTAATTCAAATCCACCTCATTTCTTTCCCCACGAAACATTTTTTATCCTTTTCTCACTAAGCCTCTACCCATTTGCTAGCTCTAAAGTCATTAACCTCTCCAGAGTCCTAACAGACCCTTTTCCATTATCACACAATCACATCTACTTGCACATCAAAGCCCTTTAGCCCCCCACATCTATCTTGTCTGTTTAAATAAAAGCTTTTGAGTGCAGAATTATCTATTATGTTGTTTGTGTACAATGCCCAACACAACAGAGCCTAATTCTTTGTTTCTTTTATTGTACTATAAAAAATAGTACCAAGAAATGTAAACATTTAGACACAGCACATTTAACGGCATTTCATTAAGAAGCCCCAGATTTTCAGCATCTAAATAATGCTGTGTCTAAATTTAGAAAAGTCCTAAAGTTCTATCTGGCTTGCAACCTACAAATCTATGCCAATGTTTCAATTAAAAATTCACTTATCCTTAAATACAATTATAACGAAATACATAAAATTAGATCTAAATTCCAGAATCGCCATCTATAACTGGAATTCTAATTTAAGCTCTCTATATAGCTATGCAGGAGCACATAAATATATAATTATGAAAACAGGAAGACTTTGGTATCACAAGAGAAAAGCTGTTGCATGATTACAATTTACTGCTCTTATGAATGATTATTTCTACAATTATAAATGATCCTTAAATATCTGTAAAATAAAGCAAAATTCTGGTGGCCTCCTCTACTCCTCATACTAACTTGGAAATGTCCATGCAACACAAGAGAAAGCAATTAGTCACAATCTTGAACACAGCCACACTATCCCAGTGGTGATCCTTTAAGGCAAAACTTCTGAGTTGATCACAGACACAATGCAAGTGCACTCAGAGCATCTCCAGAAGCCTTTGGGGTTGCTTCATTCTCACTACATTTAACTCCACAGAAAGGAAGTCTGGTAGAACTCTCAAAATATCCCAGCTAAAACAAACGCCACTTAACAGAATCCCAACAAAACTGCAAAAAAATTCTTCACAAAAATTGGAGCAATAATTTTTCAAGAAGTTTAAAACAAACAAACAAAAAAGAATAGTGAAAACAGTGCAGCAAATGAATGTCACAATTAAATGAAAAGGTGATATTGTATGTTGAGATACTTCAAAAAATCCTATGACTAACCCTCTCTCTGGTATGAATTCTGGCCTTGGCTATATAGCTTTGATTGTTACTAGAATTCTTAGTATTCCCTTTTCATTTTGTGAGCTTTAGCTTGGTATAGCCTACAAGTCAATGTTTTTGCAACACTGCAACCCATAGGGGCTGGCCAGACTGCATGCTCCATACTTTACCTGAACCTTTTCTAAATTCTTGCTGTGTCTGCACAAAATTCCTCACAAGGAGAAGAAAAATTTCTGTTGTACAAGTCTTGAATTGAAGACGTCTTACAAACTGCAGAGAAAACTCACCAGTTTATACTCGAGACAGCTGCAAAAACTGGTGGATGAAAATTTACAGCAAAATTTCACTGAATTTTTAAATCAGAAAATTAGATAGCAGTATGGTTGGGAATTAGTGAGCAGCATTTATTATAACCTCAAAACCCAATGCCATGAAACCACTGAACTCATGCATCTTAAAATGTAAATTCTAAGGAACCACATTTTGAGGCTGTACCTACTGTAGTAGAATTGGCTTTTGACCACTGGGTTGTGTTTTGGAGGACTGTTTTCTGTTCTTTGGTTGTGTCAGAAGCAATCCTTTTCCCTTCACCCATTTACAAGCTGATGAATGCCTAAAATTGTAGTCAGCCAAAAGCAGTCTTGATGAAAAGGTTCTGAAGAAAAGCAACTTTTATCCCCAGACAATTTAATTTAAGGAAGTAGTAATTGGGTGGTGGGGAAAGTCAATTTATAAGAACATGAAAGAAATAATATATTAATGACCTGTTTAAAAAAAAAATAAATTTCCCCAGCTCAGCCGGGATTTGTTCTCCTCTTTTAGGCAGACCACAGCCTCTGTCTTCCCCTACTATCTGCACGGTAATGATGATTCACAGTGATTCTGCATTGCATGACTTGTGAGGTTCATTTTATAGTCCTGGTGTTACTAGCATCCAGACACATTAAATACAAGAAAAATATTAATTCTGTTTTATGTTTCTGGCATATATAAGTACACTTGTTAATAGCTATTGATAACCTCTTACAAAAAACTTCTGAAAGCGTAGCCACTAAATGCTGTTTCTGAGTATTTATTTCTATGTAACTGTCAACATTTAGTTACAGCAAACCTGAAACAGATTTTTGGGTAGTATAAATATCTTGAGTTTTGAAAAAGAATTCAAAAACTGTAAGCAAGTGCAGTATAAAATATGGAATCATGTTTTTGTTGGATGTTCCTTATGCTTTAAGACTTTTAAGAGAATGATAAGAACATGCCAGAAAATTATTAACTCTCCCCCAAAATATGCAGTGGCAGCTGCTTCTAATGTTTTGAAACTAAGTCACTAGAAAGCCTACAACTGATATTTATTCTGTAACTATTCATATGAAATAAAACATTTTAAACTGATGTTTCAGATTATGACTTTTTAAATAGAAATAATTAAAATGTACGCCAAAAAGGCCGTGGTGGGCTGAACCATTTACAACATACAACTATGATACACATTTCTTTCAGATAAATTCAAAACTTGCTTAAGATTTTAGTTTTATTGCTCTGAAGCCCTGTTCAACTCACCTATAGAACTACTTTAGTCTCCACCAGAGCAACAAAAACATATATATATATATAGAGTGCAAATAACAACAAAATATACATGTACAAACAACTTTCTAGAAAGAATACAGAACGAAATAAAGTGCAGAGCCCAAAGATAAATTTAATTTTCTATAAGCATAAAAAATATATCAATATTCAAATTTAAATGGTAGGCTGAATAAAGAGTCAAAATGGTTAATACTTACTCAGAAGACATACTTGTCATAACTAGCGTCCTTGTTGGCTAGAGACATGAAAGAAACAAGAAAACATAAAAAATATGAAAAAAATCCCTTTGAAAAAAACCCCTTAAATTAGAAAATGTTATGTTAAAAGGTGCAAACTACTTCATAACTATAATATCACCTGGGGAAAAGTTTGTACTTATTAGCACATATACTAGAAATATTAAACTCTGAGGATATGGAAAGAAGGAAAACCCTTCAATAATGTTTTATGTCAAAGCACAAGATATAGCAGAAGACAGGAATGTAAGCTTTTTTTAGTAAAAGCAAAATGCAAAGGATTTCCAGCCTGAGATGCCACAGAAATAAGGTCAGTATTGGTCTACTAAGTTTTCGACAGACGGAAACGGAAGCTTACCCACAACAAAGAAAACCTGCAATTTAAAATTCCAGTTTCTTCCAAAAGAAAGGTAGAAACTGGCTGGGACGCTTCAAAACAAGAAATATAATTTTAATGATTTTGTTTTTATTTTGATACTGTATTTTTGGGGGTTTTGGCACAACTTCAGTACTTTATGTCAAGGTTAAATAAACATTGTTTCAACTCTTCAGTGTTTTCTAGTGAATAAAAGTTGTCCAAGTAATATCACAAACAGAACATACTCAAAGAATACAGCAATCTTCAAATCAGCAATTCTGAGACACCTTAAACAGCAGTCCTCCCTTCTCCTGCAATACTTCCCGTAGCTTATGTGAGAAGCAGGAATGTTTGCCCCATACGGACTTAAAATAACCTTGGGAAGAATTATTGTTACAGAGGTGAGAAGAGGAGGAAGTTCACCACCACTGACCATGAAAGCCTCCAGTATGCACAAAAGCAGGACAGAACATCAATTTTAACAGTATCAGAGAAATACATAACTACATAGAAGATGGTCATTAAAAAACATATGTAAGAAGACGTTTTGATCATCTTAGTTAAGAATTACTCGTAGCTACATAAACATGCACAAATATATATATACACAAACACTTTGATTTTGTAGGAAAAGGAGACTGAATTTTATACAATGATTTAAAAAAACTTCTTCTAATTTTCAAAATCAGTATATGAATTTAAATTACTTCTCCATATAGCTACTGCTCCATATGAAATACTAACTCCCACTTCTGCCCCCCAATATATTACCACGACCACAAGTGGTAAGCTTCCCAAGTCTCCACTAAAATTCTGTTTCTTTTGAGTAATGCACTGAAGTAAGAGTACAAAAATATTTCTGATTGGGAGCACAGGCAATAAAAAAATATTTCAGGGCAGCTCATTTTACCCAGTAATGAATCAAAGAACAGAAGAGAGAAATCTAATGCAATTCCATCTGACCTCTGTTATCAGTACAGAACAGTTCTCTATTGAACAACTAAGTAATCTCTCACATTTAAGAAAAGAGATGGAAATACCTGTGTAGACTATTAGACTAATAGAATGTAGACTAATAATGTGCACCATGACTATTCATTATATGAACACTCTTTACATAAACAGAACACAATTTAGATACCATTGACAATGCAGATTAAAGATAACACAAGTAGTAGTTTCATTCATTTCAACATACACATGGCAATTTCATTGTGGTTGTGTACATTTAAAAAATGCAAAATCCAGATATTATTTGAGTCTTCAGAAGTAACATAATGCAGCATATTCAATAATTTTTAAGATTAATGATAAACATACACTCAGACCACACTATGTAAGCTCTACAATACTTAAAACTGACCATGTATGCAATGTGAAAATATAAACACAAATAACAACGAAACAAAACTTCAAAATAAAAAAGGATGAAACTTTTGCATTGAAATATTTGAAAGAAATTCTATGAAGTATTTTTGGAAATACAAGTTTCCAAATTCTAACTTGTTGCCAGCAATACTTACTGATGATGTCTCACTCTACTGCTAGCCTGATAGATAAAAAGAATATGCACTTATCTTGATGAAATTTGGTTCTATTCTTAGCCAAAAGAATTTCTACTGCATTACTTCCAAATCCAAACAAGCAATTTAATTGCTCTTGAAAGTTCCAACTCAATTCTACACTGGAATTTTATATGCAAATAATTTGAGCAAAAATAATGACAATGCAACAATATACATCAAATATATCTATCATAACATGAATATATTAGTATTAAGTTACATACACTCAAAATTTGACAATAAACACTCAAAAAAGACATCTAGTAACATATTGAGTAAGGGTTCTTGTAGCAAAAGGACTGCACATTACTGCATAGGTTCGGTCAGATGATTAAAATCAGATGTGAGGCCACATTACTATAAGTATATGCCTCATACTGTCTTAATATACATTGTAGGATCTCCATAAACTCATGAGCATTAAGGGACTCTGGGATGTAACAGCCCAGGAAGGTAAAAAACAGGGCTTAAAACCAAGGTTTTGGTTTGCTCCGTCCAGTCTTTCTGGGGTGGAAAAACTCACCTACATCAAATGTGTATGTTTCAGCATGGTCACGACATTCTCCTATATTACCTGAAGCCAGGCCTCATTGCTGTCACAATCAAGCTCCTTGTCTAAAAGTCTGGAGTTAAACCCACACACAGCAATTGCACTAGGTTCTTGAGAGTGTTTGTCTAGTATTGGCTCTAAAGTAGATTCTGACGTGCCAGTTCAGAATGTGCAGAAAAATACCCTTCCTCGCAATTTTTATAAACGTTATGAAAGTATTACTAATCATACCACTATTTTTGCCAAACTTGGCTTAAAAAGAAGCAATACTATAAACCAAGGCCAGTGCAGCTTGAGATCCTACAGCTGCTTCTTCAGCTTCAGAGCAGAAATGTTTGCTAGGAGTTCCTGAATACCGTGTCTATAGGTAAGTAAAAATAGTGGATCCACACAAATCAGGAAATCTACAGCCTGTCCTGACCTTACCCTGCAAGGTCAGAATTTGAATTGTAGTTTTTATGTTACAACACATCATGTACAGGGTAATGCAGTGAGTATTCTGAACAAATGTCTTGTCAGTGCACATTGAAGTGGTTCAAAGACTCAAGAATGCAGTAGGGTGCACGCAAAATGGAGAAATTGGAAATAAATTTAATTTCTTTCAAGCTATTATTTCATTTGCATTCAGAACTGCATATTTTCGCAAGTTAAAGGTCATTTGCTAAGCAGACAATATTTTGTTTTATTGCTTCAGGAAGACAAGCTGTACTCTTTAATTACAGTTACAAAGTGGAAAACTTAGCCAAACTATGCTCTAATTTTCAGTTCTACATTTTTCAAGTTAATTGCTTTCTCCCCCACCCCCTACTATGCAATTTTTCTTCTGTGCTTTTTGTGTCTGTTTTATTTTACATGTTGCTTTTATTGAAAAAAAAAAGAGTTAGCATTTACTTTTCTGACCAGCAAAAAGACATCTGGTGAGCATCATTATGAGTTCTAATGCACGTTTGTAGCAGGAGTATTATTAATAAAACACTGGAAAAGGTGGTATTAAGTTAACTGGTCCTTTTATTTACCATTAATCTCTGAGTCCTGAAGAGTTGCATATCCATACTCTGAGTCAGAGCACACGTTGCTTTCTGAATTATTTTTGAGGTCTGGAATACAGACTTTGTTATAAATTACAGCTTCAGCTTTCCTTTATATATTTCTTAGAAGCACTGTTGCATTAAGTACTTCTTTAGTGTCTGCCAACAACAAGATTTTTCTAAGTCATCTGAAATACAGAACATTCATTTCAGTAGCTAAAAGGAAACAGTATTTGTAAATCTCCCCAGTACTTAGAAGTGATACTTCCTATTTGTTAACTGACTTACACCACAAAAGAGGTGTCCAGCCTCAAAATATATCCTTTTTCTCTTCTAAATTTGAGCTGGTGTTTCTTGGAGCTGAAGGACAAGAAGAAAAAAGTACTGTTTTGTACAACCTGCTTGTCAAGAAGGTGAACTCAAACTTTGCTTTGTAAAGCATGTAATGAGTTCTTTTTCATAAGTGACAAATGAATAAAAATCAGACCATAAAATGTTTTCCCAGACTAGCTCTCAAGAATGAAGTGTATTCATGCAAAGAATTGATTTGATAGGAATAGGTTTAGATTTGTCACTGGTTAAATTCCAGCCTATGTATATTAGATCTCATTTTATCTTCGTATCAAGAACCCAGGTCTCAAATATTTTTCAATAAATTATTTCAACTAAACCACTTTTAAATTGTATATGAATTAGTCCAAGTGCTCCTCTTGTGCCTTAGAGTTGACTGAAGTTCTGAAAGAAATAAGCCTCAGAGTAGTCTCAAACTCAGATACATATTTTAGTGGAGTTAAAAAAGATCTTCAACTTCAGGACTCGACAAGATACTCTAAGTGGTTTGGGCAATATACAAGGGATAAAGAACTTTTGGAGGGTGGGAGGCAGGCAGGAAGAAAACAGTGCATGTGTGAGCAAAGACAGTTAAGGGAGAATATATTATACTATCTGTTTTATAATCTTCAAATCCCTTTTTTCTTTGGCTATTGTAGGTTCATCAGATGGTTTTGAAATCGCTTTACTACCCTTGTACTCAATTTTGATCTTTACAACTGCATTTCAGAAGTAATAATCTTCAGTCTTACTAGTATACAAACCAAAAGACAGAGCTGTATGTAGCATAGAAATATTAAAAAATCTGGTGAATTTCACTCCGCTTGTATTTAAGAAGATTGCAATGAGGACCCAAAACTTTAAGGCTGTTTATAGAAACAATTTATAAGTATTACTACATTAATTTATTCAAGTAATTGTGGCTCATAGCTGAAAATAACTTGTAATAATAATGAATGACAACTATTCAGTATTTTTAAACAGCAATTATTCAAAGCTGTAATTTACTTTCTGGCTGGCCTTTCTCTTATCAGTCCTTTGATACTGATATTTTTCAAGTTTCCTCTGGCTGCAAAAGTCAATTTCAAGTGTAGTTTCCTCACCAAACACAGTATCTTTGCTTTGGTCCTAGAAAGATGCGAAGAAATGAGCCCATCCTAACCAAATTCACTATTGTTAAGCGGAAAGATGAAAAAATGAATTAGTCTTTTAGAAGACAGAAAAATTAAACTATGTGACAGGTGCCTGGGCATCATTTTTCCTTCACTGCCAAATAAAAAAAAAAAAGAGAGATCCTGTAACTGAAGACATAGGAACCCCTAGAACTTCTGCTGCAAGATAAAAGAGAATTAACAGTTTCAGACTTTTCAGACTAGCAGTGCCAGAGTTCACAACTTTCTGACATTCTCAGCTTTTCACATGCAACCAATCACAGCTAAAAACTATATTTAAGAAAAATAAAAAATTCCAACCATAGGGATGCAAAACTGTAGCAAGGGATAGCTTTGCCAGCATTCCGCAACTTTGAAGGACAGGTTTACCTGTCTGTGATCATCAGCAAAACTGGAGAGGGACTTTGTTTTTGTTAGGATAGTCAAAAATTAAGGGGAGAGGAGATGTTCCCTCCCAATAGTTTCATTGCAATCAAAAATATTCTCCATAAATCAGCATGACATTATTATTATAATTTCTACAAGCACAGGCAGTAGATTCCAATTCATTCATTCCAATGGGAAGCCCAAGCTTTTCCAGCATGTACAAATTAGGGATTGACTTTCTGATGAGCATCACTCAGGAAAAGCAACAGTCCAGTTCTTAATTGTATTTTATCAGGAAAGTTTCACATCTTTACCTTATTAAGTGAAACCTGAGGAAAATCACAAAACCATATAATATCCTTCATTTGGAAGGCATCCAAAGGGATCATCAAAGCCCAACTCCTGGCCCTGCACAGGACAACCCAAGAGTCACACCATATGCCTGAATGTTCGAACGCTTCTTGAACTCTGTCAGGCTTGATGCTGTGACCACTGCCCTGGGGAGCTATTCCAGTACCTGACCATTTTCTCTTTGGGTGAAGAACCTTCTTCTAGTATCAGACAGAGACAGCAGGATTACCAGTGTGACAGAAGTGAACACATTCTGTAAATGGAATGCTAAGGGGGCGGGGGGGCAAAAGCTAATTTATAGTTTAGATTCTAACATGATTAGATTCTAAGATGAAAGCTCAGGTGAAGGAAGGGTACTTGTTCACCCCAAAAAAGTCACAAGATAGGAAAAAGAGGAACCAGCGCTATCACAGGGTAACACTGTGTAGCACAGAAAACTTGTATAGGCAAGCAGAAACATTTTAAAGACAACACTAAGGACAGATTAATTCTGTCATTAGCACCAAATAATGTCCAATACTCACCTTCCCAAATGATCTGTGAAAAATCATGCAGTTTACTTTTTTCTGCTGAAATTTTAGGCTATATGAACTTCTCCCCCCTAATCCCAGCCTCACCAAGATTAAGAAAACTAATTTGTACCTTTCTACAAAGAATTCCAACTAAAAATTAAGTATCATATAGAATGAATCTGTTTCATCTGTTCCAACAAAAAATTGATTATGCTTTCATAAAGATCCAATGAAGTAAACAATGCCTCCAGACAGCTGACTTACGACCAATTAAAAGCATTTTATAAAGCATCAGGTGAGCTACCCTATTGACTTACTTTGAGATTAAAAAAAAAGAAGCCACAAGAGTAATGGGCAACAGCAGAGTAGCATCAGTGAAATTAATTGCTTGACATTTAAGACCTTGTCAGCATTAAATTCTTGGTCATGATGGTTTCTACCTTTCATGAAAAGTTCATCAGAAATGAATGTTTGCCTCAGCTACTTCACTGGGGACATCAGTGGCTCATTATCTCACCATTGTGAGTCATTGGGCAGAACAACTTAGGCACAGAGACACATTTCCATTGTGCAGGCTGTAAGCATGGAACCATTTTAAGAGGGAAAGAACCATTTTGCTTTACCCTAACTGTTACATGATGGGTTTGCACAATTGTTAGCAGTGTGAGGTTAATTTGGATAGCTGAAGTCCTCTGGAGACTGCCAACTACGCAACAGTCAGTGGGATTTGAGATGAAGATGCTTGCAGGCCGAAAGACCCAGTCCAGGATTTATGTTAATTTTGTGTTAAGATACACAAGATTTTAAACTTCAGTAAATACTTTGCTGACAAGATTGTAACCCACTTGATGGCAATCAACAACCTGACTAAAATCTTTACAGCCTTCTAGACCATATGGCAAAAATTTACTTCACTCTTTAAATTGCTACAGCAATATTAGGAAGGATATAATAATAATTTTTAAAAAACCCACATAAATATTTTTTAGTATCTTGAAGGATTATGAATTAATTATACTTGCAGACAAATATTTGAAACACAAAAGATTTTTGTAGTGCATATGTAATGTGTTGCAAGATTTTTTTCCTGTTTGACTGATTGCATATTTATATTTCTGTTCCACACAGATTTGTTTGTCATAATTCAATTCTGCAAGGATCACACCAATAATCTATCAAACATTTAATTTCAATGAAGAAAAGGATGGAGAATGGAAATGGAAATCTTAATGAAGAAACAACAAATACTGACGAAAAAGAGTTTAGGAAATCTTTTGTTCAGATTGATTTTCAACAATTTTCAAAAGCTGCAAGACTATAATTTAGAAAGAAGACCCATTAACAAAAGGATTTCCAGCCTGTAGAGTTATGCCAGATAACAACAAGTTTATGTAGGCTGCTCATTTTTCCAAAAAAAAAAAAGAAAAAAAAAAGAAAAAAGAAAAAAGAAGGATCTAAGCAGCAGTTGCTTTTCCTCCTGATAGTTGCTGATTCCAAGAGGGAAAACAGTTTTACAGTTATTCTCTGCCAAACCAGCTGCAGTCCAGTGGATTATGTGGTTTTCTGGCATGATGGTTGTGAACATAGTGCATCTCAAAATCAGAAAAGAACAGCATACATACATATCTTCAGCAATGAGGTATGCTTCAAGCATGCACTCTGTGATCTGACTTCTTGCACAACGTTTCCGTACTGTTCCCCTCATGCTCTAAGCAGGAAAGCTGTATTTGCTTTTTGCACCTAAGCCTTCCTTCCACCATTAAATCAAAGAGTGCCACAGACTTTTATTTAAAAGGATGGAGATGACATAGATGTACTTCAAATAACTTGAGATTCCAGGACGCTCCTCTTGATCAATTTCCTACTTGCCTAAAATTAGTAATAACAAGATATTCTGAATTAACGTAAAGGTGCATAAACAGTCTCTTAATCAAAAGTCACCAAGCCTCCCAAACTTCTGGGAAAAAAAAAGAAACAGTGAAATGGGATTTTTTTCCTTTATTCCATGAAGACAAAAAAAAAATTTCAAAACTCTCCACCTACTTAAGCTTCTATGCCTTCTTTTAGAAGCAGATTCTAAAAAATAACCAATATGTTAATTTGTTGAGCAAACAGAAATTTAGTGACAATTTTATATAAAAAACTGGGGAAATTCAGTTCCTGGATCGTTCCTATCCTGCCTTCTAAGATGACAAGCTACAGTCAACCACCTCAGGTTTCACTGTCACAGCACATTTTCAGTGTTCCAAACAGCAACATATACAAGAGTGAATACCAGCTGCAAGTGTCCCTGGAACAACAGGAAACAGCTTGAGCTGAAAGGAGCATGTGCCTTTTACCCTAGAAAGGCACTGATTTTAAAAGACACTGTTTTAAAATTAAGAAATAGTCCACAGCACTTCAGTAGGTAGTCCCAAATAGCTACTATGAAACCTGTCATAAAGAGAATGATTTCTAGGGACCCAAGGTCATAAATCAACCCATTAGGTTCATCTACAGGAGACAATCCTGTCAGGAATGATAGCATCCCTAAGGGATGATAATAAAGCTGTTGACATTAGGATATGGCCCAAAGCATGCAATGTATCAGCATCAGATGCTATCAGCAGCAGATGCCAAGGGTATGGCTTCTGTCCTGGAAGCCCTCCACTTGAAGTAGGAAAAATGTGGGGGACAAATTTGCTAGCTGGAGAAAGTCCAGAACCAGAATTGCATTGCGAAAGTTTGAGTGAAAATAGTCATGGGATTAATCATATAGAAGGATTTTTGAAACAGTTGCAAACCATGGGATTCATAGGCATCCTTCATGGTGCTATCCTCTGACCACCCCCATTACACCAAGCATTTTCACCAAACCATAAAGACAGGTAGTACCAGTTTTTTCTTCGTTAACTGTAATGGAGCTTGCATGCTTACACCTTGTCTAATTCACTGTCTATTCATTTGTGTCTCAAAGTCAGTAACATTTCAAGTATCAGTATTTAAAATATGTACCTATTCAAAGCAACTACAAGTCAAAACAGGAAGGAAAATATAAAACTATGTTGTCCCCAAAACCAATACAATCTAAGACAAGTCTGAGTGCACATATAAAATATGGTCATAAAGTCACTTTCCTGAATGTCTGGCAAGATGCTTAATGTTTTATAGTTACAGATTTTTCAGGAAATTAACATTTGTTTTGCCACAAATAAAGTAATTTTAAAAAGGATTGTGATAACAGGATCTAACAATGGCCTGCTTCACGCTATTTGTTCCACAGCATGAGCTTAGATTGCTTGTAAAAATCTTTTCTCAAAAAATCTCTTAAATTCAGTGTTGATGTACCTTCACCCACATCCAAGAGCTACAGAAATATGAGCCAAGATGAATCTCTTTAAAAACAAAACTGAAGGAATTTCAGTTAGGTCCATACTTGTCTTCTTTGTAAAAATATGTTTTTAATCATCCCTCATGACACTTAACTGGTATTTTCACATGGTTAAAGAGTTTCTTCTTTTCACTCAGAAACAGTATTATGGGTTTTTTTTTTTTACTTTACAGTTTATTCTGATATAATTTCTAGTGATTTGAGACTTTTGATGTGAGACTCTTAGATGCCTTAAAAGACATCCAGCACCTCTCAAATCCCTCTAAAACTATAAACCAAATTTTTATTTGAACAAAAATGGCAGTTAACTGGTTAATAATAATGAGTCTCTGATCTTTTTAAAGTACAAAATATTTAATTTGTGACATGCAACAGATGTTGTGATAAATGTAAACTTTTTTGTGACAATAAGCTATGAAATGAGCACTCAACAGTTCACCACTGCTGTAAATAATTTGTTTGACTACATCTTCGGCTTTAAGATGAATTTTAGTTATTTCACTTTATCTTCCCCATGCAAAGCAACAAGGAATAATGTATCCAATTTCATGGAATAGTTGAGAAACACATCACAATGCATAAAGGGTTTATTTCATCCCTGCAATCCACTATCACCAACTTAGATTTCTAGACCAGGGAAGCCACCTGCTGACATTCACAAGCATTAATTGACAGTGTTTATCCTTACCAACTCTGTCTCAAAACCAACAGTGAATTTTATAAATTTGGCTGTATGCACTGCCTTTGAACACACCAAAAGTCCTGGTTTTGGGGTAGTGATGATGTGTTTTTAAATCCAAAAATCTTTTTTCTGAAGCCATTAAAGGTTCTTGAAAACATTAATTATCTTTCCCAAATGTGCATGCAGCTGCGATTATAAACTGTTTTGTCTTCATAGCTTTTGTTTCTTGACAGTACAATTTTACCTATATTTGATTTGATATCTCCCATGTTAACAGTGCAAGAAGCACGCCTACGTAAAGAGTATAGATAAAGAAAACTATTAGTACTTTAAAATTGTGATATACTATACAAGTATCTGAACAAAGTGATTCTTAGTTTTGACTTCAGCTAAAACAAAATACAAGAAACTCAACCTGTATGAAGTTTTGAAGAAAACAAAAGCATACTACAGTAGCACAGCAGAGAACGCAGAACCTATAGCTTGATTTCTATTAAAGAAATTACAAATGAAAAATTGAAAGAACCACAGAAGTAAATAATGTTAACACTTAGACCTCAAGGTTTTTGTTTCCTAAAATATATTTTTCCTTGGCTTTTTTAACATTTATCATTACATAGTGAACTCCAAAGGCCTACTGACATGCATTCACTGTACTGAATGAATTAGAATGATAATGGTCGTTGTAGCATACACCACAGTGCAAGAGATGCAACTAAACTACACTAATTATCTGGGAACTACATTCAGCAAGCATTTAAAGTATTTTTAAAGAGGCGTGAGATTTCAAACCCTTTTTCTACAAAATAAAAAGATAGCTTCAATTTACATAGCTGTCTCCTATTTTGGGAAGCAAAGTAATGAATTTAACAGATCACACTTATAACAGATTCCCAGCAATACGGTCTGTCTGAAGACTCACATAGCTGCATTGGTGGGAATGTTTGTACATCTAAGTATCTAGGAAATGACATTTCTTTTACAGTTGTATTTTTAGCACAGAATTTCTTTTCAGATTTAAATAAATGTTAGGAAATTCTTTATAATACTACGATTCAATAAAATAATACTTTTAAAAATATTTGCACCATTTCTCTCCCACTTTTTTCTTTAGGCAAAGGAAACTAACTTACATTTTCTAACTTAACTTTTACATTGCCAAAAGTCAGCAAAAGGTTGCAATGTTTAAGCCACAGCCACTGGAAAAAAAGTATTAAATAAAAATGGTGTATAATGTTTGGTTGCTTTTATAAAGCTTCAAGAACATATTTTGATTGGTAGGAGAGAGGCTTTGCAATACAATTATTTACAAAAATTTACATAGTCTCATCTTGTTTAGAAAAATATTCTCTTAAAATTTAAACTTTTCAGTGCAACAGTCTCATTGCCAGACACAGCACCTGGTTAATCACATAGCATGTTTTTGTGAAGTTCCTTTTTTTTAAAACTTTTCAGTCAAATCCCTGTTCTTCCCCAAAATTGTCTCCATATGCATCTGCATAGCCAAGATGACAATGAAAACCTTTAAAATAAGTTTAATAATAAAAAGCATTCATGACATGAATGAAACTATGCACTACTATTTTATTGATATTTGACTGAAATGGTATTATCACCAAGGTGAAATGGGTGGATAAAAGAAGCCATCTCAAAACACTGAATAGGAATTTTCTCTAGCACCCACTTTGCTTTGCTACTGTTAAACACCTCACAGAGCAAGCAGACACCACACAGAACCATTTAAAGATACCTCTGACTGCAAGGTGAGATCTGAAAAAGGGGAACAATAAAGAATTATTTCATATTGCTTTTTGTTTGTCTTCAGTACAGAATCGTTATGTTGGGATCTTAAGACAAATGAGTCAGAATTAGAACTGATATATAATGCTCTTGTTGAGTAATTTCACTAGAGAAGGAATCAGAACCAACAAACCTGACAAATGCCCAAGCACACTTTCTGCAAATAGCCTTAGAAAGAGCCATTGACTGTGGTTTGTGGATTTACATATAGCAGCTTTGGTCAGTTGTTTTGTGCCAGGTAATGAAACTATTCTGGAGAGATACTTTAGCCAAAAGAGTACACTACCTTAAATGCTTCTACATGCATCTAGAGTGATTTATACATTCTAGTTATTAATTTTACACATAATATATTTAGGAAAATAAAGGGAATTAATATTAAAAAAGTAAAACGGAGTAAGGTGCAGTAAAGTCAAATAATCTTTTTAATCCAGAGATCACTGGTCCATGGAAGTTAATATCCAATCTTCAGGATGTTTAAAGTATTGAACAATTTAGTAATTGCACCTGCACAAAACCTTTACATAAAAAAGTTTCAAAATCTGCGATCAGTCTCTTTGAAACTCCACCAGTATCTACCAATGAAACAACTAATTTCATATAGTTAACAACAGCAATCTTTTAGTGCTTTAGGACTTTCCATTCTCAAAAGAACTCAGCACTCATTTCCATTGTGACTTGCTACTTACTGATTAAAAGAACTAATATTTATTTTCCTGATCAGTTCTATATTTATTTAAAAGATTTTACAAAGGAAAAACACTAAAAAAAAGATTCAGTGCTGACTCAATCCTTTCTCCCTTTTTTACAGCCAAACTGAGCTTAAATAGTAAATTAAGAAATTTACTTTTACCAGAACTTAAAAGAAAATTTTACATAAATCTTCATTCTACAAAAACATCCACTGGTAATGATCCAGTATAAATATAAAAAAAAAAAACCTGCTGCATTTAGTAACTCCTCCAAAATGGACAGGCACCTTTTCAGGTAACTTTAGTGGCTTTTCAGCTTTTTTCAGTTTGAACCGGTTTATCAATCTCCTTTATGATGTCAGCTTGGCATGAGCTCAGCCACCATAAGTCATCAGAGAGCTCAGTTTTATGATTAAAGACCAAGGCCATTAGCATAATATTTCAAGAAAAGTGAGATTCAGGAAAGTTTTAAAATTGATACTGCAAAGATAATTTATTTTAATTTTTGTACATACAAAGACACTCAATGATCCTCCACGAAAGAGCTTAACAAAGAAAATATTAGTTAAACTGACCTTCTGGAGTCTTCCAGCTTTTCTTAAGCCCACAGTGTGCTTATTCTTTTGTTCGTTAAAAATTTTGCAAGAGCTATCAGTATCGTGACACTCTGAAACTTCATCTTCGCCACCTAGAAACCAGATTTAGAAACTTAAAATGAAAAATGCAATCTTATGAAATGAGACTGCAACCTATTATTTTATCATAGCACAGTGCTGTGCACCCTTGAAATATTTCTTAATAATTTGTACTTGCTATTTTTTCACTGTATTTCAGTTAGGGAAAAGGAATGACAGTCAAGCATCTGATTGCATCTTTGGGTATCTGTTCTTATAAATAAACCAGATGTAAACTCCCAATTTCCTGTATTTTGAAAATTATATATTGACTACAAGTAGAGAATCTGCTAAATTGCTATTTATTATAAAATGTGCACTTCCTCTGCATAGAGATATTTGGGTATGAAGATTCAGTGGCTAGATTTTCTTTTCCTTATTGACACATCAATGCTTTTGGTACACACTTTGTTTATCTAAAATGACATGAAGGTCTGAAACTTGTTTTCAAACGCTTTGCATGCAAATCTAGCAAACTGTTGGCAGGCAAGGATTCTGTGCACATAAAGGCATATCAGACCTATTAGATATGAAAAGGAAGCATCCATGAGAAGCACTCTGTCAAAAACCAGTATTTTTCATTATGTATTTTATAAATTCTTCAACTCTGTCAGAATGACTTTCCTAAGAACTAAATAATAAATTTCTGAATCATTTGAGAAATTAGCTTGCCTGCCTAAGATGAACATTTTTGATCTATCTTTTAAACAATTAAGCTTTAAATATTCTAAATTTAAGGAGAGCATTTTTCCCAAATGTCATTCAATAAAGTCTAATTTAGAACATTTGTTCATTTTTCATTTCAAAAAAATGGATGAGATCAGCTAAAGAATGTCTAATTAGTGATTAAATTGGCCTAAATTTAGCTCCTGCCAACTAAGTTTTTTGATTAGTTTTGGAAAATACTGAAGGGTACTATCCCTATTTAGTATGCATATATAACTAAGAATCATTTGTTTTTCTCTGACAGCTACTTAAACTCTTAGTCCTTGAGGCGACAAAACATCGGATTACAATTCATTATGATTACTCTCTTTATAATCTTTAAACTAGTCAAAATTTATTGCAGTAATTTTTGTGTAATAAATGTAAACTTGGTTTTCAGGTACAATTGTTGATTTAAATTCAATATTTAGGTATACAGTGTCATGTAATAAAGAAATAACTAATAGCTACGTTAATTTTATTTAGTATTGCACTGAGGCCAACCATTTTCAATCTGAGGAAGACTGATGGCAAGTAGAAGAGAACATCTTGCAACATAATAAAGAATTACCTCTTTTGCATAAGAAAAAGAACTTTTATACACGTATTTGAAATATTAAAAAAACCCAAACTGTTTACATGACTGCATAGGATGTAAAGAGATCATGTACTCCACTGCTATACCCAAAGTAGTATCTGTTAATTTCGATCAGGTTTTTTTATTTCAGGTTTTTTGGGGTTTTTTTTGAGTGGTACTTGGGTTGGGGGCTAACAGTGAAAAGTGGTGTAATATTCTTTTTACTACTCTTGGCCTGAATGCTCATGCTCCACAGCACTTGTCCCACTTGGGCTTAAAGACTTAAAACCTGTACTCCTGGACTTCATTCTAGTTCAGGTTCACTCCTGTGGGTTCTTCATATTTTCAGGAAAGCAGGAAGAGAGGAGAATGTCCCTTATCTCTGATTATCAGCTCATGGATCTTAGGCACCACATTAATAAGGCCTATTCTTTGCTATTCCATTCCTGTCTAGCACTTCTCAAGCACTTTCCAGCTTTTCCATCCTATAGGTCTCAAGCTTCACTATTTTCTGTTTTTTCCTGATTACTTATTTTTAAAGCAGTAACTCAGGCATCAATAATGAGTTTTCATCTTTAGTAGCTTTTCCTAGAAGACTTTAAAGTTGACAGAAGTTTTTGAAGCAATTGCTTCCAGTGTTAGTTCTCCCTAAACCAAGTCCAAATATGCAGGTAACTCCTGCCACTGTGGTCCATTAGATCCCCTAAATTCTCTTCCAAAACACTGCTCAATGTTTGGCACCAAAATGAACAACTGAGCCCTCTGCATTATCACGAATTAGAAGCATTATCACAAATTAGAGCAATTTTGCTTTGCAGTTTAAGTTTCTACTCATTCATGATAATTTTAACACCTATGAGAAGTTTTGAACCAGAATATTATCTTCAGAATTCCATTTGATATTTCCATTGAATTGGAAAGCAGTGATTAGGCAAAAGGAGCTAGTTCTGCTCAATCAAATAAACCATGTCTATCTAATAAAATCTTTTTCTATAGCACAGTTCTCTACTTTAAAAATATTGAGAATATTTAAAAATATTCTCTATTTAAAAATATAAAAATGTAAGTTCTCTACTTTAAAAATTATGAAGTGTTACTTGAGGTATGTTGTATCTACTATTTTGTACTTATCCATAGAGGCATTTACCCCAACACGAAGGAATTAAGTCCAAGTTTGTCATCATTAGTAATCCTTCAGGTACACATGCACAGAATATTTAATACCTTGTATTGTTATTATATTATAGATATTACTGAAGCATGGGCAAACAAGTTTTTATTATACAGAACATAATTTCTTCAAGTTTTCTGAAAACTTATGTGCCTCCCCAGCTTCTCAGAGTGAGCCTGTTAATGGTTTATAAAAATTGTATGTAGTTTGTTATGTGCTCTAGGACAAGTGCCATGAGGCTTTGGCAAATTTGACTACATCAAAATAACTCTCAGCCTGTTCCTCTACTCAGAAATACTTGTCCTCTTTTGTTTTAATAATTAGTTATAATTCAACTTTTTGTAATGATAAATAAAACAAGGAATCAAGGAAGAAACAGTTTTCTTCCTCATGCCTCATTTGTTTTTTAATATGACATAACAGAATCTCAATAGAGGACATTATAAAATATTTTTAGTGAGCCTATATTCTTCCAAAGCTGAAAAAAACCAAAAGGCACATCAAACCTAAGGAAGTTTTCACATGTGTGCTTTTAAAGACAAACAATATTTTAGCAGCATTAAGACCCATAACACCTAGAACTTCAGGTAAAACTCAATAATCTAAATTAAACACAATGATTTCTTGCACCAAATAACAGAATGACATTCTAGATTTTCCAACTTAACACTGAACTACATTAACTACAGTACAATGGGTCTTAGTTTAAGTCTTTTTGCCAATTAAGATAATATTTGCCTTCCACATTAGCATAAATATATAAAATTAACTCACATAAGCCTTGAGTTTATTTTTAAGACTGGAGGTAATGCTGAAGGTCTGAGTTCAAATTTCTAAATGATTTTAGCATGATAAAAGCTTAAGAGAATATACGCTTGCATTCCTTGTGCATTACTATTTATTGTTGTAGCTTTCAGATGAAGAGTCACATGACCTGTAGATGAGTAAGATGAACATAAGTAGCAGTATTTATTTCAGCAGAACAACTGGGCAGCCTTGAATGTGCCCTACAAAGGAAACTGAAGCTTGCTACCACATAAGCATTAGGCCTTGAAAATTTCGTTTCAGATTAGCCTCCATATTCTGCTTTAAAATGAAATGTTCTAAGTAGTCTATGGAAAGAAAGCTTATCAAATCATCTTGTCATTAAAGATACTGGGTAAAAGTGCCACTGACATAAAATCACAACAAAAAAATGGGCAAGAAAAATGTTTTATATGGCTGATTACTCACAACCATATATATATGATGAATGAAGATAATTCATTAGTTTTTAAAAAATATACTGGATTTACCAGTTTCAAATAATGTACAATACACAGAAAAAACCCAATTTACAATTTATTTACTAATAGGGACAAAAACCAACTTACATTTAATTAAAAAAGGAAATGCTTAATCCATAATTAATAAAAACCAATTATTCCATCACAGACATCATAGAAGTAAGTGTAATACAAGATTTTCATTTTCTACCACAAAACTTGCATTATTAGGGAAAACACAATTTCTCTTACATTATTGATTCCTTCCATTTTTAAGTGAGCTCATTCAAGCTGTCAAACTTGAGGTCATACTTGCCCACACTTTGTGTAAATCTATGGAAATAATATACTTTGGTGAAATTAGGGAAATCCATTTCATTAGGTCCAGCACATCAGTAATAAGCTTGCTGTATGCCCACCTTGCTGCCCCAAGACCTTGAACTCCAACATTTCATGGTCACTGCAGCAAGGCTGTCCTTGAGCTTCACATTCCTCATCAGCACCTCCTTCTTGGGGAGAACAAGATCCAACATAGAATCTACTTCATGGCTCATCTATCACTTGGAGCAGAAGGTTGTCCTTTTGGGTATACCTTTATACCTGTATAACATACACCTGCATCCACTGGTTTTTAAACTGTATAAGAAATTATGCACTCCAGATATTAAAATACAGGTAAACTCAAAATGGCAGCTCATAGTTCAGCAGCTTATTACTCACATATATAGGCACAGCCATGACTCAACATCCTCACTGGATTTCATAAGTCTGATAGCAAGTTTGTTGAGCCCTTTAAGTTAATAATTAGTTTTATAGAATTAATTGATGAACTACTAGATAATTTTCTAGGGAAGATAAATTACTAAAACACGCAATTATAGTTACAAATATTCAACCACATGTAAAGCTTGACAAAGCTCAAAGTATCAAAAACTGAAAATTATTCCAATGCTAGTTAGGAGCATCTTTCAGAGAAGTTCCTGAGATTCAATATTTTAGTATCATTTACATAAAAATACTTTATGCTAAACCAACTTGAAAATGCCTAAATATAAAAAATACTCTTAAAATTATAATTAAAAATTAAGATCAGTTCCATATAAAAAAGTAATGGTTGAAAAAAATGCTTACATTGAAACTCTTGCAGGTCTTATTTCACCACACAAATTACACATTGCTAACTCAAATATTTTTTTCCACCAGAGATTTCATGATCCTAACTGCAATTTTGGTAACAATTTTCACTTGTGAAATAAAAATAGTTTGAACAAGGGAATCTATGATGAGACCATGGTTTCTTAAACAGATTTTGAATAACATCAGAAAGTTAGGAAACTGAGAGAAACAAGGTTCAACATTACTTTTGTTGTGTACAGTGAGCAGTTTCCTTATCTCCTACGACATTGTGTTTGTAAGGTATGGGAAAACAAATAGGTCTTCTTTTGGATTCTATGCATTCATTTATTTGACTCAGTAATTAAGTCAGCACCACAGTATTTTCTTCTTTTGGTGTGTTTCTGAAGTATTTTTCCTTTTGGAATGGCAGTTCATTTTGCAATTTAGTTGCATTAGTATATCTAATGCAGCATGATATCTTTTGATTTTCCAGCTCTATGTAGTAACTTACCAGCAGTGTGAGGACACTCATTTACACTGTTGCAGGGTTTTTCATGAGCATGCTGTGGCAGCCTGTTCATATCATCAGCATCTAGAGCTTCTCCAGTGTCATCTTTTTCACCACTTGATATATTTAATGGTATGCTTCCTGGATGTTTAGCTGGTTTGATTTTTTGCTTTACTGGAAAATCATTTACTGAAATAGACATCTTCCTACTTATCTTCGTAGTGTTATGTGGCTCACAGAAACTCACATCATGTAGGTCCATGCTTGTAAGAGAGTCATTGCAACAAACTTCAGGGGGATTCTGTGATTCCTTTGGTACTTGTATTTGTACTTCATTTTCATTTGAATTAGACGATGAAAAGAAGTCTTCATAAGAAGACTCTTCAGTGCAGTAAGACTTACTATAGGTAGTAATTGCTTGCAAGAACCCCATAGAGCCTGATGCACCCAGTTCTGAGGTAGCCAGCTTCAAACTTGGTAATGTTTGTAGTTTCTTCCTCTTTTTGTCTTCAAGAACACAATACTTTCTGTCAACAGGGAAGCTTTTATTCAGTGAATATGCATTTAAGTCTTCACTATTCATAGGCAAATTAGAGAGACTGTCAATCAAAGCAGGAACAGTATTTAATTGGACTATTTTTTTGGAAGGAGTAATATGACCAAAGCCCTCAAGAAGAGGAGTTTCATTTGCAATTGAAGTAGTCTTGCTCTTGTTCTTCTGATTTTTCTTTGGAAACTTTAAATGTTTTTTTCCTAAAGACAATCTGTCATCCAAAGTGGGCTGTATAATCTGTTTCTCTGTTAAACTTCCATGTCGTTCCTCTGTTAAAGCATGTCGTTTTGGTGTTAATCTCTTCTCCTCATTGTCATGTGATGGAGAATTCACTGATGTGCTCACGGACACATGAGTATCAGTCCAAGTATCCTCTGTTCTCTGTCTCTTTAACGTCTCAGTTTTCCAAAGATAATCACAACTTGAGTTCAAGCAGTCGTCCATTTGTTCTTCTGCAAAACAAAAAAAAGTGGCAATATAAATGTATTGAACAAAACAGAGAGAGTATCAATTTCTTAGTGAAATATATATGAAATTCCTGAACTGGGAAAAAAAAAAGATTTAGCCACTTCTCTGGATATTATACAGCAAGTCAACAAAAACTGAAGAGAAAATGGATTAGAAACAAAGCACATACTATGCTGACAAGAACCTATGGTTCTAGCTATTGTATCCCCTAACCTGGTCATAAGCACCCACAAGTCCCATTTTGCTTTCCTGAAATAAAGCAACAGAGCAACTCGTTACTCCTCTTGCATTTGTAGAGAAAGCAAGATTATATGGTGATAAAGTTAGGTTTAGTAACAGTGGAAACTCAGTAACAATTTCTGCTACCACAGCATTAGTTCCACCTTGAAGATTTTGCAGTTAAGATGGATTTAAATACAACACCATACTATCATGCCACATACATTAAAACTATGTATTAAAAATAGTAAGAATGTGAATAAAGACTTATTTCTTATAGCTTTTCTTATGAAATTAATTTGCGTTAGGCGTTACACAGAATCTATTCATAACTCTTCACAATAAATTCCTCCAAAACAAGCTAATGTACAATTAATCAACATACATTTTTTAAAATCCTGTTGTTCTACAAGATCATTGTAATAAAAGCTTTTGCTTAAGTAGCTGTTGAGTGCAACATCACAGAATACTCATTCTGTAAGTTCTTGATGTTATTTGCTTACTAGATATAGATCTTTTTAAACATATAGTGTAGCTAACTATATTAAAAAAATAAAACATATAGAGATAAATTTCACATGGTATGATCAGTCTCTCATACTGACAAATGATGAAGTCAGCTTCAATCCTCAAATTAACCTAGCTTCTTGAACTTTCTAAACCATTATTAACCAATCTCATATATCTCTTAGGCACAAACATAGGGGATACTGTCACAGAGTACTGGAGATGGAAGCTACACTGAATGTGGTCATGGGAATTGGTGATCTGCTCTTAATGTAAAATTACATTGTGCAGTTGCAAAGCTGAAGGGACATATGCAAGGAAAGCTCTCAAATCACAATGTTCTACCTCATCAGCACATACCTAATCTACCAAAGTAAAAGAGTTTGCTGGCAGAGCTATGCTACTTCCAGTATTCAACTATTACTTCTCACTAATATTGCACGAATATATAACAAGCTGTCGCAGGCTGTAAGATACCCACTGTGTTCTTAGGTAAGCCAACATGACAGAACTCCAGTATCATGTCAGTAAAATGTAACACCTCAAAATAGCATATGGTATAGCTTACTGTTGAGGGAGAACGGAGAGCAGGCAAGCTGCTCTAGTGGCCCTTATTACAAATTCTAAAGACTCCCTTCTCCTCACTTTGCTGCTGAGATCGAGGCCAGAATCTGACTTGAGCTCTTTGCCCCTGTGACTGACAGATGACATGAGGGCTGAAGCACGCACCTCTTGCATACAAAATCAATACTATTAAGATGTTCACTGGAGTAGCTCAACAGACTTCACAATCTCCTCTCTTATGCCCTGCTAATACACCAAAACACAGGAACAAACCTCTAATTTATGAGAATAATTTTATGAGGTTCTTACCGTGCTAATAAATTATTTTAATCCATCTTAAATCATACAACATTTAAAAAGCTGATTTATTTTTACTCGTGCTATTTCTTCAAACTTGACCACTTAATCTGAAAAACACATTAGGCTAACTTTCAAATTCATGGTTTTCAACTGAAAATTTGGAAGACATTGCAGTTCTTTGAGGTCTTACCCTCATTAAGATCTCTTTCAAGCTTCCCATATCACATCTTTGGTGTGCACTCTGTGTTCTATACATGATCGCTGTTAAGAGCAGAGAAGATTTATACCATGTAGGACAGAAAGTTAATAATAGGAAATGGTATGAGTAGAGAGGAGGAAGTGAGGCAAGCAATACAGCTGTAAGGCAGAGCATTTACCTAGTGGTATTCCTCATGCTCCATTTTTCCTGACTTCTTAGTACAACATACTTTCTTTAGTAAGGAAAAACTAAGATAATTCAGCTTTAAATATAAAAGATCGAGAAAATACATACAGTTCCCATTTCAGTATATCGTACTTTCCAAAGTAAGATATAAAGGCCATATATTATTTTTAATTTCTGTAATATATTAAGTTGTGTTAGTTACCAGGTAGCAACTCATCTTCCGAATTAGTTAAGATACAAGTAGGAAGTGGGCAGTCTCCTGGTGAGCTGCTTGGAACTGTTTGAGTCATTTGTGAACCTAGGAATACAAAAAAAGCTATTAGATATTTGTAAGCATTTTTTCTAGGTAACTCAGCAGAACATTTTTCTGAAACTAAAGAATAATCTAAAACTAGTTAGAAATGATAACTGATATTTCTAAGTCTTGTTGAGACATTTTACGAAAGAATCTGTGAAGCCTTGCAATTGGCAATCACATCTTGATATAGCAGAAATGCTTTTAATGTTTGAAAGTTTACCTTAAAATTTGGAGAGAAAATATATACAAGCCTCACTGAAATAAACTGAGATTTAATTTTTCATCCATGTATTAATGTTTCTTTACTTTCACAACTGTTTTTGAAATTAGAAATTGACAGTCTAGCTGAAATGCACATCTTAAAACTTCAAATACTACAGATGCTGCCCCACCAAAAGATAGTTCACATTCAACATTTTTTAGAGCAATTGGCAAAACCTAATGAGTCAGACCTTAATATTTTCTCAGTAAGGCAATGCAAACACTAAAAAAAATCTGAAAACTACAATCTAGATTTAATTCATTAGAATACCCATTTTAAAATCAACTAGATTTATTTAATTAGGTTATTAAAATTTATGTATTTTTCAAGTCCTGTTCTTCAGTACCTGGACAGATATCAGTTTTGGGGTCCTTTTTAAACTGTTGATGTGGGAGTAATAACATTACAATCTTTGTCATGCACAGCATCCACATTAAAATTTAACAGGAAATAAGATTTAGTGTCTCACTGTAAAGTTTAAGCAAGAGGTGATAATATCAATTTACATGGCTAGAAAGTCTAGCTTAAACATTAGTCCTCTTGGGCAGCCTAGTGATAAAAAACTATTTTGCAACCATTGTGTTCCAGACATGCAATCAAAATATGAAAAAAATTCTAAAGGTGAGAGCACAGATGCACAAAAAAGTCAGCAATAAAACCAGCCATCATTTGTGCATCTTTATAAGTAAGTAAAATTCAACTTCTTACCAGTAGGAGAAAGATTCTCTCTTTTTTCCTTCATATCCTTTATTCTTCTTTCCATTTCATTGCATTGATCTTTTATCATATTAACAGGGCTGTATATAAGTGAACCATTGTCTTCAAACAATAAAACTGGTACATCTGCATCTGCACAAAGAAATTGGATTTATATATTAATATTTGAATGCTGAAACAGCCTGAGATGAAGTTTCTTTTTTTAAACCAAACTTGGCAAAAAAAAAAAGTTTTCTTAGATAAAGATCATTACAGATGCCTCAACACAACAGAAATGCAAAGAACTCTGTAAAAATTTCTCATGGCAAGATGCAAAAAGCTCACAAAAACCCCAACCAACAAACACCAAAACCCATCAAGTGCTTTAAAAAAACTTTGGATCTTAGTAAAAAATATTCTTACCAGCATTAACTGCTGTCTTTTGTAGAGCTAACTCTTTAGCCATTTGGTTCAGTCTTCTTTGAAGTTTTCTATTATTTTCTGGAGTTTTTTCAACATAGTCTTTTGGCTGCATACATTTGTGCTACAAGACAGACAAAACTCTTAACTATATGTAGAAAACTGCCAAAACAATGACATCTCCTATTTTGCCTGCCACTTTGTCACAGTATTTATTATTGGTATTTATGCTGCTTATCACCTCCTTCAGAGTCACAGGTAATCACAGAAATTAGCATTTTGCAAAGTAAACTTTAATATTAAATAAGAAAGACCCTAACAGATATTTTTTTTTTTGCTTGCAGCAAAGTTAAAGATTTAAAGGTAGTTTTTAAAAATACAAGTATTTGTTGCAACTCGGTAAAACATAATCCACATAGTAGTGGTGTTTTTTTGATTAGTCATTGTTACATAATTTGAATTTAAATCTTAATTTTTTAATTACAAATACAAAAACTTGATTTGTAGTATACTTTCTTCAGATAAGATGTCACATGATCACAGCATTAGACTGTCTTTAAACTCTTACTCAGATGGATAGGTAGAGTTTACAGAATGTTCTGAAAATAGTTCAAATGCTTGAGGTCAAAAAGTCAAGTTCAAACTTTAAAGTTTTTTATTCTAGGCCCATTAAAAAAAAAACCCACATACTTACTTTTTTGATTGGTAGTAGAAATCCTTCATTAGTGTCTACTGCAGGAAATAGGGATTCATCAACACGGACTCCAGTTTCTCGACACCTGTACAGTAAATTAGAGAAGGTTTGGTGGGTTTTTGTTCTCTTGTTTTTGTTTGAAGAATGAGAACCTTTATTGCAAGAAGAGTCACCTGAGCCCTGCAATAATGAAACACCTTTCACCTTTCTAAGTGTGAAACTTTAAGGTAAGTACTGTAATGTTACCCCTTCCCTCCCCCTTCTATTACACACCAAATATGTGATCCAAATTTTTGTGCCAATGATGCCCTCCAAATTGCTGTTCTGAAGGGGCAAGATTCCCACTCGTGTTGTTTTCCACACTTTTCCAAGCTGCTGGGCTGTGCTCGCAGCAGCCGCTCGTGTGGCTCTGGTGACACCTAGCGATGGAACCGCCACACGGTGTGAGCCTGTACAGTTACGGTCGCATCCTCACTCGGCTTGAAACTGACGAGAGAGACAAACCACTGCAAGATATTGGTCAAATTCACTGAATTTAGAGTTCTCAGGAGCATCACAGAGAGAGCTTCACCAGCTGGACTTCTGTGACTGTTATTAAATTCTGGATAATAATCAGCACAGTTGCAGACTACATGAAAGGTTACATTAATTCAGAGATTTCATTGATTCAGAGAAGCAAAAGAGAATAAAATTTTAGTATTAAATCTATGAATCTTTTACTTTGCAGACAAATCTGAATGTAAATGATTTATATAACTTATTTGTGGGATAAGATATCCTGCTAAAAAAAAAAAAGGTAGAGCTTCACAATTACGCATTTGATGTGAAGTATTAAGTATGCCTAATTTGGGCAGGTGTAGCTATTCCATTTTATATGGAGTTTTGTTCCTGGGTTTTGATATTTTTTTAGGCTGCTCACTTAAGTATTTGTGTTGAAGAAGCAGTAAAAAACTTTTTCTCAATGATCCCAAAGCTGTCACTCATTTTGCATTACACTTTAAATGTTTTTACATGACAGCAAGTCCATGACTTTTGTTCACTATTTTTAAAGTTAAGACACATTTATCATTCTTAGAAATGGAAAAAAAAAAAAAAAAAAAGCAAAAGCAAACAATTGTTTCAATAGTTTTAAAATTTAAAATAACTTTACTCTGCAGTTATAAGTTTTTCTGATTTTTAATTTTCATCTTAAAGAGTTATCTTCTCAAATTCGTAAACTGCAGAACTGCATACAGTTTAGGCTCAAATAGATGCTCATGTTATAGAGCAAAAGCTTCCAATAAAAGTTTGATGCAAATCATTGGAAAGAGCACTAGAAATCCAGATTTCTTCAACAATTCAACAAGGCAATGATCACTAAATACTACACAAACCCTTCAAGTGTTTCAGGCTTTTATGAGGAAAACTAAGTATTACAGCACTTTTCAGCTCACTGGGCATATTCCTCTGGGAGGCTCAAGTACTGCTCAGGGGAAGGCAACACTGTACAAGTCTAACAGGATGGAAATAGGGGTTTGCCAGCTGTTAAATGTGAGAGTATTTTCCACAAAGAGGAAGGATCAGGAAATGCTGGACTAATTGTTTATTACTTGCTTCCTTGTCTGGTATTTTCAGAGCTCCATCAAAAAGTAGCATCCAGATTAAATATCATATACTGCAGCACCCTGCTGTATCCTCCAGTATCAAGATTCCCAAGAGCACGTAAGAACATAAAAACTAAGCCAAACATTCCCAGTTTACTTTGTTCCACAGATTTCTGCTTGTCAGATGGTTAGATGCAATACTATACTTGGGTTTTGATAAAATGAAATGTTTAATTGCTTCAGTAATTTTTTTATCCTATGTAAATATTTGCTCACTGTGATTTTGCAACAAGGAGTTCTACAGCCTAACTCTGTGTTATTAAAACCCATAATTTACTGTTTTCTCTGAATCTGTCTCCACGTGTATTGATGTAATGTTTTCCAACTTTTCTACTGGAAAGGAAAACAGACATTCATTTCCCATTCAGCCTCTCTACACAAAGCTTTGTGTTCACAGTAGTCTCCCATCTCCACTCTTTTTCCAGACTGAAGTATTCTTGTCTCTTCAATCACATCTTGTAAGAAAACTATTTTATAACTTCAGTCAAGCTCATTGTCAACCTCTGGCAACATTCCAAATATAACCATGATAAAATGCTGTCATTCCACTATATGAATTCTTATGTTCTATTTAATTTGATTTTTGACTACTGCTGAGGTAACAATGCTATGAAAATGTCTACTGCAAGTACCAAAATACAATGATCATCTCCCTGATACGCTTAAGAGGACTGTTTTAAACAGCCTTCTTGACACCTGCAAGAATTTTATTCCCTTCAGTCTTAGCTTTTAATAGAACTTCTTCCATTTTAACTAGACTCCTTTTTAAATTTAAGCATTGTCATAAAATTTCTTGGGTTTGGTGTTCCAGTATGAACACTTATACTGTAAACATACTTATGAAATGGTTCTCTGACATAGTCTGAACAGACTGGCACAACAAATTAAGATCCACAAACCAATTAAGATCAAGCAATAACTAACATACCTGGTTTTGCACTGCACTCCCACAGGAGTCACCAACCCCCAGTCTACACCAGAAAGTTGATACGTACTATTACCTTGCTGAGATAACATTTCACAGCTTTTCTGACCATTTTGAGAATGTTCCACTTGCTACTGAATGAAGCAGCTGGTTAATCAAGCCATCTTTTTAGCAATGCTAAAACTTCAAATCATAGGAACTCTGCATGATTTGCCTACACAAAGTATCAGGTTTAAATTAAGCTTCCATTCACACAGGACCATAATTTTATGGGTACACATTATTCAGTCCTTCCTATTTACATTGTTCCAGGGTTCAATAAATTATCTTCTACTTCTGCCTACCTCTAGTACTACCGTGTCTAAGACAGGGATGTACTAGACATGCAACGTAGTCAGGCACTCTGGTTCTCTTATTACAAAAAAAAAAAAAAAAGTGTATGTATACTAGCCCAGACTCATTTAAATTTTGTACTGCCTGTCCCTCATTTGAATAATCCCATGAACAGCAGGATTATCATTACTATCATTACAATCTCCTATACAAGTTTTAGTACTCTTGACCTTTATTTTTCCCAAGGATATGATATTCTCATGAATTCTGCTTACAGTATACATCAATCTAACCTGTATGTTCTTCTGTACCCTTTGGCATTTACTTTAAACTAAAGGGCGGAAGAAAAAGATTACATAATAGTTCAATCATAATTCACAGCTCGGGTCCTCCTCTGCAATAAAATACATCTATTTTAGATGACTCCCCAAGTTCCAACAAACTTCTTCTTCTAAGTCATGTGCCAAGACCTTGCTTTGGTCAGAAAATTATAACAGGAAAACTTAAAAGATACCAGGAAGATGCTAGCCTTCTATTTCCTACCAAACAACCTAAGTTTTCCCTCTAGATGCTTTCTCTTGTCGTCTTCCTTTGTTGCTGTTATCCAGCAAAACTTAAGAGTTTCTTGAGGTTTTTACACATGGATTTCAAAACTCCATGACGTGCCCCACAGTATCACACGTCCAGTTGTTTCTGTGCCTCAGCTTTCTACAGTGTTCATCCACTCAATGCCTTCCAGCAGTGCAGAGGAGACTCTTGTGGTGGAACTGCTGTCACAGAAAGAGTATTTGTGTATGACGTGTCCTAGACTCTCCCCTGTAAGGCACTCTCATTCTTCCATTGCTGGTGGTACTCACCTGGACTTTTATGAGAGCCTTTTTACTACAGCACATCAAATCATCAATAATTTATAGTTCATGTGACTAAGATTTCAAATTCTGTATTTATACACTTAGCCACCTAAAGTGCATATTTAATTTTACATAGTATTGAAATCATCATCACTGTCACATTCAAATAGCACCAGGTTCTTGAAAGATATGTTCATATAAACAAAATTTTTCATCACCCTAATTTTCAGGAACTTAAGGTATTTCTTCTTTGGTGTTAAAGCTGGCTGGGTTGTGTGCCTGTAACTTCTATATCTGACATACTGAAAAAAACCAAAAAAACCCAACAACAAAAAACCCCGAAACAAACTAAACAAAACAAAACAACCCACCAAAAAAGACACAAACAAAAAAAAAAAACCCAAACCAAAAATCCCCTGAGTCTGCAGATCTGTGTGAATTTCTTTTTTAGCTAACGGAGTTGCATCACAAGTTTCCAGGCTGTACTGGTCTATGTTTAGGTGTCTATAGGGCATAGATTTGCCCTCCCTTCTTGTTCCCCCCTTTTTTTAAAAAAAACAAGCCTAAAATGTTTGCACTTAGACCACTACCTCTCCATGCATATGACAATTGGTACAGGTAAAGCTCTCTTTACTTGATTTACAGTCTAATTGCCATCATCACATTGATTTATCGACTGGCGTGTTTAACACACGCGTATTCATAAACTGTATTTTTACCCTTCATCTGAAATCTTAGGCCTCACATGCACTTTGTACATCCAGGAAAGCAGCTATTGACTACCAAATTCTAAAGGACTGGTTGCATAGATCAAATTTTTCTTCAATTAAAAAAAAAAAAAAAATTAACTTTTTCCATATGGTAGAAGAGAATCTTCATGAAGTTTTGTTCTGAACTTGCCAAATATCTTAAAACCAGAATACATATGGATCTTTTTCTTTCTTGCTAGGATTTATTCTGTTTACAGGATTTAACTACAGAAACAGTACAATGCCCTTGATGAAATGTGCTTTCACATATGAAAGTGAAAGGACTGTATTCAATGTAAGTATGGCCTTCACTGTCTATGCATGCCATCTGAGAGCACAAGAGTAGAACTCTTAAAAAATATACTATAAAACTATTTCACCATGTTAATTTTTTAAGAGTTTACACGTGACCTTTTTGTGTAAGTCACATGCTTTATAATAGGAATAATGTCATAGAAAAGATAAATACTCACAGATTTATCACTATTTCAAATATGTTAAATAAAATGGTTTCTGTATTTAAGTTTTTCAATTTAAAAATACTAGAAAATTATTATTAATAAAATATTATCTCTGAAATATGCCACATTCATTATAACCACGAGTACTCACTTTTCCACCCAGAGTACAGAAACTATTTTGACACCCATCTTCTGTGCTTTCTTCCATGTAGTCAAACGTCCATCTTTGAAGACTACATGGGTCACGTTCTTGTTCAAAGTTTTTGAAACCTGCAGAAATACACAGAGAGCTCATATTTAAGTCTGATAATTGGGAAATGCTAATAAAACCAGCTAGCATAGCCCATTTTTAATGTATATACCACTAGCGTAAAAATTTATTCTAACTATGTAAAAATTTATTCTAATTATGTTAAGGACCCTTTTGATCTTTCCCAACTTCACAAGAAGCCTCAAGCAATTAAAACTCCAGTCTCATTAGGCAAGCTAATGCCGGCTAAAGGGATGGAATAGCCCTTTGTTTTCAGTCTCCTCTATGTTACAATTTTCAGCTCCCTACCCTGGATGTATCACTAATTTTGCAACATTTTTATTTACATAGTGTAACATAATTTCTTATGCAATAGCCCGGGTAGAAAGCAGACGCCACTATCCAAAGAAATAATAAAGCATCTTTTTGGCAAAAGAACTCAGGCTTAAAGCATACAGCTAACCTCACTTTTTAAACTAATATTTCATCAATAAAAGTCACTTTTAGTTTTGAGGCAAAGGCTGTTTACAAACAAAAATTATATGGGAATGCTTTAAAAATGAGAAAACCAGAAAATTAGAAGTCAGCACAGACGATCAAATTTTCAGTTATCAGCCTCTATTGGCAAGTGATGTTTTCAGTTCTAGATACTCCATTTTTCACAAACAAGGCTTCCTTTGTGGAGACTAAGCACCTCATACAGAACTGCTTGATCAATTGTGATTGTTGAAGTGGTTACATCAATAGAACTCATTTTTTGCTGCAGCATTTCCCCAGCCAAACAGAAATAGCTCCATAACTTTTTGTTGGGCCCTCAGTTGCATCATTATATTTTGCCTACAGCATGCTGGGTCTGTATTTATCTTTAAGAAAACCATTTAGCTTTTCCAAACATTGCTGGTGGCAGGCTGATTATGACTTCTTAGAAGACAAAACCCCATAATATTTCAGTATCTAGGTATAAAATGATCCATTAGTCTCTTATAGAATAAATTATTACTCCAGATGCAATTCCTTACTCACTTTTGCCAGTATCTAGCTCACAGCCCATGTCCTAAGGATGCTTGATGAAGCTTTGCATCCAAATTATGGAGGAGCACCACCTTACACCTCCCTCTTGCCTGGCCCACCTCCTCCCCTTACCCTATGTGTCTTCTGCTGCTCAGCTGAACTTACTTTGAGATGTCAGAATCAATAATCTAGCAAAAAACAAATTTAGAATTTAATTTCCTGACACAGTGATCCAAGCCAGCTTAGTACCACATGCTCAGCCAATAACAGGGAAGTGTCTGGAACAGGGAAGGGGCATGACCATCCCTATTCAGTTGTAGGGATATACTAAATAGGCTCATCTGTATCATCT
This sequence comes from Pyrgilauda ruficollis, assembly GCF_017590135.1. NCBI lineage: Eukaryota > Metazoa > Chordata > Aves > Passeriformes > Passeridae > Pyrgilauda > Pyrgilauda ruficollis. The sequence continues at coordinate 3,646,019 of NW_024525490.1, read as the reverse complement.
GCCTGCACCATATCTGGTTATCTTGACCCTTTTGAAGAATTTTGATACTTTATACTTCTGCCATATTTTCTGTGAGAAAAAAGTCTTACATCACAAGACTAGAATTACACAGTCTGACAACACAGCATAAAAATATTTCTTTTTACTTGAGTTATTTATTGAGAGTTGTGTTTGCTTTAATAGCAAAAACAGTTACCCTAACTATTCTGTCACATTCATTCAGCTTACTTCATACAGAAAGAGAGGATCTGAGGACAGCAGCAAGATTTCCTAAATTACACTAACAGACACCTACACACGCCCATTTTAAAGAGCACTGGGAGTTCACACAACTATTTTTTTAGAATAGAAAAAATCTGGGCTGTAAAAATCTCAATTAACCAGCAACAATGTGCAAGAAAGGAAGATGCCAGTTTGACTTTGGTCGCTGTTTGAAATGTTACAGCTGGCAATTAAACATCTTTTGCACCTACAAGTCAACTATATCTGGTATGGAAAAAAATCGTTGAGACATATACTGAAACTCTTAAGACGTATTTTTACTAACACTTTCTGGAACTGTCTAAATTTGGGGAGAGTGAATGGAAGAATAAAATATCACGGTGCTTGGGTTAGGAAACATTGTACTAACAACAGAGCAGCTGCTTACAAATTGATGAAAACAAAACAATATAAGGCACACACTTGTAAACCACAGGTTTTCAAGACTTAGATTTGCTTTGCTCACAGTCTGTGGCAAGCCCAATACTTCCCACGAGGAGCATGCTATCACATTAATATGCAACGAGGGCTGTAGATGTAGAAAGGCTTTAAATGCCTTTCCCATCTGTCAGTAGCAAGAATTTTACAGCACATTGGTCTATTCTCAGGTCTCTAATTTTCTCCCTTCTTGCTCTTTAAAAACTCATACTAAAAAGAAATACATGCGACAAGCAGAACAAGCAAGCTAATTTATAATTAAGATCTTTCCTATTCCATTTATTTCAAAATAGTCTTCTTACTTTTGCTCCCATATCAAGAAGCTGCTGTTCAAAGGTTTTTGAGTAATTTTCTGTTCTGTTAGATGACCAAACTTCTACAAAGGCAGAAATACCTGGATCAGAAGACAGAAAACAACAACTGATGAAGTATACACCATGGTAAAACTAGTTAAACTGCCTTTCCAATAAAAGTTTATTTTATACATTATTGCATTCAGTTGCAAATACAGCTTTTAGTAAACTGAGTGTCAGACTTTAGCAGCAGAATTTTTTTAGTGTATTTATGTCCCCTAAATTAATTGTAAAGGAGATAACTTAGAAGTCTAACACCAGCTAACTTTCTACTTCATCTATTTAAAACACACTACCAGCTTAACAAGCAATACATTATCTTTACATGACTGCTCACCCTTACCATTATTTAATCACTTTTAATCTTCAGATTAGTTAAAAATCTGAAAACCAGTTGATACAACACAACTTACAGAACAAAATGTCATCACCACAATAGAATTATCCCTTCCCCAAACTCCTAGAAAATTTTGCAGAAATATCACTTAACAGTTTCCAGTTGACTTCAATTCTCATTTTATTTATATTGAAACATCCAAAATTAAGTACATATCACAGGGTCTAATAAAGTCTCATATCAGTTGCTGTATGCAACTTGAGATATTCAGATTTAATTAGCTTGCTTCATTAAGCAGGTTAATAAACTCTTCAAGGAATCAAGTCAGCCTTGCTTGAGAATATCTTCAAGCAATCAACCAAAGACAGAAGTACTGACAAGGAGGGATAAACAAAGAAAACTCATAACAATACCTTGGTTAATTTTACATAGGACAGGCACCAAAGTGACCTACAGTTCCACTGGCCATGCCACTTTCCCATATTGAATGGCAAATCAGGAAAATTCCAAAAACTGGAGAAATGGCAGTTCACCAAAAATAACTTCATGCAAAGGCCAGACAAGTCTAAGAACTCATGAATAAAACCAAGAGTTTCATTTTAAAAGGATCATCCTTAGCAAATATTGCTTAATTATCTTAGCTACTAAGATAATTAAGCATATCGTTCTGATTAATTGTTATGTAGTCTCATCTGTCTTCTTTCTAAATGAAAACCAGAATAATGTTCCAATTATTCATAACAATAGAAGTACTCTTATAAAGGTTAAAATATTTTTACAATTACTAGAAATATTTTTGACATACAAGAGAAATGTGAAACAAAGCACTTCCTCATGCAAAGCATTGGGAAAAATCTTATCAGTAGTACAACTTCAGATATAAATGGGAATTTAAGACAAGTCTACTGCAATGTGCTTTTAACTGTTTTCATCCTGCTACTAGACTGGGACAGATTCTGCCAGAGTTGCCTTCTTCCTTGATAGTTCAGTTGTGAAAAACAATGCATTTGCATTTGAAAAGATAGTACCTTTCTCTTACATCAAGTATTTCAGAACTTTCATAGCTAAAATTCTCCTAGAAAAACAGACCGGAACATTTCAGTACAGGTCTAACTAGGAACTTAAAGGGATGCTACTTCAAAACTCCACGCACTTGCAGTAGGATCAAAGGTGTATTTCACATTCATAATAATTAGTCAATTTTAGCTAATCAAAATTTTAGCCAGCAAAAGGCAAAGCTTTTTGCAGTTTTTGTACAGTTGATGGAAAAGAAAATGAGGAAGTGCTTTGCACTTTTTTGAACTAGAAGAGCTCTGAGTAGAGATCGGTTCTTGTAAACATCAGCCTTAGAAGTTCTCAGAGAAGGCAGCGATCGCAGAGGGAAACGGCAGGCAGAGAGAGAGGGCAACTTGGCGAGGCAGAAATTTCGAGATGCAGAAGAAAGCCACGACTGCCCGGAGCAGGAAGAACAGAGGGGTCGGCGGGCAGTGCCCCACCGGGCAGCACCCTATAGTGGCACACAGGGAGGCGGCCGCCCCTGCCCGCCACGCCGCGGGGCCGGGCCTGCGCCCGGGCACAGCCCGCTCCCACCCGCGGCGAGTCCGAGCAGCCCGCGGGGCAGTGCTGACACTCCGCCACCACGGGCCTCCACAGCGGCCCGTCACCCGCTCTGCCGGGAAGCGCCGAGGCAAGGGCCGCAAGGAGAAAGGGGGCAAGGGCAGCTCGGAGCCCGCGCCAGCCCGGCGGCTCCTCTCGGCCGCGCCGGGAGAAGCCACCGCACGGCGGCCGAGCCGGTACCTTTCAGCGCGGGCTCCATTGGCGGCACAGGCCGGGAACTCGCAGCGCCCGCCACGGTTCAAACCCGCCCCCGCGCATGGCCCCGCCGCGCCTGCGCACCAGGGCGAGCGGCGGCCCTGCCGCGGCCGTGCAGCTGCGGCGCCCCGCGGCCCTGGTCGGAAATGGGGTGTGCTCGGCCCAGTGCCGGCCCTTTCCGCGCCGGGGAGCGTTCGGCACGGCCGAATGCTGCCGGAAACAGTGTCACAGAATTAATTAGGTTGGAAAATACTTCTGAGGTCATCGAATCCAACCTATGACCCACTTTGACCACTTTGTAAACTGAGTCTTTCCGTAAACATCCGGTCTTTCTGTGAACATCTCCAGGGACAGTGACTCCACCACTTCTCTGGGCAGCCCATTCCAGTATCTAATCACCTTTCCCGTTAAAAAATTCGTCCTAATATCCAACGTAAACCGCCCCTGCTACAGCTTAAGGCTATGTCCTCTCATCCTGTCACTATTTCCTGGGACAAGAGACTGACCCTCAGGTGGCTGTGACCACCTTTCAGGCAGTTGGAGAGGGCAATGAGCCCCTCCCTGCTGAGCCTCCTCCAGGCTAAACACCCCAGCTCCCTCAGGTGCTCCTCACAGGACTTGTGCTCCAGACCTTCACCAGCTCTGCTGTCCTTCTATGACTTGCTTCAGCTCCTCAAAGTTCTTTGTGAATTGAGGGGCCCAGAACTGGACACAGCACTCTGTGACCTCTCCAGTGCTCAGTACAGGGGGACAATCACTGGTCCTGGTCCTGATGGCCACACTACTGCTGATAGAGGCTGGGATGCCACGAAGTTTTGACAAAGCCAAACTCTGAGTGAATTTTCTGTGTGACCATTTGCCATAAGGAGTCCTAAAGAGGCAATCCTGAAGAATTTTAGTTTGTAGGAAAGTCCAGCATCAGAGAACTGCTGGCCTCTCAACTCTCTGGTAGCTCTAACTGCAGTGTCTGAAGTGAGAAAACAACAGAAAAAGGCTGCAAAATAGGGGTTAGTAAAGAGCACTGTGAGAGTATTTACCAAAGCATGTAAAACTGCTTGAGGGCAACTGTCTATTAACTATAGTTAGGGAACCCTAACAGGAGCCGGCTTTGATGCTCGAAGGCAGGAGTGTGGCAAATGTGATACCAGAGGGAAGTTAGAGAAAAAGTCATGCTTTTCCCAGGGAAAAATGATAAAATGTATAATAAAATAAGGGAACTTGCGAGTATAAAGATATTTGTTGTGAGAAAGAAGGAGCACATAGAGGAAAATGATGCTGCATAGCTTTATTATGCAACTCACAGAGCTCAGGAGTTACAATATGGTTGTACAAATTGGTACTGTTCTGAAATCTTCAATATGTAATGCTAATTTCATCATCTGAAAAATAATATAGCTGACATGGAAAAACAACAGAGATGCAACACAAGGATACTAAGTGATTTCCATATGAGAAATAGCTATTCAGACAAGGACTTGTCCGCTTGGAAAAGAAACAGTGGAAAGGGAATGTACTAGAGGTCTTAAAATCATGAGTGTGTGCAGAAGGTGAACATGGAGAGGTATGTTCCCAACAACAGCCAAGTTAGTACCAAAAGAGACTACCAGATGGGGTCTTCTCAGAAGACATATTTCCACATTGTGCCTCATGAGGCTGTGGAAGTGTTCAGAGTGCTGGCAAACTGCATGGTTTCTGAAGCAAATCCAGCAAATTAATGAAAACCAGTTCAAGACTATAAAAAATGTACAAAACCACCTTTCCCTTAGCAGAACTGTATATTGCTGAACTCTGAGAAGGTAAGGGAACACTTCAGGTTTTTCATTTCTTTTGTTCTTTTTTTTCAGTCATTTTGCACAGGAGAGACAGTGCTGACCTGAAAAGGTTTTGGTGTGGTTGATTGTGCACATTCTTACTTTCATGGAGAGACTCAGATCCTGACTCCTAGGAGTCTACTGAGCAGATGGCTATACTAATGCTTTTCAAGATCTGTTAATCTAGTATGTAATATTTTGGCACTGATACAGATTTTTCATTTCCAGGGCATTGGTGCTGCACTAGATCTGTGGCAAGTGTTGAGCATAAGTTCTTGGTTGCTTCCTCTGCTGAATGTGTTCCTTTCACTTATGTATTCACTACATGTGTAAAGTAACCAGTCAATCTACATATATATGTTTGTTTTTATTTACTATCCTTTGTACTTCTGTCAGTATGTTACACAGTTCTTTGCTAGGCAATAATAAAATATTTTTACCAAAGTTCTCAACCGTGCCTCAAGGAAAAGGGAGTCTTGTCTAATGTAATTAATTATCAGAGCAGACAAGGACTACTCATGAGAACACAGGGTTTGGGATGCCCACCTTTTTTATCACAGAAATGAATACACAGAATACTGAAACTGTCCCACAAATTTACAGTTTTTTCTTAAACTATTGTAGTTTTGACCTTAGAGTTACTTTAGGATTTAATTTAAGAACTTAATTTAAGAACTTAATTCTCAGATGGTGGCTAAACTTCAGAATTCCCCTGGTAGGTAATAGTTGTCTGTTCTTGTGCCAGTATTGTCTTGCTGTCAGTTACTCCTCAGAATTTATCATCCTCTAGTACTTACAGAATGCAACACTTTATTTTTACAGCTATTTTGCCAGTTTGAATACATCAGGGTGTTTTAGCTTTCAAGCTACAATGAACTTCTGAAAATTACAATGAATTTGGCTTATTAACATTAAGTAAACATAATGTAAATGCCCTCTAAATAGGCTTGTTATTTGGCTTCATGATATGTAATGTCATGATTTCTCTACAGTCACTACTTACTAGGACATACAGGTTATAGAATGCTGTACTAGGAAGAAAGACTTTTACAGTTTTTAGTTTTTAGTTTTACAGTTTTTAATTATATTGAGAAAGGAGGGAACTGTGAAAGTTACATTTCAGTTGACCTCCTAATCAAAAAGAAGTAATAGTTAAAAAAAATCCATCAATGCAATAATTTTCCAGATTTAGGTAAAATACGAAAAAGAGCTGTATTCTTAAAGTGTTGCTTTGGTAATTTAAAAGATTCCTTCTCAGCCAGCCGTTAATTTATTGATGTAAATTGGACGTGAACTTTGGGATGGTAATTGTAAGGCTGTATCACAGAGACAAGTTCTCAGACACAGAGTTCAGATGGTGTGCTGTGTATTACTCATTGGGACTTGACATTAAGCATATGAAAGACGCCTAGAACAAATAAGGAGGTTTACTATTATTAAGTAAAGTCTGATTTTGTATATTGATTAATGGGTAGTGTTTGTTTGTTTATTTGGTTGGGTGGATTTATAAGCCTATTTCAAATTTGTGCAAACAACAGCTTTAACTTTTTGTATTTATTTTTTTTTAATCTTAAACCTCCAGCTGTGAGTTATGTCCCAGATGAACAGCTGCTTCCTCTAAAGTAGTAAATCCCAGTCAATCAGTTTGTGTATTTAAGACCTGAACACTTGTATGAAAACTGGAGTTATCATCTCTAAAATGCTACTTGACCATTACAGGTGCAGAGGTGGGAAGAAGTGGTTGGAGGAGGTACAAACTTGCATGCTGCCTTCATGGAGGAAGCTCCAGAAATCAGCTGTGATTGTCCACATCAGTTGTCATTGTCTACTCTGACAAGGTAAACGTCTTGTTTTCTTGGTAAGCCTAACAGTTCTTGTCTGTGCCTGTTTCAGTTTGAATGCTGATTTTTAAAGTAGCATACAAAACTGTGCAGTGTTTTGGTGGGCGTGTTCTGTTCAAAGTTATCATGATAAGATAAAGGAGTCACACCTCAGTAGCCTCAGAGGCATTCTAGTCTCTTTGCTTCTCCACAAGCAGAATGCCTCCTGAAATTGCAAACAGTGGCTTGTTTGTGCTCCTGTTTTCCTCCTTTGGCTGATGCTTAAAAAGGCATGTTTTAACTTTCTACTTCTGTTTTGCAGAATAGTTCATTCTAAACAGACAAGAGGAAATTCCTATCTCATATTTTTCCTATTTATTTTAGTATATATTATGTAGACTATTAGTAGATATTAGTAAAAAAAGCCAAACAAACAGAAAAAGCAGCTTTTTAATAACCATTGTAAGCAACGTGGGAAAAAAAATTGCATATATTTGTGAGATGTATGTGTATTCGTTATTGTCAAAAAAATGTTACTGCTACTCTCAGTCCTTATTTGTGTTTCATGGAACATGGAAAAAATTATGAGGGATGTTTATTGCCTGTCATAAAGACAGTGTAACATTACAGATCGCGTAGTCTTACAAAATTGTTGAATGTTCTCATCAATGAGATGGTTTTGTTCATTTTCCAATGTGAAGTTCATGATTAAGAAAATGGTGTGAAGTAAGTATGAGACCTTTTTCAGGAAATGAAAAAGCATTTAATAGTTTTTACTTTCAGTGAGGCAGTGACCAGTTTTATTTTCTTTTTCTACCCTGTAATTAAGAAATCACTGTTTTTATATCCACAGCTAATGTGCTGACACAGCACCAGCTTTATTTTGCTTTTGTGAAACAGTGATAATAGGATAGAGATCTATCCTTATTTTAATTCACCCAGTAAGACAATGTCTTTTATGCACTGTGACCCCAGAGGCCTATCGTGGAAGAAAAAGTCAGCAACATGCTGCAAAATAACAGTCCATCATGTAATTGAGAGTATGATCAACATGCTAATAAGCAGGTGTCTGTGTGGTTCGTGATGGCATGGAAGACTTATCATTTCCCTTTTGAGCAGTTTTCACTGTCTGCAGTTCAAGCTGAGACTGAAGGGGTCGAAAAGCCAGTTTATCTGACCTCTGTACTAAAATTCTGTTGTGAAGGTTTGTGATTTTCCCAGGCAGTGTAGAACTGTACTACTGAGCACAGGCTTCTTGCTTTTCATACATCTCTGTGGAGATGCAGCTCTGGACTATGGAAGACACCATTAACAATGAATATCTCCAATGCTTCGAGATTCTACTCTCACTTGGCAAATCCACCCAAAAGATACTGTTTAAAAACACAGTCCTCTTGTGTGTGTTCGGGCAGGTCTTGCTTGAACATGTGAGAGCAATTTAAGGTTTCTGTCCCCTACTGTGAGTTCCACAGCTTACCTGGGTCTCAGAAAAAGTGATGATAGGGTAAGTTTGGAGTTAAGGCTGTGACCTGAAGCAGGACTCACATTTGCTGCAGCTGACTCATCCAGAAGCAATGGACACAGCAAAGAGACTGATGGTGTGAACTTATATCACCCTGACATGAATGATCAAAGCTCATTTGAAAGCATCTGAAGTGCTTTACTTGCCAACTAGAATTTCTAACTTGTATAAAGGATGAAATGGTATACACAGGAAAGGAGCTTTCTGTTACTGGGAATAGGCAGCAAAACAAGGAATATTGCTATACTTTTAACTATAGTTTGCCTACATCCTGTCAGCAGAGCTTGTCTCCCAAGTTAAGGAGGCTATGGTAGGGTTCAGGCTCAGAGAAGGGTGACTGGTGTGAGCAGAAGTATGCGATAGATTCCATATGGTTTAGTGGGCCTCAATATTGTCTGGAAAACTGCTAAGTGAGGGCAGATGTCTGAGAAGGGGTGTATAGACTGATGAGTGACCTGCAGAGAGATACTGGGGAGAGGCTGTTTGCTCTCTTTTCCCAATAAAGTACAAGCATTCAAAGAAGTCAGTAGAAGTCATATTCATAACAAAAAGAAAATGTGTTTTTTTCAAGACAAGAGGGACTTAAACTGTAGAACTCCTAGCAGCTCAGTGTTGTGGCTGACAAAAGTGGTCACAGAATTCAGATGGGTTACTAAGTATTTCACAGTTATGCCTAGTTCAGGAAATCCTGAAACCATAAAGAGGTTGAAACTCTATCTGAGACAGGTTACTGGGTTAGATAAACTCTGACTGAGAATACATATTTTTATGTTTTTAAAGTTTCAGGTTTTGAGAGCCTTGATGCTGTAAGAAAGTTTGTGACTCCAACTGAGGGGTAATGTCTGTACTGCCGAGTTTAAGACTGCCATTCAGAGGGACTTGAATGGGCTGATTGGAACCTTGTTAAATTCAACAAATATCCAAAATCCTGCACCTGGACAGGAAGAAAGGACTTATGGCAATAATGAAGTGTGGTTTGGGTTCTTTCTGTAGGAGGAGGACATAGAGAAACTGCAATAAGTTTAGTGAAGGCCCATCAGGATGACTGGAACATCTGTCCTTTGAGGAGAGACTGAGGTAACTAGGCCAAGAAATGGAGCAGGTTTCCCAGAGGGGTTGTGGAATATCTGTTCTTGGAAGTGTTCAAGAACACATTGCACAAAGGCCCAAGCAAATATCTGAGTTCAGTGTTGTACCTGACTAGACAAATTCCCAAAATCCCTTCCAACCAGATTTATCCTTTAATTCTAGGAATTTTCAGCTAGATCAGCTTCCTGAATTAAGTCAGTGCATGACTTCTGAGCAACAGTGCCAGTGCAAAGCAGGGATGGGAACACATTATTGAAGAAGGAGCGGAAGCTCGTCTGACTTGGACCAGGGTAAGGTGTTGTGGAACTGGTCCATGCCATCTTTCACCCTGTACTGTGGACCAGGACTGTGGTGTTCTGTATGTGAAACAAAACCATCTGCAACCTGATGCTGTAGAGAAGAACAGGCCTTCTGCCTCCCTGGGACCTGGGTTAAAGATATGATGAAAAAACTTCATACTCTGGTATTACTCAGATTATTATCTGTTACTGATTTTTCCTGTAGGCAATGGTGAAGTTGAAACAAAGAGCCTGAGGGCAATCAGGAGAGACTTCAGGGCCTTGGGACAACAGGTTAAGGGATCAGGAGCAGAAGTAGTGTTTACTATCCTTCCAGCTGCAGGAAATGATGAGGGAAGACACTGGAAGAAGCAGCAAATCAGTACCTAGCTGTGAGCCTGGTAAAATTTTGATTTTTTTGAACATGGGTTGGCCTACGTGACACTAAGCCTGCTGGCAGCAGATGGGATACACCTGTCTCAAAGGGGAAAAGGATCTTTGCATAGCAGTTAGCAGAGCTCATTGAATGAGCTTTAAACTAAATTTAAAATGGGAAGGGGATAAAACCAGGCTCCCTAGAGATAAGCGTGGGGGTGGCATGCCAAATTTTGAAGGATCATGTGCTAGTGAGGTCCACAATGTGCTCATTACATTACATTTGAAATGTCCTTATAAAAAATGTGCACAGCATGAGGAATAAAAAAGAACTATAAGCTTTGGCTCTGTCCCATATCTATGACATCATTGGGATAAGACAGAAATGGAGGGATGAGTCCTATGATGGTGGTCTGTAGTGGACAGTTATAGATTTTTCAGGACAGATAGGCAGACAATTCCAAAATGTCAGAAGTCAAGTGAAGAAGAAGAAGACTGGCTTGGCTGAGCAGGGATCTTCTAGATTTTAGGAAGAGGAGGAAAATGCATGGACATAGGAGACAAGGACAGGCAACATGGGAGGAGTACAGAGATACTGGTCATTACTGTAGGGATAAAATTCCTGTTTCCAAAGCTTGATTATAGCTGGGAAGGACAACAATAAGGGCTTTTAAAAATATGTTAATATCAAAAAGAGAATCAGAAGTAGTATTGGTCTGTTGCTGTTGAGGTTAGTCACTTCCTAAGCAGGTACATGGACAAAACAGAGACATTTAATGCCTTTTTTGCTTGTTTTCAACACTGATGATAGCAAACCGAATATGAGTCAGCAGTGTCCTGGCAGCCAAAAGAGTGAACTGTGTCCTGGGGTGCATCAGGAACAGCACTACCAGCCAGTCGAGGGAGGTAGTTGTCCTTCTCAACACTTCACTGCTGTAGCCTCCACACTACTGTATGCAGTTTTGTGTATCAAAATATAAGAAGGACATCAAAGCATTAGAGAGACTCCAGGTGAGGGGGACCACAATGCTGAAAGTTCTTGAGGGCAAGACTTCGGAGAAGCAGCTGAGATCACTTGACTTGTTCAGCCTGGAGAAGAGAAAGCTGAGAGGTGACCTCATGGCAATCTAAACCTTTCTCAAGGCAGGCAGCAGAGAGAGAAATGCTTATGTCTCTCTGGTGACCAGTGATATGTCACAAGGAAATGGAATGAAGCTGTGTCAAAGGAAGTTAAGACTGAAATTAGGAACAGGGTCTTCACTGAGCGGGTGCTTGGTTACTGGAACCGATTCCTGAGGGAAGTGGTCACAGCACTAAGCCTGACAGAGTTCAAGGAGTGCTTCGTTGATGCTCTTAGTCATGTAGTTAATTTTATATAGTCCCGTGAGGGACAGGGAGTTGAATACAATGATCTTTATAGGTCCCTTCCAACTTGGTGTCTTCTATAATTCTGTGAATAGTTTACTACTAGGAATGCTATCTTCTAGAATGCTACAAAGCACTTAGTTTTTAGTGCAGCACTTAGAAAAGAAACTGATAGAGTCAACTGAAATTCTCATTATTTAATGCCTTTTCGTGTTGTACATTCTAATAAAATGATTGATCCTAAAAATTGCTTTGCTTTAATTCTGTTTGCCCATCTCCCTCCTCTTTTACAAATATGTTTAAACAGCATCTAGACTAAGAACTGCAAAAAGGTTTTGCATGCTTCCAGTTCTGCTTAGCTAACCTGTTATCACAGTAAATGGGTGGATGAAGTGCAGCAGAGCAAAGTGTAACTCTCAACACATGTGAAAGTAGATTGTAGGCAAGCAGCGAAGGAGCAAATGACAAATGTTAGATAAATGTCCACTTATGTTCAAGTAGAGCCAAACCATTTTGATTGTTTCTATTGCTGATCATATGTTTTTGGTCATGGGGGACCAAACTAATCTTTTATGCAATTCTAGTGAAGCTAGTAATGATTATGGGCCAACTAATATTAAATGGAAAAAAATTCAGAAATGGATTATAAGAAAGAAGGTAAATGGCAGGTGGGAGACTTGGGAGTGCTAAAGGTTAACCCATTTGCTTTTCAGTTGTTTGAATTTCTCCTTTGTCAAGGAAGAGATAAAATATATTTGTATCATCAGAATACAATGAACCATATGAGAAGAGTCAGCAACTTTGTCAGACTGTTCAAAACATAGCACAACAAGGTAAAAGGGTGCTCTCCATTTAAGAGTGAGCTACAGATATATAGATCACTTAGCAGGGATTTGTAATATGAACAGTATTTGTTATGTAATAACCAAGTGGATATGAAAATTTAAAGTGACACAAAGATCTACTGGAAAAGCTGAAGAGATCCTCAGACTGAAAGATACTGAAACCCAGAGACAGGTAACATTTTTGACTTTTATAAGGCAATCCAAAATTTTAGATCAAAGATTGTTTTACAAAGTCTGAGATAATTTTGAAGTGGTTATCTAAATACTTAAATTTCTGCATTCTTTCACCTCTTGTAGTTCTGATACAGTGTAACACAAAGCTAGACATCATGTGAATGAAGAGATTACCTTGTTCTTGCTGCATTATGTTAATTTGCCACATGTATGTTACATTTCCACATGCCTATTGAAAAACTTAAAAATCTATCCTTTCATGAAGCCCAGCAGCACTGTATTAAATTTCTAAAAATAATTTCTGTTTATCTAGTTGAAATTTTCACGTCGGTTTTTGTTGGCTGAAAATTAAGGCCTGAGACTCATAAAGATATGGCTAGCCATAAAAACACTGGGCATGAGCAGTAGGCTTCAGACCCATGACTAGACTTTTTGTGATAATTTTGCCAATCTTTCGGGGTGGCAAATACAGAGCATTTTTGTTAATAAGGTATGGACCTACAGAGAAATCACTATGGAATTAATCTGTTAATTTGTAGCATAGCAGATTGTTCAACAGCTGTTAAAAACTCTGCTCTTACCTAGAAACAAGAGAATGATTGATGGCCCTTTCTCACTGACTCTTGAAAGAAAATATTCACAAGAGGTAATGTATGTACAGGAGTTACAGTTGAATGACAAATTCATTGCCTGTTCCTGGCCTATGTTAACTTATTTTGTCTTGATAAGACAAAAAAATATAATCTTAAAAAATATAATCTGCCTTCCTCTGAAAAAAGACATATAGAGACGTTTGGGTTGAACATCTCAAATTGCTAAAGGATTTGTAAAAATGAGGCCTAAACCCAAAATTCTCAAAAGTGGCAGAACATAAGGGCAAAGAAATAGCTTGTGGCACTCTCATGTAGGACTTGCAGATAGCAGCAAAAATGTGTCAGGCAATAAGGGAGTGAATATATTACTAGGAAAAAGTTGCATCACTAGACTTGCTCAAATAAAAAGTACTATATAGAGTCTCAAATGGGATTGTAAAAGTATTTATGCTCTAGGAATATACTCAGTGATGTGGAATTCATCTGCTTTGCCTTCCAGTTGGAACAAGGAGTTCTTACTGGCAATATATTGGGCTATAAAATGTATTTTAATGTTTCATAGGGCTGAGGAAGAGACAAGGTGTTCTTACAGAGAGAAACTTCAGGAGGAGCAAAGCTTGGGAGAAACAATAGAGTGAGTGAGGTCTGTGTCTTTTTGAGCAAGGTCTATGTCCTTTTTATTTCCTATACGGGAAGCACTTTGGATCTAGAATGTGGATGTCTTATTAGAAGGCTAGAGAAAAATGTTACCTGAATGATGTATGCTTTCCAACAGTCTGACAAGTCTACTACAAATTAGACTTATCATAATTCTAGTGTAATAAATGTCAAGGGGATTTTGAATTTTGCAACTACAGCAAGGGTAACATTTGTCTCCTCTTGTTTTAAATGCAGAGACCTTAAGTAGTTGGACACACAATTTTCATACGGTATATCCATGAGAAAATATCTTTGAAGGTGAAACAGGCTTAAGAAATTATCCCTTTCATACACACCATGCTAATACCATTGTTGTTTGCTGTCCCCTCTTAGTGGCAGTAAGCTGTTAGATGTTCACACTGCCTAATCTGTGTCCAGGTTAAAAGGAACATCTTCTCCTCCAAGACCTATGTCTTTAAACAATGTTACTTCATTTTAGTGATCTGTTTGCAAAAAAGTTGGAGGGGGAGAGGAGAAAGGGTGGGGGGGGGTGCAGAAGGAACTCTTCAGGGTGAGAAACTTAAAGTGTGCTCCATTATTAAAGACAGCATATTGTCAAGTACAGCCTCATTTCTGACAGTGGTGTTATGCATGGCCTCTCTACTTTGCATTATTCAGTGGTGATCCTTACTTTTTCCAGACTGTGACCCTATGTTGTATGAGAATTGAATTCAGGACTTTATTCATATCTGGCCTCAGTGAGAAAAAGGAAAATCATGTTGAAGTCCCAGACCTGTCTGTGATCATAACATCGGATCACTACACCCTGACTATGAAGCTGGGCTCTGGCACGTATTGCTGCAAAAGTTATATTTGATTGCTGAACAAAGGAAATGTCCATGTTTGGGGGGTAGGGGCTGTGGTGGAGCAAGAATGAAGAAATAAACTTTCGCTAATAAACATGCACATTGGATTTTAGAAAAGTAGGCTGTATCCTTTACATCACAAGAAAGAAACATGCTGGAAGATGATCTTTACTTGAATCAAAGCTGATCAATGCTTCTGGTTACAAAGAAAAAGTCAGGACCATTATTAAACTTAAAATGCTATGGGGAAAACAGTTCCTTAATTTTTTAAAACAATTCTTTCAATGTTACCTGAGTTTCAGAAGTCACCTAGAAACTAACAGGAAAACAACTAGCAATTTTTGCAATAGTTTTATTTTACATCATAGGAACATTGGTCTTTTTCTCCTGATCTGAAAGTAGGCTATCTGATCAACAGAGATAAAGACATTATTTATTAAATTCAAGGCTAACCAAAGTGATTCACAGATAAGGACTAAAGGATTTAGTTTCTGAATATGAGCAGGTACTAACAAAGTAGCATAGGGGAGCTCATGTAAACATTTTTACTTTTTAATGTGAGAAACCTGCAATGATATATTTTCAACATGTCAGGAGAGTCATCTGTTTTCTCATTCTGATCTAATCCTTCCTACTACTCTGAAGCAAAGGAATGCTATCAGAATTAATTAGTTACCAATTGTTCATTGCTTTTTTCCTGGGTGCCCTTATGTCCTGTTAAACTCAGCAGAAACATTTAAACTCAAGTTTGTTTTTTTCAAAAGGCTGTAATTAATTGTGATAAAATGATTCAGCTCTGCTGTTTTGACCAGAGCATGGAGTAAACACAACATATTTTTACATGTTCTTTAAGAAAGAGCTTTACTCTCTCAACATTATTTGAAACCAAAAGGAAGCACAGTGAACAAAACAGTTTCAGGGAAATGAGAGAGTAAGAGGGAAGGAACATGGCTGAGGTCCAGGTAACATTGTCAGGAAGGAAGCGGATCTTTGGCAATGACTGTTGGCTACTGCACTTCTAAACATAAGAAAGAAAAATCTTTAGGGAAAAAAATGCTATGAGAATCATCAGCCATGTAGTTTGCTTACTGAACTGGTCAACTGCTTTTACAAAGCAAAACCACTGCTTAGTGACTGTGAGTTCTTGTAGAATCAGAAAATGTTTTGGGTTGGAAGGGAACTTACAGATCATGCAGTTCCAAGCCCCCTGCTGTAGGCAGGGACATCTTTCACTTGACCAGGTTGCTCAGAGCTCCCTGCAGCCTGGACTAAATTTCAATTACACAAGGGAGAGACAATAGGACTTCCATTAGTACTGGAAATGAAAACTGTTAATTTGCATGTGCTAATATTATCTGGTACCAACAATGATATCCTTGATGCTTCCTGCCTGCCAGCAATTCCACCTCTTCTTCCACCTGAAAACAGTCTCTGCTCACTGCAATGTATACTTGAGGTCTAAACTGAATCTGTCCTTAGACAAATATTGTAGCAGTAAGCCAACAAGTAAACAGGGATTTGTACAGACTATAAAAAACCCCCCACCCAAGCTCAGAAATCAACCAAAAATTTTAGTGCTAGGCTCCTAACAGAGAAGACTAATCCTCACTGCCAGAATGCTGAGTGTACTTTCCTTTGACACACTATCATAACACCTGCCTTGCTGCTCTTTTGACCTTGCCATTGTTCTGCCTTCTCTCTCTTGAAAAACAAATGGAAAAAAAACCAAAAAAAACCCCGAACCAAAACCCCAAACCAAACCAGCCTAATTTGGCACCAGGAACAACAGCTGCAGAAATGCCAGAGTCTGCAGATACCTGCCCCTTGGTTCTTGGCTAGCAGCCTACTGGGGCATTCAAAGAGGAAGATGTGTGAGTGAGGAGATCAGGTCTGCAGTACTCATTCTTCTTACCCAGGCTGCTTCTCTGGATCCGAGAGAAGACTGCAGCTTGCAAGAGTCCATGTCATGTGAACCAAAAGTGAGACACTTGTGAGAGGTGTACCCATAGCTCAGATAGAAAAATGTAGTTCTAGACATAGCTCTAGAGTCCTTCTGTTCTCTCATAGTTCATCCAGAGTGACAGCTCTCCTCCTCAAAACAAATACAACCCTGATGCCCTGGTGTGAAACTGCTGCTCACAGAGTGGGCTTGCATGTTTTTAAACATCTGTGGCATTTCTGAGTGCTTGAAATGTCTATACTGTAGTCTTTTCTTGTCTGCAAGAAGGTTGATATTCATTCCTTAACTTGGCAGTAGATGTGGACTGAACCTGCCGTTGGAGATGCATGGGACAATTCAAATTTTTCACTGTGAATAAAGAACAGGAGTGGAATAAAATGGGACATTACCAGGCTGGAGTTTGCTTCTCTCTAGACAGAGCTCTCTTGGAGCTCAGACTATTTCTCGACATTCCCCAGTCTCACAAATTACCTATTTTTTTTCACATACTAACACAATGTGATCAGTGTGGTCAGGAGCATCTGGGACAGTAAAGTGAATCAACTAATTTGTGAGGTATAGACAAAAAGGAATTGAAAAAGCAATAGGAAGGCCTTTGGCATCTCATAGATACCTGTGAAAGAGATTGCTTGTACAAGCACACCCAACTCTCTAGGTTTAGATTGGATATTCAAAGGATTTGCTTCATGGATGCAGAAAGCACATAGTGATCTGGAGCACCATGCCTGTGTTGATAATCGATAATCTGGCTAAGTATTGGCCAAGATTACAGATCTTCCCAAGAAACAGAGAATCATAACCATTTTTGGTTTTATTTAAATGGTCTCTGTTCCTGCAAACATTGTTTGTTATGATTTATGACTTTGCTGCGTATGTTACAGCTGTTACCTTGGAAATTTGCCAGTGACTTTGTTTTAATATTCTGACACACTGTTCCATTTCCAGTGAGGGTAGTAGACTGAAAGAGATATTGAACTGTTTCTTCTGGGTTCTTTTCTGGCTTTCTTAAACTAATTCAGGATTACCACACTTTGATTTAAGAAGCATTGTAGGTGTTGGCTGGCATAATGTTCCTAATATTGGTCTATAGAATGCATTGGGAATTTTAACTTTTTAAAATGTGAAATTACCAGCTCTTCTATACTTGTCTTTATTCTGTGTGTTTATTTATTTTAAATTGTATTTTTTTCTGACAGATCAAAATAATTTTCATGATCCAGCTTATGAAAGTTCAATATTCCAGGATCCAAAGAGAAAATTAGGTACCATCCACAGTTTTAAAATGTTTTTTTCTGTCTGTCTCTGAAATTTCTCTAGCTTACTGGTTTCTGAAGAAACAAAGCCAAAGAAGCACTGCCATTAGCACTAGGTCATGAAAGTACATTTTGATGATTTTAACTTTAAATGTTCTTTTACAATATCAGAATGCTTTAGGTCATTTCGTGTTAAATCTGACCTCATGGAAAGTCATGGAAAGCTGTTTCTAACATTTCTTTCAATTGAAGAATTGAATTTCTAGCAGCTATATGTTTCCCAGCCTACCAGCTAATAAAAGTGAATTATATAACCGGTTAAAACAAACTTCTATCTTTAAGGAGTTAAATCATTGTTTGTCCAGCTTGTTAGTCCTTTTTTTTCTTCAGCCAATTAATAATTCTTTACAAGTTCTACCATAACACTGACATATATAAATGTGCTTTGTTTTTTCTTGCTGTCCCATAGGAACTCCCTCATTAAATCTATAGACCTGTACACAATTCTTCAACTTTGGTTTACTCATAATCTGTTGTCTCTAAGAATAGATAATTTTATTCATCCCAGTCCAGTGATTGAACTTGTTAGTTTGTAGATCGGAGATTTTTTTTAACAGCCAAAAGCAAAGAAATAGGCATATTTCAGGACAGATCTTCTGTGTGCGTGACTGTCTTTCTAGATTTATTAAATTAGTGTCTAGAATATATAGTTTAGGTCTCCAGGTGCCTTTGAATAGGCAGCCTTAGGAGGTTTTTTAAAGCATTAAGATAATTTTTATTTGGGAAACTGTAAAAATGACACAATGACTTTCTTAGATCTCCTGCCAGACTTTTTTATAGGTGGGCTTATATAGGTCTCATTAGGTATTAAGTTTTTGCCAAATACTTTTTTCCTTCTGGTGCTAGTATATATATTGCAGGGAAGCATGCTGACAAACTAAAAAATTAATACATAAAATTACCCATTTTAAATTTTAGTGGATAGTATGCCGTATTAGTCTGCAGGTGAGCAGATTACAACAAAGATCCTGACTCTTCACTTTCTTGCAGTCTGCATGAAATATTTCTGCTGTATTCAACAAAGAGAAATGCTGCTGAAATTTGGACTAAAAATCCTGATTGTGTTCCCCAAACACTTTAAAACATTCTACAGTTGAAAAAGAGAAAGTGAAATACATCTGACTGATAGGTGTTTTCTTTAGGAAAGACTGAAGAGCCATGGTTGTGTATCCCACATTAGGAAGATGTATCTCATAGATCTGCTATTTTCCCCTTTCCTAAGGACTTTGACAGAGCCTGACTGTACTAGCAGGTCTCACTTACATCTCTGAGAATAGTGAAAATGAATTCCTGAGATCATTCCTGCTGAAGCATGATGCTGAGATGTCCTCTGTCTAGCCACAAATCTCACCTGCAAACACACACACTAGAGCCAAGCAAGACAAATCTGCTAAATTCCTGGTCTATTAGAATATCTTCTTGCATTCATCTAGCAATAAATATTAAACAGTGCCAAGTAAGTTCATGCTTAAATACACCTAAACCAATTATGATTATTTAACATCTTATTGTTTATGAAGAGAATACTATCAAAACTAGTACATACTTTTAAAGAAAACGACAGCAGTTTTGATATAGAAACAGCTAGATGGTGCTCATCTGCTTTTGAATTTGTAGGGCTGCAACACAGGTGATTTAGAGCAGGAAGATATGGTCTCTAGGAAAAACTGTGTAATCAGAATCATCCTGTTCACAATGTTTGTTACAGATGCCTAGAAACATCTGCTGACTTATAGTTAAGGTTTAGCTTTAATTTAGCTAGGATGGAAAAATTGGTTTGCAAAACATTACAGTCTTATAGTAAATCAAGTGCTTTGAAATGTAGTTATCCATATACATGTTTTGTAACAGAAGTACAATACATAGAATATATACAATAGCATTCCTTTAAATACAATACAATAGCATTCATTTAAAAAATAAAATAGAAAATTTAAAATTATTTATTCTTAAGGGTTTTTAGCAAATTAGTTATATTACCTTTTAAAAGCAACCCTAGTTGCAATGACAAAGAGGAAAAAAATCTTAGAACAATGACAATATCTGAATATTTGAAGCCAAAAAGCTGAACTATCTTTAAGTGAAATATGACATTCAAAGGGATGCCATTAACTTCACAATTGCAACTGCAATTTAAAATTATGTATCTCCTAAAGTGCTAGGACTGCCTAAGATGAGAAAGCAGTTTTTTTGTTTTCTGATCATTTAGTTTGTGCTCCTGATTATGTGTTATGTGTAGTCCATGTTATAACTTTGGAGGTTGTGATACTTTCTGAGATTTTGCTGATATTTGGTGGCAAGATCAACACTCAAGATGAAAACCAGATGGGCCAGCATATTAAAACAGACTGATGAAAGGCAGTAAAAAGGGACAGAGATTCATGTTATTTATTGTTTAGTAATGAACAATCGCCCATTTATTTTTTTACATAATAGAAGATAATCATGTTTTTTGGAAGGAAATCTTAAAGAGAAACTTACAAAGCTTTTTTTTTTTCCAGAAAGCTGAAATATTTTAAACAAGTGAATGAAATTTACTATGTCAGTGTAGGTATCTTAGGGCATGTAAAAGTCATGGTAATGTGTTTGATGTATGAGCATTGCCTCGTCTCCTCTCACTCATATCTAAAAAATAATTTAGTTTGTATAAATTTTATAGCACTGAAAATTGCCTTATCTTCTTCATATTTTAGCACTAATTTACATACCAATAATAAAATGTAAAGGTCCTGAAAATACTGTGAACTATCATACATTTTATCCACTTATATTCTTGCAATTCGAAGCAGCATTGCCACTTTTATGCTTTGGCATCATTTAATGTGCACAGTTCTGTTAAACTTGTTATTTATCATGTTGAAAGATAAATACATCCCCCATATAAAAAAGGAAAATGACAAAATGCTACTGTATCACTGCATGTGTTTGAGAAGTGTGTTATTTTCCAACAGAAAAGGTTAGCTCTGTATAATTTCACTAAAAGCAGAAGATGGTGAATTTTTCAAGCTGCTACTGAGGCAGTTTCCTGTTTTTACTGATGACCATGTCAAGTAATCATGTTCATAAACCAATCAAACTCAAATTAATATCATCTTTTCCTTAGTGACCCCAGAGTAATGGCTTATAGTAGTGTGTGATTAAATAGTACATTAAGTTTTTCTAGCCATGCTGGTCATTTGTCACTGCCAGATGTAGAGAATAAGGTGAACTTCAATCTTGTAGACCCCTTTCTTGGTACTGGATCCAGATTTTTTCTTAAAATTGAGAAGCCTAGAGCTTTGCAAATAGCACATAAACAATGGGCGTTCCTTCTCTGGACACTTGACTGTATCCTTCTTCCTTAAGTAATTCATTGAATTATCAGCAGACTTTTCAACTGATGAGGTAGGCTTTATGCAAAAAACTTCCTATGCCTTTTCCATAGTGACAGGATGCACCAGGGCATTATCCACCTACTCCCCTCACTCCAGAATTCTGCCACACGTAATCTTCTGGTGCAGTCAGGCCCTATCTTTTCCATCAATTTTTGCTTAGTCCCTGTTTTTGCTTCTCCATTAGTCTCCCTGTTCTTCCTGTGTCTGCATTCCTGCAGCCATGGCACAGTATGTGCCTTGCCTCAGTTCCCTCTAGTGGCAGAGCTCCTCCTGAGATCTTTACCACTGCCTCACCACTTGCCCTTTCCAGATCCCTTCCCAATCTCAATGTCCCAATGCCTTCACAGCTAATTTTGCACACTAACCACTTTAGTTCTTTCTATTTGCGTCCTATTCTCTGACTCTTGTTTTTTCCCTTGTTTTGCCATTTTTTCTAACCCAGTCATGGTTTCCCTTTCTAGTTTCTACCATTGTGTGATTGTTATTACCTACAGCACTTCTCGTTACAATTTGAACTGCTCTCCCTCAGGTGGGCTATGTTTATTTAGTCCTAATTCACCCACTCATGCACATTTAGGTTCATCTTGTTTATTCTCCCATTTTGAATGTCCACAGTTCCTCAGTTCTCAGTGACTGCAGAGGAGAGTGCTCATGCTGTATGTACAGATGAACAGGATTTGCTCCTGGACCTCCTCCACAGCCATCCAAACTACCAGAAAGTGTTTCTCTGGGCTGGCTGAAGCTATATTTGTGTGGAGTTGGATAAGACACCTTTTAGAAATACATCTTAAGTCAAAGCATTTGAGTACCCGATCTTCACCGGACAAATACCCCTCAAAATACTTTTTCCTTGAGTTTATAATATAACTTACCCCCAGGAGAAGCTGATTAAACTAGACAAAGGCTTTCCCAAAGAATTTATTCTCTGAATTAAAAGGTTTCAGTTGAGACTGGTAATATTTTGTAAGATTATATGTAGCTAAGTGCAGAGTACCAGGAAAATGTCAACGAAAGTGAGTAATTAGCAGACCCACTATTCTTATGTATAAAAAAGTAAGAAATTGCTTGATGTAGATGAGTAATTTAGCATACATCCTTTAGCGTTCAACACTGCACCCTAATGTTACATGTCTTCCTAGTCTTTAAATTGTGAAGATGCTCAACACTATCCTGGACAGTCTGGCAGTGGCCACAGGGTTCAGTGGTAATATGAATACAGAAGAATAATGATAAATCTGTATATAACTTGGGACATCATAGGAAATACATTCCCTAGTCCTTATTTTGAAGTTCAGGACTAGAAGGTGTGTGAGCAACCATTTATTTTCCATTCTACTTTAATCCATTTGGATATAACCTTAGGGATTTTTTTCTCCTCTCTCCTTTAGACCTAATGATAATTAATTTAAAGTTTTGAACCCTAAGGTGTAATAACCATTCAGCAGCCACAGTTCCAATTTTATACTGACAGTACTTATGTTTCCCAGGTTCCCCTCAGCTTTTGTTATAGCTAATTGAAAGGCTTCTTTTATGGATGGTTCAGAGTTGTACCCTAATTAAACGGTTCTGATTTTTTCACTGAAGAACTTTATTTTCTTCATTGATTTTAGAAAGAATCCATAGAGGTTTTTCTCACAAGCTTTTAAACTCACCTCTTATATGAATAAGTCATCCCCTATTTGATGCTGAGTGAATTCCATGTCATAATATGGTGATTATCACAATACAATATTCAGAAGTATTTCAAATAGTAATCAAAGACTGGTCAATGAATTTTTTTCCATGTCGATTTAATTAATTGCTTACCCCAGTGATAAATTACTGAATGTTTACAGCACTGTAATTGCCTTAAAGCATCCGTAATAAGCAAAATACACTTTTCTGTCCTGTAAATTGCATGGAATTCTGTACCATTTCTTACTAAAAATGTATCCCCAATTCTTTACAAGTTTGAAATCTTCCTAAAGACAAAGGCACAGCTTTTGAAGGAGTATTCAATATTGAATTCAATTTCTAGCCTTAAATATTATTAATATTTTAATTTCAATACACCAAATACTGCACTAATGAGCTGGCATTTCAAAATTTTTATTTTGCTTTCTATTTTGAATAAAAAGATATTCTTGTCACATGGATGCTAGTTATTCTGTGGCTTTACCTTTGTAAAAATCATTCTGCATATCAAACTGTAATAGGTATGCAAAAGTCCATGCAAATTTGAAGAAACAAGATATCTTTACTAAAATATCTTTTCAATTCTAACCAGAATTTTTTTTAATGTAGAAAGAATAAACCCACTACTTGCTACTGATTTTGACTTTGTAGCTTCTTTGTACTGCATTAAAGGTCTTATGCAGAGTCTTAAGTTAATTGTTATTTGTATGTTATTTTTATTTGCCATCTGTTTCTTCAGTCTTATCTGACTTGCACTTATTTATTTATTTATGCTCAAATAAAGTATTATAGGGTTGTTTTTAACTTTCTTTTGATCATGCCTTATCCAGGTCTTTTTCTCTTTTGATCATGACAAAAAATATAAAACAATCTATTTGTGAAACCCTTTCAAATAAAGATAAAACAGATACATATCCAAAATACCTTTCCCAATATGGAAAGCAAAGAGGGAATGCATCAGCTCTTTCAAAGTTAACCTTGTACATATTCAAGGAATGTAAACAGGAAAAAAACCCAAGAGAGTAAGCAAAAAATTGTCTTCAAACTGTTGTCTAAAGGACCTTCAAGGTGATATAAAATGTTTTAGACTGGTGGTGTGACGTGCTTAGGATGCTCATACATAACATCTATATTTTTATTATAGTGCTATATAAACAAGCTTCATTAGATGTTTGGCTAACTTATATCCAGCAGATTTTTTTTCTGCTTTAAATTCTGACTTAGAAAGAATCTGGTCCTGTGGTTTGTACCTGAGCAAATTTTAAATGTGCATTTCTTGCCTTCATAAGTATCCTAGAATGAGTTGATCCTAGATGTTTCTTGCAGAATGGAGTAATTAAATGGCAAATAAAGGTCAGAAAAAAAGACTCTACTTCTTTTAAAGTAAAAAATATGTTAATATTTAAATATTAGCATTAGTGCTTTTTCCTTTATTCATTAGTTTAGCATTTTATTAGTTTAGGATTTCAGCTAATGATAAAAGAGAAAGAAATGGAGGTAGAATAAATTAATATTCTACTCTTATCTTTGTCTTCTCAACCAGAAGGATTCCATCTGATTTATTATAATGTCATCATGCATCTCTTGAAGTTCAAAATTCAAATTTACATCAAAGAAACATTCCTTCTCTGCCCAAGTATCTTTGCTATATTTTTATAATCTTCAAATTATTTGATCTACTTTTATATATAGACATAGTATCAAAGAGGACATTAGCAGGTATTTACAATGACTGGCTTCAGGCACAGGAGGTTAATTTCTCCAGACTTCCTCAGTATTTAGTAGAGATCCATTTATGAAATGCTTCAGAGTAGGAGCCTAGTTTAATTTGTTCTGATGGTCCTTCTAGAGAAAATGTTCTCCCTTGTTTAAAGTCTTCTGGCTCCTGTATATCCCCTCCTACCCTCTGTCTGTACTTGTTAATTTGAGGTTATGTTTCCAAATCCGTACTTTACAATGGATAGACTTACAAAAATTTTGAAAGCCCCAAATTCATTTTGATGAACATTTGCAGGTGTTATTTTTTTGATAGACTTCCCACCTTGGTATACATGATTGTATATGTAGTTAGAGCCCATTTATGACACATCAATTTTTAAAAAATCATCATGCAAATATCAGATATTCATTATAAGGCATATATGCATAATATGCCCATATTGCATATCTTACGCAAATGTTTATCACCGCTCAGTCTTCATATTTAGACGCTAGCCCAGTCTTCTAATTATAGGTCACATTTTTGAAGAGCTGAGTATATAGTGATTAACAATCCTCTCTCTTCTCTCCACTATTATTACTTTAGTGAAAGTATGAACATTAAACAGTAGAAGTGTCATGAACTTTTAAGTATTTCAAAAAGCAAGTATGTACTTCCTCAAGTTTTCAATTTTTATTTGAAAATATTTCTCATGGGACCTTGCCAAGCAGATTCATAACAAGCTGAAATTTGCTTTCCTTTGGTCTAGTGTTGTGATTCTACTATTTGTCTTGCTCACTTTTTCTCTGAATCTTAAAGTCCATAATCTTAAAGTCACTGCAGCTAAGGCTGCCCTTGATCTTCACATCCTTGGCTGGTTCTTATCTCTGTGAGAGTACTAGGTCCAGCAGAGTACATCCCTATTTAGCTGATCCCCTTCATTAGGAGCAACTCAACTTTTTGACAACACACCCTAGAAATCTCACAGATTGTTTGCACCAAGCTGTATGTTTTCCCAGCAGATAGCAGAGTGGCTGAAGTCCCCATGCTACCAGGGCACACAGAAGTGTTGTGTCTAAAGCAGCTTTTGTCTTGGTGTTTCTGATCAGGTGATATGTAGCAGATACATACCACAATGTCACCTGTATTGATCTGTCCTCTGATGTAAAAAATTTGTACGAAAATCTATTTCAACACCTAATCATGGGAGCTGTTCCACCACATTTCTCTATCTGATATAATTTCTCTACTGATACATAAGAACTGATAATTTCTCTTGATGTTTCTCACACTTGTATCCGTGTAGAAGCACTTGTTACAGGCACCCCATTCATGATACCCACAGCAGTAGAATACAAGAATCTACCCCTTCATGTTTTCTTCTGGCCACATTCTCTTCTTCCCCCTGGCTTTTACTTCTCTTCATATTGTAATAACTCTAGTTATGTGTTTAGTCATGGACCAGAAGTGGAAAATGTTCTTTAGATGAAAGCAGTAAGGAGAGAATTAAAATAGCACATTCGTGCTCTTATGAAGTAAGCAAGCATATGGGCCCTGATGCAGCAACAGTTATATATTTTCCTGTAAAGAATATTGTATACACATATTCTTGTAAAGGATTTAACCATATGATGCAGAGTACCTAAGCATACATAAAATACTGGAAAATCCACAGTAAGAAATACAATCTCTTCTTAGGAGAGGGATTTGTAAACTGTGCTATCACTGTTCATGTCTCTGCAAATAAAGTCTTGTATCTATCCTTGGCAAAGTCCAAGGCTTGGAGTAAGATGATAGTTGATAAGGGATGTTTTCTTTTTAAAGTATTAAATTCTGAAAATATGTATAGTTCAGGATTAACCTTCTAAATTGTGCAAAATACTTGGGTCCATTCTTGATATACCAACATGCTTCAAATACAGTGTTTATTTGAGAATTCCAGGGCAGAGTTGTAAACTGAGAGACTTATTTAGTTCTCTGTTTCCTATTTTTAAATGTTGATGTAAATAAATAAGATTGCATTATCAGCATCTCCTCATACAAACAACCTGCAAGTTCCAAAGTCTGCCTTAGATCAAAAAAGTGGCAACAGTATATATTTATGCAGAGTGAATAATACATGAATCCCTTGCTCCCCAGGTGTAATACTGTGTTCTTTAGAATGTCATTCATTAATGTATATGGCACAAACACTGAGAGCAGGTCAATATGTTTGAAGATAATTAGGAATTGATTAGCACATGAGAAGCCAAATGAAGAGACACATTTTCCCCAATGACTGAATTTGTTGAATAGCCTAGACCTAGATGCAATTTCCTTGGATAGTTGTACGTAGCATGCACCAGGTGTTTATACTTATTTGGTACTCTACTATGATTCTTACATGTTTTTTAGGCACTAATTTTCAGGATACAATCCGTCATACTTGTGGGTTTTACTCTACTCTTGATATCTGCAAATAGAACTTTGCATTTTGCATTGGTAAATTCTACACTGTTTAAATAGAAGCCAAATTTAGCAAGTGAGAGAGACTGTTCTGCATGACTCCTTTTCCTCATCATTATTTATCACTCTGCTTACTGCATAGTCGTGTAATAATTTTTGACTAGCTCACTAATGAAAATTTTGTATAGAACGAAGCCTCGAACCAGTAACTTGGGACAGCCTGAAAAACAGTCCCAGTCAATGGAAAACTCTTCAGTGAGAAGAGTTCTTGAAAGTATATTCCAGTAAGGTAGAATCCAATACTGACACTTAACCACATTGCCATTGCATCCAAGTTCTTAGCCTTCCTTGTCACTAAGGAATGGTCTACCCCCTTTTCAGAAACTCCCTTGAATTTCCAGGATGAATCTGACTTTGCTTGCTTAATAAGTTTCAAAAGGTATTTTAAGCTTACTTGCATAGGCAAGCTTTGCGTATCAAAAAATTCCAAATAAGAATGATTCCTGGAATTTTTCATACTACTTCATCTCTCTTAATCTCTTTCCACTTCATGAAATATAAAAACAAAAACTAAACAAAAAAGGCTAGCCCATAACACGGGTGGCTTTGCTGGGTGGCACAATGTATAATACAGATGAGAGAGAATAGTGCACATCCTTTAGATGACTCAGAAGTCAGTCTAGGATTCCAAATATATACTGTCCTTGGTAACTTTTAAACTGTATACCACATGCTTCATTGATAGCATGTGATGCTCATTTATTAATCACAGTGCAATGCAGTGCATGTCAAATCATTTTCAAGGCTATATATTAAGGGTATATAATTCCATTTGTCGGTCTTATGAAAGAATGAAATCACTTTTGTTTGAAAAGGCCTGTTTCTTATAAAATCAAAA
Organism: Pyrgilauda ruficollis; assembly: GCF_017590135.1. NCBI lineage: Eukaryota > Metazoa > Chordata > Aves > Passeriformes > Passeridae > Pyrgilauda > Pyrgilauda ruficollis. The sequence goes on along the minus strand of NW_024525490.1, from coordinate 3,618,078 downwards.
TTCTGACATTAATTGTATCCCTATCTTAAATTTTTGTGTTTCTCCACAATTTTTCTTGGTTATGATGACAACCTAGTTATTCATGTACTAAAAACTTTTATTTCTTTAAAGATGTTTCCTTAGCTGATCACATATCTATTCTGAAATTTCCCTGCTTCCTAGTGTTTTTAATATGTATGCAAATCATACAAGCTTCGTCAACTAATCATTTTAAGACTCCTAACTATGAGACATGTCGTTGTAAGCCTCTTTATCAGTCTCAGATTATATGAAAAGTAATGAAAATTCATTCATTCTATCTGATCTTCATCTGAGCACCGTTTGGGAAGATACTAGTTAAAATGAAGAACAACAAAATAGGTAAAAATACAGGAGAACTGTCTAAAGACAATATGACAGCACATTGGTTGAAAGAGTAATTGTGATGGAAAATTGGTTGTCTGTAGATTTCCTCAAGGATTGGTTTTGGAGGTTGATCTCATAATTGTTTAATTAAGAATCTTGGCAGAAATAGTAGGAATGTGGTAATGAAATTCACATATGACAATATTTGGGAAGTATTATCAATACAAAGAAGAAATTGGATAACCTAAAAGACTGCAGTAATAGAATAGTGTTACATTTAATAATGAAAAGTGCCAGGTAATGCATTTAGGGACTAATAATAAGAATTTCTTCCAGAAGCTAGGGACTGATCAGTTAGAAATGACAGCAAAGGACAATGATCTGGGTCAGCTGAGGTGTAGCAATAGGACAGATCTGTGGAAAGGAAACTTAGCATAAGGATGTATCTGGTAACTTTTCAGTAGAGAAAGCAAAGTATTAGAGTCACTGTGCACTACTCTGGTGTGACCTTCCTTTGGAATCCTCTTAAACAGCTCTATATGTGTTCAAATTTTCCTGAGCTTTGTAAAGTTAGCCTTTCTGAAGCACTGGATATAATAGATCAGATTGTTTATCTTGTGTTTTCCTGTTGCTAAGCAACCTGTTGTTCCCAGTGTAAGAATTAACTTGCTTGGAACCAACATGAGGTGATACCTTGTTGAATTATGTGTTTTTCTCTCTTTGGGGCCTATGCACACTTTTATATGCAATTTTGCTGCATGGAATTCAGTATATTATTTATACACAGATAGGTTCTAGCCTGTAAAATCTTCATTCTTGCACAATCACGATGGATAACCACATCCCTAGGAGAGTATAGAGGGCTATTAAGGGCAACAAAAGAACAAATAAGGAGACTCTTAACCCTTTTTTGCATTTGAAGTGGAACATAGTGGCAAATATGTGGAAAAGGATGAGGTACTTCATATCTTTTTTCCCCCCAATCTTCAGTAGTAGAAGTTTTTCAGTAGTACCAGTTCTTCTCTGGGTACCAGCCCCCTGGGCTGGAAGACGGGGATGGGGAGCAGAATGAAGTCCCCGTAAGCCAAGGGAAAATGGTCAACCTGGGAAAATGGGAACCTGCTATATCTGATACATCTCTTAGACACACACAGGTCCATGGGGATGGCTGAATCCACACAAGGGTACTAAGGGAACCAGCAGAAGTGCTCACCAAGCCTGCTTCTGTTAGTCCTTGCTAACTGGTCCCTGGTGATGAGAGGTTAGCAAAGTGATGTCCATTTACAGGAAGGGCTAGATCAAAATTCCATGGAACTACATACCTGTTATCCTAACCTCAGTGCCAGGGAAGGTCATGGAGCAGATAATCTTGAAGGCCATCATGCAGCACTTGCAGGACAATCAGGGGATGAGGCCACCCAGCATGGATTTACAAGAAGTGTGTGCTGCCTGCCCACTTCTGTAACAAGGTAACTCTTTTAGTGGACAAGGAAAAAACTGTGAATTTTGTCTGCCTGGACTTTGACACCATTTCCAAGCATCTCCTAGAGAAACTGGCTGCTTATGGCTTGGAGGGTTGTTTGCTGGGTAAAAATCTGGTTGTATGGCCAGGACCAGGGAGTGGTGGTGAAGGGAGTTACATCCTGCTGGTGGCTAGTCACTAGTAAGGTTCCTGAAGGCTCAGTATTAGGGACAACCCTGTTTAATATATTTATTGGTGATCTGAATGAGGAGATCAAGTGCACCTTCAGTCAGTTTGCAGATGACACTGAGTGGGAATGTTTATCTGCTGGAGTGTAGGAAGGCTCTGCAGAGGGATCTGGAGAGGTTGGATCAATGGGCCGAGGTGAATTGTGTGAGGTTCAAGAAGGCCAAGTGCCTGGTCCTTTACTTGGGTCACAATGACCCCATGCAGAGCTACAGGTTACAGGCAGAGTGGTTGGTAAGCTGCCCAGTGGGAAAGGACCTGGGGGTGCTGGTCAACAGCAGCCGAATGTAAACCAGCAGTGAGCCCAGGTGGCCAAGAGGCCAATGACATCCTGACCTGCATCAGAAATAGTGTGGACTAGTGATCTACTCCTCACTGGTGAAGCTATGTCTTGAATCCTTTGTCCAGTTTTGGGCCCTTCACTACAACAAAGTCATTGAGTGCTGGAAAGAGTCCAGAAAAGGGCAAGGGATGGCTGAGAGAGCTGGGGGTGTTTAGCCTGGAGAAAAAGAGGCTCAGGGGAGACCTTATCACTCTCTACAAGTGCCTGAAAGGAATTTGTAGCCAGGTGGGGGTTGGCCTCTTCTCCCCAAGTGACAACTGGCAGGGTAAGAGGAAAGGAGATCAAGTTTGCCCAGGAGAGATTTAGGTTGGATAGTCGGAAAAATACTGTGGTTCTGCTGTGGTTACGGGGCATTGGAAAGGTGGCCAGCAAGCTCCCTGGGTGACCGAAGGGACACACAAGAGGGGCTGCCCCTAAGCCTCTGCCAAGGCATGTCAGGTGGCAGCTGGAGCAGTGGTGTGGGTGACACTGCAGCAGGACACCACTAGAATCCCAAGATAAAGAGCCGAAGGAGAGGACACTCGTATGCAGTCCAATGAAGTTTTATTCAGAGGATGGGCCAGGTACAAGTGACAGGAGAGCAGTGATCTGTCTGGGGTTCTCAAAGGGGGTTCATCCGGGGAGTGGGAGCATATGGGGAAACACGTAGGGAGGAGCAAGGAACTTAGCAGGACCAATGAAGTTAACACAGGGCAGGGGAGAAGCCTCTGAGACAAACCAAGTGTTAGGATCAGGGTAACTGACACCGAACTTTCGAGAACAAAATGGGTGGATCTGAGTTGATGGGCAGGGGAAGGGGACAGCACAACTTGGATTGACAAGTCCATATAAGGGAGGAAAGGGAGGAGCAGCAGGACAGCCACATTGAGCAGCAACTGAGTGGCAGGAAAAATTAGGGGTAAACAACTTGGGGGAAACCATCCTGAGGGGATAAAATAAGGGTACAAGGATCAAACCATTATTCTTAACTAACACTGTATGCAATTGAAATAACTATAAAAACTCAGAATAACACACTGCCACAAAGTCCTTCACAAAAATGGATCAGACTGTCCAGGAAAGTGGTCGAGTTACCATTCCTAAAGGCATTTGAAAGATGTGTGGATATGACATTTAGGGATATGATTTAGTGGTGGACTTGACAGTGCTAAAATAAGAGTCGGAATAAATGATCTTAAAGGTATTTTACACCCTTATTCACTCTACAGTTCTATGACTTTATGTCTCTCGTTCCTTTTGGTTTACAGAAGAGAGTGAGGACAACTTTAATTGTTTTAGAAATCAAGAAGCATGTTAGACCCTCACATTCACTCCACTGAAAGCACTAAGAGGCAATATATAGCAAGCAGTCTTTTTTGCAAGAGTTTATCGACATCTAAAATCTTCAGAAACTGATCAAATCATGATAGATAATGCAAGGTTGCAAGAGTCTCAGAAAAGCAACCATCAGGCATATGGTTTGCAGGCTCTGTCAGCCTTGTTCCCAGCTTGAGGAAGTGCACTGTCACCTTGGTTTTGGCGCAGGAAAATGATTCGTCAGACATCCTGGCATGGTGAACAATTATTTTTACAGTTGTTTTCAGAGAGGACAGCTTGGTAAATTCCTGTCAAACTAAGAAATCCAGTTCTAATTATTTGGACTTTGTAGGCACTGAAAAGTTTGGCTTAGACTGTTCCTTGAGTTTCTCTAGGTTCAAAAATTCCTTCCAGGAGGTGTGGAAGTTTTGAGTCCCTACTCATTCTCTATGCTGTAAACTGGCACTCACCAACTTCAGAAATCTAGTTGTGATACAAATGCATTGTCACAATCTTTGATCCCAGTCCTGTATATATAATGAGATCTTCTCCAGTTCCAGGCCTGGAAACAGTAGAGTCTCCAGTTTTCATAAGCATATTGCTAGCCTCTTAAAATCATTAAACTTGTTACTCAAGGTCAAAGTTGAGGTTAGCTAGGAAAAGAATAGACATCAGAGACAGGTGGTCCTCTGCTCCAAAGCCCACCTATGTTTGTGCTGTGCATTTATGAAACCAGAATGCTTATAAAAATATTTTTATTTCAGTGAATAGGAATTTTTTTACAAAATCCTTCCTTTGCATTTGGAATTTTTTATGTATTAAAACTTCTGCAGGATTGGGCTTTAGGTTTGTAAGGATGGAGGGAACTAGCGTGGTGTCAGGGTTCCTGGTATCATCATGTTTCAAAGGAAGGTTGCCATGCAGTTTTGAACTGATATTACATATCTAATAAAGAGTGATGAGACACTGATGAAATGTTGCAATACAACATGGACATTTTGCTTTATGTCATAAAACTCCACAGGTAGTAATCACAACCCTATTCACATTGTTCCTAAGGGAGGGGGAGAAGCTCCCCTCCTACGTGCCTTTACAGCTGAGCTGGCAGGTGGCTTTATCACTTGCTCACAGCTGTATATTGTTTTTTTTAGCTACAGGATTTACTCCATCATTGAAATAGAATACAGGTTCGTGCGTGTGTGTGTGATTGTGATAGAAGGATGGATCAAGTATCACATCATTAGAAAAACAAAATAAAATCCTAGTGAGGGCTGTGGGGTTTTTTGTGTTTTCTGACATCCATTCAAAGGCTTCACAACTCCAGAGGAAGATTTTAATTTTCTGCTTTCAAAAACAATGGTTCAGATGCAGTGTGTCTAATGCTTATCACAGAGCTTCTCACTCTCCACTCCTAATGTGAGCCAAAGAGAAATAGATGTGTCAGATATATTTCCTTGTCTGATTCCCAACACTTTTCCTTGTAAATTCATGAAGCATGGGGAAATGAAGGGCAAATGAAAGCAATAGCTAATGCAGTTTTTGTGGTCACAACAGATATTTGAAACATGACAGTGAAATGGTCTTAGAGAAAAAGGGGCAAGGCAAGAGAGACAATGGTAATTCTGAATTATATATCTTTGCAATATTTAAAACTCCACAGTTAGTTTTGTTAGTAGCTACAAAAGATGCAAATCAGGCATGAGAAGTATTCCAAAAGAAGATGCAGTACTTTCACAAAATTATTTGATATCGATAGATCAGTTGAGAAATATACATTTGCAGTGAAACATCAGTTCCCTAACTGATGTATTCACAGAGTATTCAGGTTGTATTCAGCTTGAATTCACTGAGAAGCATATGAAGAAAGCATAGCTTTGGTTCACCCAGAAGGTTAACTTTTGCACTGTTTGTCTACATAGTTCTTAAAGGCTTTCTTCCAACTTAATTGACTGAATAATTTTGTTTGTGTGCAACTATGAGTGATCCAGCCATTTTGCCTCCCTTTAACCATGTGCAAACGGAGGAGCCATTGGAGACGACTTTCTGGGTGCGAACAGGCATCTGCTGTGCTGGCATCTTCTTCCTCCTCCTGTCTTGGACTATGGCACCGACAGGAGAACACTGGATACACAGCGGAGACTAAACTAAACTGAACTAACAGTGGAGACTAAACATTCTCAACTAAACCTGAAGAGCTCAGCATGGAACTCAGGATGTGCCACAGGAGATTTGTAAGGCAAAATTGCCATTTCTGGGAACCCAGAGAAGCACTCTGCTGTGAAGCACTGCTACCCCAGCTTCACTTGGGTTTCATACTAGGGAGAAGGGTACGTGATAGATATTCCCATTTTTTAATGGAAAGAGAATGTTCCACAACCTTTGTCCGGTAGAGAATGTTCCACAACCTTTGTGCTGATTCCTTTGGATTCATCCCAGGTGTCATTGGGAATGTATCAGTGAGTGTCATTACCAGCTCCCAAGGAAGAGTCTTGATCAAAACAACTGTATTAGTTTTTAAATCTTTTGTATGGCCAATCAGTCCGACAGAGCAGGAAGCAAGAAATTGGCTTATCTTGAAATCAGAGCTAATCACACTTTTAACGCTGGATTTCTTTTTCACTCATTCTCTCATCTTGCTTAAAATGCAAATTAATTTGTCTGACCAGCAAAAGAAAAATAACAAATACCTCTGAAAAATTTTAAAACAACACTCATTGACATTTGCAATAGAATGTTATGCAAATAGTTGTTTGCTGGGAAAGGAAAGGGAAATGAGCCAAGATAAGGTGACAAGGGAGACAAGCAGCAAGAAAGGAAGATTCACATTTTGCAAACTTGGTTACCTGACTGGTTGAATTGACCAGAAAAATAATTACTAATCTCCTAACTCATAAGGAGAAGGTGTTGCAGCATCATACATTGCAAAAGCTGCTTTTGGAAAACTATCTGAGAAGCAATAACATCTGACTGTTGTAAATCCTATGATTTTGAGGCAGCCTTACATTCTCCTTTAATCATTAATCTTCAGCACAATTAAGTATGTGCCTTCCCTTAATTAGTGAGTAGGCAAGTGGACAGATTTTGTTGAGTTAAATATTGTCCTACTCATAACACTTATAGCATCATCATTAAAATAATGCGTAATATCACAAATCCAGTTTTTTAATTTTACCTAATCACAAAAAAGAGATTAACTTAATAACTGTGCATAGGTTAGTATGCTGACTGTAGGAATAAAATGATAAACCTGTCATACATTTATGGTGGATGTTTATATCTATATCTTGATTTTTTGGTTCGGGTTATGGCCACTGCAGAGGATTATGGTTTCAATGTTTTGCTGTGCCAGATTCCAAAAAGAAACTATTTTATTGATGCTAGGTTACTTACTGAAGTTAATGTCGGCTCCTCTCGGTGGCCAGACTGAAAATAATATTTATACAGACAAGGAAAAGAAGGCACTTGGTACTTAAGATAGAGCAGTATTTGCCATCAGGGTATTGCAAGCATGAAGCAAAGCTCAACAAAATGGAATATTTATTTATTGAGTGGTAATTAAAATAATTTTTTGCACGCTTTCTGTGATCATTGAGCAGAGAATCTTGTTTTCCTGGAATCACACAGGCATAGAATGGGCAAAGTTTCAAGCTCCAAAAGATCTCCTTTTAGCAGATGTCTTAGCAAACAGAATTCCTGATGACACTTTTGGAGGATGTTTTCTGTCTAAAACAGTGACTAACTTCTTGTGCTTCCATTCTTCTTTTCCTAAAAATTTCTGCCATCATGCACCCCCCAGGGTTGGTCAGTTGCACTTACCAAGTTTGATGTCCATAAATAATAACACATTGAGGCTGATGCCACACCACTATTTTTTCAATAGTTTTTCTGTATCTTCACAAAGTCTAGGATCAACCACAGCTGGAACTCTTCTAATATGATGTTCCCAAAAAGTGGTGATATACCCTGATTTTTTTAACGTATCAGAAATTTTCAAGATTTTTATGACTTTTAATGATGAAAAATTGTTCAGATAGCTTATAGAACCAAATCTATGTGCTTTCTTGATATTCTGTCCTAATTTTGAGAAGCAAATTTTTTTCATCTTTATCTTGTTATGTAAAAAATATTCTGAATTACCTAAGAGAGATGCTTTTATCTAAAGCTTTTGTAACTGCTTGTACACCTAAACAGACTTTCCTATTATAACTTGAATAAAGCCAAAAAATTGCACTTGACTGCAAAGTGCATGTGTGCTTTGCATTTTGAGTCGAGTACAAAGATCAGTGTACCTACGTGTTATAAAATCGGAATCAGGTTATGATGAAGTTCAGGTTATAGGAACAGGGATGTTTTGGTCTCTTTTTTTTTTTTTTTTTTTTTTTAAATATTCTTGCACAGTTCCAAACACCCTGGTTTTTTGATTCAAGTGTAAGGTCACCAAATGCTACCATAATAAATAAAAGAAAAAAACAACTTTTATTTTTTTCATTGATTATTCATCTCTTGCTGCCCTCAAATATTATTTTCTTTTTGTTTTCTGTAAAGAATTCTTGATTTTCTGAATGTTCCATTTAGGGAAAAAAGCCACAACCAAACAAGGAAATAAAATCTATTATTTTATTTCTGTAGAAAAATCTATATAACGTATATGCAAACTGGGTTTCATGGCAAGTAGGCATTGTGGGTTCTTGTTAGGGACCACTATATGTCTAATGGAAATTAATGTTAAAAAATATATTGCTCTGATAAGCTCCATAATTATTTAATTATAGTATTTTCTTCAGTGTAAATTGAGGCAGTTAAATATTCTAAGTAGTTCTGCACATAATTTTTTTCACCTTTTTTGCCCCATTTTATGACCAACTTTCTTTTATGCAGGTATGACACTGTTTTCAGGGAAGAAGATTTAGCATGAATCTCAGCAAGTGGGCTTATGCGGTAAGTTTATGAATTTTTAAACACTGTAAACAAAAATGCCTGTATTAAATGAACTCTTTATGTTCCAAGTAATTTGGTGTAAAGGTGGAGTAACCATTGTGGAAAAATTGAACTTCTTATGGGGAAATTGTTTGTTAGATAAACAAAAGAATTCTTTCTTAAAAATCCCTCTTTCTCCTCTGTTTCTTCTGTCTTGTCTTGAACTTTCCTTCCCCTTATATCTTGTAGGTTTACCTGACTTAAGTTGAATGATTACCATAAAACAACTCCAGGATGCTTTTAGTGATTCATCTGTATTACCAGCTAAGTGGATGTCATTCTCTTTTTTGGGTTGATACTGATCAAAAGCCTCAGTGGTGCATTGTGAAGTACTGCTCTTTTTTTACCAATGCTTCTCATCTTGATGTTCCTTACAAAAATTAGTATTTTTTATCCTACATTATCTTTCTATTTGCACATAAGAGTGCATAGCTTGTGTCTCGGGTAGTATATACTTCCTAAGACTTCCTAAGCAGTTTACAGTCAATGCACAGGACAGGAGAACTGTTTCCGAAAATGGGTGAGCATGAGGACACACTGAGATCAAGGTTAGCATGGCTGCCAGTGGTCTCAGCTATAAATCAAAGTTTCAGTAAGCGACTTGAAAGCAGAGAAAGAAAATCTGCAACACTTAGTAAGTATTCTATGAGTTTGCATTGGACAAGGTGAAAGTTTTGTTAGAAAGTGGAGTAAGTAGACAGCGAGTCTGACCTTATGGAACAAATGGAGGTGAAAGTCACCCTAACCTGAATGAGGGCTCTTAGGTCAGGAAGGGCGTGGAGCTTGAAAGGGAAGCATATCCTATGCTTGAGGTATTGCAAAAATACAGGAATGAAAAAGGTTAGTCGGTTATCAGTGTCACACAGGTAGTGTTCAAGGCATAGTTGGTCTGATTTTTACTTTTGTTTGCAGGCAACACTACAAACTGCTGTAGGGTGTGACAATGCACAGTTTCAGCTGTGTTCTCAACGGCTTGTATGTCTGGAGGCTTTGCAAACACTACAGAAACCACTTAAAGCAAAGATGTTTCCAGAAACAGACTGTAGGTAGTATTTCTGGGAAAAAGTACCTGTCCTGGGGGTAACTACTTTAAATAAATGCTTATGTTTATTTGAAAAGATTTCTATGGGACTTCATTCTGTCATCTGCTGAATAATATATGAATGCTTGGACCAGATCTATACCAACTTTTTGATATAGCTGCTATTATGTTAAGCATAAAAGTGGACATAAACCACATATTTAATTTTCTGTAAATGGATCTATAAAAAAATCTCAGTGCCAGGTACTGTTGCAGGTCTGCAACTTGCTGCTGGAGAAATATTTTAATCAGAAAAATGCCATTTTAGTTTATTATGTGACTGTGACATTGCAAACAGAAAGAACATGCCATCAATTCTGACTTTTAACCATGAAAATTTGAGGAGACGATATTGTGACACATATCCCTGACCAGGTTCAAAAAAAGTCAGCAGTATCTGCACTGACACTATGCAGGGCCCATGGATGGTTTCAAGTCTAGGTTTTAGGTGTACTGACAAGTTGTCTCTCTGAGTGCTCAGGAGAATGCTATAGCAGTGATCTGACTCTTCTGTCCCACTCTCTTTGTTTTTCCCTATTCCCTCCATGTTAATTTTTTGCCAAACCAGGCTTTTGTGTTACATTTAGATTTCTTAACAGTTCTTCAATAAAGGCTGCTACTGCAGTCAGTGAGACCAACTATCATCACAATTCCAAGAAATCAACTAGACATGACTGTGTCAATAGTTACTTTTGTTTTCTCAGCAATAAGGATTTCTTTGAGCTTCACAGAATGTGAAATGAATATGGTTCCTGCCCTGAGAAGGAAATGTAGGTATATGTATTTTGAAAAGGTCTTTTCTGCATGATAAGATTTTAAAAAAGATTCTCTAGCAGAGAATGAATTCTGGATTATTTATTATTGGACTTTGCCTAATCACGATTTATCTAATGTACATGCCAGTGGTTTGAAACATGATTCTTAATATTTTGCTATAGTCAAAGAGCATTAAGATCAGTTAATGTAGATCTATAATAGTGTCTTCTTCCTTCAGGAATTCATAAACGTGATCTCATATGCAAGCTGTGGCTGGTCAGGCAAAACCTATCATACTGTTTTCAATTCACTCTGAAGCATGCAACCAGTCTCCACTACCACTTAAGACAATTACTCTTTTGGAACCAAACTAAAACACATACATTTTATAGATTCAGAAATGGCTTTTTATGGGCATTTGTATGGATGAAACTTTTCTTACTCAAATGTCCAGAAAAAGAAGTTGTAAACACAATGTGAACCTTGTGAAGCAGAATTTAATTTTTAAATAACATAATTTTTTTTGCATTTTGAATTAAAATTCTACAATTTTATATACATAAGAAGGAGGCAGAATGCCCAGGATCTGACTGGAACCTGTCTCTCCATTGGGAGAAAGATCTCTGTATGAATAATACCGCCCTGGAGTGAGCTTCCTTTTAACTGGTATAGTAGGATGACTCTGTTGCAAAATGAACTACCTGCTGATACACTGGAATGACAAAGCATATTAATGATTTTATATCAGCAATGTAAAATTCATTGTGTTCATTGATTACTAAAGGTAATGTTATTATTGCCACAACTAAATTATGACTGTGCATCATGTCTGGGATTTCACAACAATGTATTAAAAAGGTAGCTGCAGTTATGGTCTTACCAGTAGGTTCTCGTATTCATGTATTAGGTGACTTTAAATTTACTGACTAAAAAGAATGTTATTTTCTTTTCCCATATGAATAAATGAACTTTTTGTGCCTTCTCTTGCATCTTGAACTCTTGCATAGTGAAAACTTTGCAGGACCAGATGAAGACCCAGCAGGGATAAGTCTGTCTGTGCCAGTGAGAATGCTTTTTATTAAAAAAGAAACTTTTTAGTCATGGCTCAAGACAATAAGCAGAGCTTTAAATGTCTCTGTTCCCTGATTTGTCTAGTCATTAGGGGTCCAGACCTAGCCTGGCCCACCTTCTGACTATTTGCTGCTTTCGGCAGATCAGTTTTGAAGGCAGGTGGCATACCTTGCTCCTCACAATAACTGAAAGCCATATGGTTAATCCCGCATCTCCTGGGATGGGCTCCATTTTCCAACCATTATGTGAGTTCTCTAAGAGCTTGCCGTTATACAAATGGTGTACAACCTACCATCACAGCAGACTAAATTAGTTGTGTTGTTGACTGCAACAGATTTTTCAGGCTTACCACAGCATGGGCAGAGATTTGGTTCCCACATGCTGAACCTGGTTAGCAGTGGTCCATTAGGGAACAGAGAGGTTCATATATTTCTGGAAAAGGCACTCTGCACATGTATTAGTGACTTGAATGGAGCATCTGGGAAATCAGGGAAGCAGAGACAGGTATTCAGTAAAGAAAGACTAGTATGCTTTTGGGGACTTTGTATTTGGGTCTTAGAAATGGGTATTAAGCAATTATGTTAAGAGCTTAAGACTGAATAAGCATTCTTGTGTGCAACTTTAAGACTGTGTCTGAAAGTTATTTGAGTATGTATGAAAGGTGGCTGGGTAATAAGAATAATTTGAGAGTAACTTGGGCACTCTTATAGAAGTACTAGCAGACAACTTTTTGAGTGTTCTATTGGATAACAGCAGGTTTGCTGAATATGGATATTACTACATACTGAAATTCTAGTGAGCTGTCTTTCACATGATCAAGACTTATGATAGCTGAAATGACAATGTATGTTAGTGCTGAAAGAGAAGAATTCAAACAGAAGGAATATACCATCTTAACTATCAGAGCAATGTCAAGACTACTTGGATGAATTTTTTGTGAGAAACCAAGTCCTTGCACTTTTAGATTCAGACTCATATCTTTGAGTTGAGTACTCTTGTTCTGTAGCCTCCAAAGTAGGATGTGTGCACATGTCAGGATGCTCAAAGCAATCCATTGGAGTGTAAGAAAAAAAACAAAAAAACAACTTGAGGAGTGGGCCCCTGAGAACCTCATGCAGTTCAACAAGTTCAACTGCAAGATGCTACACCTGGGTCAGGGCAGTCCTAGATATGATCACAGACTGGGAGATGAATTCATTGAGAGCAATGCTGCTGAAAAAGCCATGGGGGAAAAATGAAAATCCAGACATGAGATAACAATGTGTGCTTGCAACCCAGAAATCCAGCTGTCTGGGCTGTGTCAAAAGCAGCCTGGCCAGCAGGGTGAGAGAGGGGTTTCTGCCCCTGCTCTGCTCTGGTGAGACCCACCTGCAGTGCTGTATCTGTCTCTGGGGTCTCAGCACAGGAAAGATATGGACCTGTTAGAGCAGGTCCATAGAAGGTCACAAAGATGATCACAGGGCTGGAGCACCTCTTCGACAAAGACAGGCTGAGAAACCTGGGCTTGTTCAGGCTGGGGGAGAGAAGACAGCAGGGACACCTCATTGCAGCCTTCCAGTACCTTAAGAGGGCCAATTAAAAAGAAGGAGAAGAGTTCTAATAGGCAGATGTGACAGAACAAAAAGCAAAGATTTTAAACTGAAAGAGGGCAGGTCTAAGTTAGATTTTAGGAAGTTCTTTATTCAGAGGGTGGTGAAGCACTTCTGATGTTGCCCAGAGACTTTGTGGGCGCCCTATCTCTGGAAGTGTTCAAGGCCAGGTTGGATGGGGCCCTGAGCAACCTGATCTAGTGGGTGGCATCTCTGTCCAAGGCAGAAGGGTTAGGGCTAGATGGTCTTTAAAGTTCCTTCCAACCAAATCATTGTATGATTCTATCATTCTATGTTTTTTTTACTGTTAATAAATGAAATAAATTTAAAAATAGTTATTTATCTCACACTTCTATTTTCATGCATGTTTTATAATATATGTAATATATTAGTACAGGAGTAAACATATAAATTTTATAAATAAATTAAAAAATACTGGATCTCTGTTCAGAAATTCTTAGGTGATGGAGTGAACAACCAAACCAGTCTGAAGACCACACCTCTAGTGCATGTGTGACAGTTTTAGTGTCTCTCTGGATTAATAAGTAGTTGCAGATATAAGAAAACTATCATGAGAAGGAAGCATTCCTAAAAGTCTGATACATTGAAAGATCTCCTGTGATTGTGAGTGCTTCTGTTGCTTGCATTGCTTTCTGTATGTCTAGCATGTCCATATTAGAGACCTGAGACATTTCCTAATAAGTGTCATTCATGCTAATCCCACAAAAACCTTTCATAAATAGTCTCTCCCAAACAATAGAAGTTTCACTGAAAAATTCTAACAAGCCCGAAGTTCCCTGCTTTATTTTATTTTAAAGTATTTATTTACTTAGAAGTCATTACAATGAATTACATTACATAAAAATCAGGAGCACTGTGCTGGTGAATATAAATTGTGAGGAATACATTTATCATTCTTGTGTACATGTGATCTTACTCTTGGACTCCGTAAGCTTTGTCCAAGATTATGACTGGATGACTTCTAAAATTAATGACAATTTCTGTATCAACCATAGTTTAAAGGATCATGTACATACATGTACCTATAGAGGCTTTGTGTTCTCTATTAATAATGTCCAACAAGTACAAATTTTGTGGATAGAGTAGTTGATGCTGCATTTTTCATAATGTTAAAAAATTCAGAACATGAAGAAATAGCAGTAAGTGTCAGCAGCTCTTGTCTATGGCATGATGAATATATCTATCACTTTACAAGAGTGATGCAAATGCAGGAATCTTGTTTGGGACATGCAGTCTCATGTTAAGAAGAAATACTTTGTTCTGATTTGCCTTTGATGTTACTTGTATACCAGGTTTATGAAATAGACTTTTTCCAGTACAAGCAAGTTGGCTTTGAATATGAGCATGAAAAATGTCACTTCTTGAATGAGCAGAGCAATGGATCTTATGCCATTTAAAGAGGAAGTAAATTCAGACTGTCAGGAAAATTCCTCCTTTATTTATGGACATAGTGTTCAGGAGTGAATGTTTGAAATTAATTTCTTGACATCCCCCACTTGCTTCCTTCAGTTCACACTGTAGATTTGCCTTAGTACACCTAAATTGGATTTTAGATTAAATAAAATCTGGAAGCTGAAGTCCACCTGCAAATGAACATTTGGGCAATGGGACTAGATTTAAGCAAATTAAATATATAAAAAAGCCATGGATATTTGCTCTCTGACACTGACTGTTTCATTCTACTGACCCTCTATTTGTCTTAAAGACTTGCTAATTTGGACAGATTTTTTTTTTCCTTTGGAAGGGGATTAGTTTCCAGTGCTGTTGGACCAGAATAACTAATGGTACCAAATCTGTGAAATGGAGCAGTCTTCACTAAGAAAAAAATACAATCATCCTTAAATGTGAACTGGAGGCACTTCAGCTGTAAAAAGAAGCTTCTTATCACACATTACAGGTCAAGCAGTGAGCCATGTAAAGGACCCTTCAGTGGTATCAGCAGCCATATGAGAACTGTTTGCTCTTGTTTTAGTGAAACCATGGCTGAAGACCTTTCCATAAGCTCAGGTCATATTTCTAGTAAATGCAGGGAAGCCAGTGGACACTTCATGCTTAAATGAACATAGTCTGTTTCTCACTGCTCTGTGGCCAGGTAGTGGCAGTTTTAGCCAATTCTGAAAGTAACCTGATTTCTGATTAGATCGATCCTGCTGAAGTAGTCTAACAAATAAGATATTTATCAGAATGTTTTATAGGGTTACAGTTAATTATATTTTACCTGTATCACAGAGAACATTAGCTTTCTGAGTGGGTAATTTTGAAAGTGCTTTTTGTGGTAACACTAGGACAATATAGATTGCTTTCTGTGACTTTGGTTGCTTTGTGTTCTTCTCTATTTAGAAAGAAAAAACTACATTTTATAGCCTCATATCGGATTTGTAGCACTTCAGATAGGGGCAGGACCTGCACATAGAACATACTACTAAATAGTATTCTGGGACCAGTTCCTTTAAGCAGACCATTTTTAAAGTTGTTTGTAGATTAAGCATTTATTTAAAGCAACATAAGATCTGACAATAGCATGCCTTTTCTCTTGCTGTCATTAGGACCTTTAGAAGAAGAAAACACTATTAATTATATTATGTAAAGTGCCTGCATTACATTTGAAGAGATGGGAGTAAAGAAGTCCAAATATGGGTTTTGTCTTTCAACTTTTTCTCTTGACTAATATTTCACTGATCATTAAACTTTGTGTTCTTCCACTGACTGAGAAAACCTATTAAGTGCCTATAAATTCTGATTATTTTCGTAGATAAAATGTTGTCTTTTTCCCCTCCCCCCCAAAAAAAAAAAAGTGGATTGATTATCAGAAGGAGAAGAACATTGAAAAGATTTTTTGTTCTTTATTATTAACTTTTATTGCTAGCACATTAAAGCAAATTCTTGGTACTGGGTAGTGACTGTCATCTCCAGGGCACATGTGATCCCTACTCTGCTTTAATTTAAGGCACAGAACCTTAGGCTGTGGTCCAGTTGCCCACTTTGGAGTACAGGTAACTGCATGTAAGAGTGTGGTAAGCTAACCAGTGTGTTAGTGAAATGTAATGGCTAACCACACATGTAACCATACGAATACACCTTGAATAAGGAAAATTACCAGTCTGCGGAACCTTTGTTCTTCCCTCTGTTAGATATTGCAGAGCCAAGGAAGATGTGATGCCATTCATTCTGTCACTGTCTCTCTCACTGGTTTTACAGACCATTAGAAAAGATTCGGGAGCACAAGTGTTTTGGTTTCCAATGCTCTTAATTATTTTTAAATAGTAAAATTTCTATTTATTTTTTAAAATAGTAATAAAAAAGCACCCCCATCAAACATCAGTGATTGATGGAAACTGTTTCTGGACCTGAGTATTTATGTCACAATCAGTTTTCTATAAAGAAATACATAAAATAAAATAAATGAAACCATATTTCTTTCAGACTTGCTTTATAAAACTACCTGGGCAAAACTATTGGACTTACAGTAATGGACCTGGAGTTTTATGTCACTATTAGAATCAGTGGTAGAGGCAAGGGTTCTGTCTTAAAAGTCAAAGTGTTATCTCTGCCCGCAGAGTCCTACCTGGAACAGGTGAACAAGTATATCAAGAGCTAAGAGTCTGCTGCCAGAGCAGATCTAATTTTCTTTTCCCCATGAACTAAGGGAGAAGGAAAGAGAGCAACTGGAGACACAGTGTTTATGTTCTTCTACACATTCAGTCAAGTGCTTAGGGTTTCAGTGTCTGTGCTGTGCATCTTTGAATAGGTATTAATAGTAAAAATGATACCATGGTAAGCTCCAGAAAAGCTTTAAAAAATTGTACTTTAGATCTTTTCTCTCACCCTGTCTTATATCAAAAGAATGCCTATTTTAGCAGCCACTTTTAACTTCAACTTTAAAAATTCTAGAGTGAAATAGAGAGTTATCCTAGGTACAAAACTCATATTAACTTCTATTTGAAACTTCCTGCATCTTCTTTTTCAGGTCTATTTTTCCCCATAGTATAAATAGAGCTATTAATAATGCTTCACACCACTGTCACTGAAAAGGTGTAGTACTTTGTCATTATAAACCTACCTTCCATGTTTTATCCTAAGAAACCCTTAGAAATTGCTCTTTCTGCTTCAAAATTTGCATGCAAGGTTGGTAGCCAGGGGTTAGCTTTGACCAAGTTTGATAACATTTAAGTCAGTCTTCTAATTTAGTTTTTAATGAAAGGCGATAGCGAAAGGTGACATAATGATGGATGCCTGCGCTATGGTGTGTCAGGGCTTCTCAGCTGCCTGTCTTTCTGCCAGCAATTGGACATGCTGTGATCATAAGTGCCAAGGAGCTACAGCAAAATGGCATTTCTGTTTCCTAGTGCTGCTAAAACTGAAGTTTGGATGTTCATAAAACATGGATGATCAGTCTTCCTTAATACCTGATTTCTTTCAGTAACTAGCTTCTGATACATTTTAAGATATTTGAAAATGAAGCAAAATAAAGCCCCATAAACTTAGAGTAATGAAAACCAATTCTATTTTCCTACTGCAGGCTTTCGAAAGAAAACATGGCATTGTTTTGCAGCAGAAGGTGCTGATGTCTTATGATCCCAGAATGAAAGGCACTCAGAGTCTGTCAACTGTTATTTAAAATCCCTTTTTTTTTTTTTTTTTGTATTAACACTATAAAGGAAAAGAGGAAGGTGTAGACAATCTTCAGATGCTGGGAAACCCTAGATGCACTGCATCAAACAGGTCTCCAACCAGGGCACATACTGTGTGGATCCTATCCATGGGAAGTACATTCCTTTTGATTATTTGAGACCTTACAACTGTTCTCAAAAGAAAACAATTGTCTGAATTTATGCTGTCACAAAATAAAAGAGTGTTCACATGAGACCATCTTGCTGCACTTTGTAAAGGGAAGGTCACAGAGGTGATGTAAATGCTGGTGCTGTGTGGGAGAAGCACACGGGCTCTGCTATGACAATGAGGTTGCCCGCAGCCACAGGATATGTGCAGCACAACAGCCCGAAGGTCAGGCATGATAGCAGAGCACAGACCTGCCCCCACTCAGGTTAAATGTTGTTTGGATCAATAATTCTATAAGTTACAATGCTGTTCAGGGCAAGATCACCTCAGGGATGCACTTGTAACCTCAAACACAAAGGGCTCCAAAAGTCTGGTTGGTAACTGTCTGCTGGTTTTTGTAACTAGGACATAGAATCATAAAGTCATAGAGTCATAGAATGGTTTGGGTTGGAAGGAATCTTAAAGATCATCTAGTCCCCAGCACAGTAAATTCCTGTTTGGAAGTGGGTTGTGCTCGGTGTTTCAGCTACCTCACATCAGTCCTCTTGTATGGTATAGATTCTTGTAATCAGACTACTTCTTTTTATAGCATTTAGTCATGCCAAGCCAAATGCACCTGCGCCCATACAAACAAAATACAAATGATGATTATGTGCCACAAATTGGTGCCATCTGTGAGATCACGGCATGAGAATTACACTGACCTATCCTTAACAATGTATGTATTCTTAATACCAAAAAACCTTGCAATAATTTTCTGAGTTTTTGTGTGATGTTCACAAGTGAAAGATGTGCTATGATTCAGAAATTCTTTGGGAAGTCACACGTGCTTTATGCTGTCTTGCCTTTCACATGTCTCCCTCTGATGACTGAGTTTTAGAGAAGGAAGAAATAAAGATCAAAATACAGTTTGTTTCTAGCTCTCTGCTCTGGCATCACATGAGTCCCAATGCCATCACAGAAATACTGGGAATTTCAGTCTGGGGAGGATGGAAACATTCTTTGAAACACATTCAGACTCAGAAGCTTGAAAATGGTAATGTCTTATCTGTAAATTTGATCTGATGAGAAGCTGATCAGAGAACCTCAGATTAAGACAGGGTGACAGCCTATTTGGTAATGGAGGAAGAAGAACACATATATATATCATATCTCTAGGTATATATATACTGCTGTGTAGAAAGTATGAAGGGTATGCTCCTTTCTATTTCAGCTAAGCTCTCAAAATAGCAGCCATGTTGACTTACAGAGTACACAAATCTTTTGCTGGGCAGGTGGTTTTGTTAAATGTAATCCAGAAATGAAACAGAGAAATGGTGCAGATGCAACTCGAATTTCTTTTAAAATATGAGTAAACAGTAATGGAATTAGTTAAAAATAGTTAATTAGTTCTAACCATTATTCTTTCCATTGAAGTTTACAAATACTTCAAAACATGAATAGAAAGATAATAATATTGCTAATGGGGCGAAGTTTTGCTTTGTACATTAACCGAGGAGGAATGTGATTTGTGCTCAATGAATTCAGCTTCAATTACTGTTAAACAAGCAGAAAATGTGTAGATTAATTATAGTATCCTAGCTATATCTATTAATTAATAATATTTGGCTGATAAAAATCTGCCAAAAAAGGTACTGTTTTTTAGACAAATTGCATAGTTGCTTGATATCTTTGTATTGAATTCCAGTGTAACAGAACTAATGCCATAAATATATGAAAAGCATGTGAAACAACAGTGTTACATCTTCAAAATGTGGTTCGTGTTCTGCTTCAGTATGAAGCAAACAGTGGTTTTATAACATTTCTTAAGGCTTGATTGATCAAGGGTAAAGCACTGTCAGGAATATACCATTGGAGCATCCTGTAAGTCTGCATGTGCAGAGTTCATTCCAAGGGAGCCTGGTTACAGATGCATAGCTCCCCTTTGATTGGAAAGGATTTTCATTGTAGTGTGTACACAGGACAGAGCACAAGGTCTTAGTAGCAAAAAACAGAGCTTTGTGTTTCAGTACACGGAGAAAGGTTAGTTTTGCCAGTCTTCTATCTCCAGGACCTTTGGGCTGTACCAGCATTCCATCTTCCTCTGGGAGCCTGTGCACTATCAGTGTGACAAGATTTGACACTGAAAGGAATCCATGGTGAACAACATGGCTGTGACTTTTAAGGACTAAGTGACCTCTCCTGAGATCACTTGTATTTACCACCTTTGTTCTAGTAGCGCACATGATGATATGTTATATGATAAAGATGCTAATACAATGATGGCATGGTCTCTCCTGGGTAAGCCATGTTAAACCAAGTCAGCTGGAATCTTGTAGGAATAATATATTGGCCAGGCTTAGAGACTACATTTCTTCAATCAATTGATGGTGAATTTTTCCTCCAGTTTATCACTTAGAAACAGGTGTACTGATGTTGATACCCTTGGATTAAATTTTTTACTGGTGTATAATTTAAACTGTACTTTTGCATCAGGTCCAGTCAAGGTTAATTTGTATTTGTAAATTTTAGTGCAACAAACCAAGTGTATCTGTCCATCTGTGAAATGCCCATTATGTATTTTCTACCTAACTAGCAACAGAAACACTTAGCTTTCTGGATAGTGTCTTACTCCAAATAGAATGTCTTTGTAATAATATTGAGCATCACAGCTGTAGGTTACCTAAATAGGCGTTATATCCATTACTGTTATTCTACATTGTTCAATACAGCTATTATGTTTCATAAAAAATAGGAAAACATGGATATTATAAGTAGCAAGAAAACCAGCAGGTTGATAATTGCTCTATGCTCACTAATGTGAGTTACTAAATGGCTCATCTATAATTGTAATTAACACCTCCTGCCTCAGCTTTGCAATTAACTGATGTTGCTGCAAATTTTTGTTGTATATTTAATCTTTATGTTGTTTCTCTGGCCTGCTCCTGTATTAACTTTATCATTAAACCTACAATGGCATCTACTCATTAGTAACATGAGGCCCTTGTACAAAAGCTGGCTGCATCTCCAGTAATTCACAGTCAACACACTCCGTTCTGGTTTAGTAAATGTACCTGCTGCGCATCCTTTCACATTTTCTGGATCTGTTCTAACTTAATTTGAATTCATGTTGTGTGTGAATTTTCTGCACTTATAGACACTTCAGGAACTTTTCTTCTACACACTGTGTTTTTGGAAAGTCACAGAGTGGGTAAGAAATTCTGGGGCAAAGCCACTTTCCACTAGAAAGGTTTGGAGGGGAGAAATCCCAACAGGCATGGTCAGGCTGAGTGAGGTGCAAGCTGTCACCATGCCAGCCTGGCTCTTTCCCAGCTGCCAGGCTCGGGAGCTGCCCAGCTCCATGACAACCTCCAGAGTGGGTGGCCATCAAGTCTCTCTCTGCTTCCTGCTCCTCAGGCCCAGGGCTCTGGGAGCACAGGGCTGCCCTACTCCCACAGCCTGCCAGCTGCCTGGAGCTCCTGCTCCTGAGGAAGTGCCAGGTGCCTGGCTTGGCAGCAGGGCAGCTCTCCTGCCTCGCAGGCAGGCAGGTGCGCTGGCTCCAGGGCTACCCAGCTCTCCTGCTCCTGTGCCCTGCAGGCTTCCCCGCCAGATGGACAGACAGAAGGCAGGCTCCACGCGTGGCCACCTCCCTAGGCAATCTGGGAACCTGGGATCTTGGGGAGAATATTTTGGTTTTAAAAGAAAGTGTACATGGCAAATTAACATGTGTAGAGTGGGAAGATGAATTTTCAGGCTTTTAATGGAGCTGCTGGCTCTCTGGTGTGCAGGCAGTGCCTCTGAGTTATCTGATTCCACTCTGGGGCTTGCCCACAAAAGCAAAGCAGTGCCCAGAGTGCGCCACCATAGCCTTGCTCACCGTAGATTTTTTCTCACTTCCAGTGCAGAGAAGCCCTATAGCATTTCTTCTACTTCACACTGTGGAAAAAAAGTACCCATACTTAAAATTGTGCATAACATTTGGGGAATTTTTGTCTGCTGTCACAAAAACCCAAGCTCTATTTTGGCTCAAAATTCTGTTTCCATAAAGCAAACAAAAGTATGAAAGACTCTTCCTTGGGCTCAATATAATGAAAAATGCCTTCTGGGCACCTTTCCTGTATGGTTTGGTTGTTTTGAATGGAGGAAATAAAGGAGCATAGATGGAGTTCAATCCAGTTCTTTTCAGCTCAGAGATAAGAGTTTTTGACACTAGGTGGTACTACAGACAAAGGCCAATATCTGCAAACTTAGACAGTAAGGAATCGGCAGCTCTAAACCTGGCATCTAATTTGATGGCTTGATTATTGACTTCCACACCTCATATGATTCCAGAGATAAATATAATCTATTGGATCTGGTTTTGGAGTGTTGTGCTTTTAGCTCCTTGCAAAATTTGTTATCAATCAGGTAATCTTTCTAAAACTTGTGAAATTATTTGGTACAGCTTAACAGTAAATCTAATACTGGATATCACTTGTCAGTACAAAAAGGTACGTATAATATTTTGAGCCTTCTGTGTTCAATTCTGAAAATATATTTCTCAAGAGCAACCCTGGGAATATATTGCTATTTCAGCTGCCCCCTCAACACATTTCCCAGCATAATATGTATTATGGCTTTATTTAGAGCATAGGGATCAATCTATCAAGGGCATTTCTGAAGATATTTTCTTTCCATCTAACATAAATTTCCACTCTCAGGTGAATGAACCTGTGATTTCCTTGAATTTTCCCTCCTGTTTCTGAATTTCTGCTTTTTTCACCTCTGTTTCTCTGCAGCTACATCTGCCTCAGTCACTGCTATATCAAGACTCTACTCCTTCTTGTAAGTGCTGTGCTTGTTTAGAAATTCACAGTCTTTCATTTTTACCCAGGACTGTAGACTCCATTAGATGTGATTTTTGCTAACAGGTAAAGGAGGATTGAAACTTCTTTGGATGGTGAAATACAATTGATGCCAGAAGCAAGGAACTCTAGCCTAAAAATTCTACAGCTGGTTTTTAAACTTTATTTTATTCTTTTTTTCTGTAGTATCTTGGCTTTTAACAAGCCAGTGTCTCACTGTGTTTATTACTTCAGAAGGTAAAATCAATGTGTGTTAACTGTCTTTTCACAGGCATTTCAATGAACTGCCTGCTGGTCCTATGTGATTCAAATCACCCTTAAAATACTTTATGTACATGACAACACATAAGTGGTTACAACAATACAACATGGCTGGGTTTTTTCTAAAAAATAGATAAGCTGCTCTAAAATTACACTATTACATGTACAGAATTTGTCATCTACAGTGGTTGTGATGGTGAGAAGATTGATTTTTAAATAAAAGTCTTGAAAAGCAACTGAAGCACACTTTCGTGCATTGTTGGTAAATACATACAAACAAGAAAACAGTTTTCTTAAAAAAAAAAAATAAGGCAATAAGAATTATGCTGGTTTTGTTTCCTGAACCAGTAAGCTTTTCAGATTTAGCTTTGCTTGTATATATACAAGCATATACACATATTTAACATTGTACTGTGTTAAACTGGAAATGAATGCAGTTGGATTTTTAAATTTTTTTTATTATATAAATATTTTCAGCTGTACATACAAGAAAAGGATAAATAGAAGTGGACATGACATACTAAAAATATTGGTACAGTACAGAATTTTGTGCTCCACCATGAATTTCTTATACTAAAGAATGGAAATCCTCAAGAGTATTTCTAAGTTAGAAAATATTTAGGCTTTTCTAAAAGTGAAAGGGAAGTGGACCTAGCTGAGGTTACCCTTCAGACAATTAGACTCAAGGTTTGAATTCTTTCCTGCCCAGTTTCTAACCACATGAGGCTGCAAGATGAGGTGTAGCTTTAGCAGGTGAGGTTTGTGTGGTGAATCCCAAGCATATACAACAGGTCTAAATGTCACTGGTCATAGGCTGGAATTACTAAGGATAAGACTGACCCATTATTTGACTCATCATCTTCAGAATAAACCTAAGCTCACAAATACAAATAGCTCACTTAGCAATAAATTGTAACTTCATAACTTTTCCAGATTGCTATGCATTGTGTGAAGAGAAGCTCTTGTGGCAGCTGATGGAAGCATTATCCAAAATCAAATGCAATGTCCCTGAAGGAAAGAGCAGAGCAGTGACAGCTGCCACAACCCTTCACAGCCAGCACCATGATCCACGAGCTGATGAGGTAGGGCAGGTGGAACCAGAGCTGCACTCCTTGCTCCGGGTGTCCAAGCATTTCTGCTGGTTTTGAGTGCTCTGGCTTTTATTTGCTGAGAGCATAGACTGTGTTCACTTTTGCCCAGGTGCTAGGGTATGGGGGACAGAAATGAACCACACATAACCATGTAGAAAACCCTTGATTGCTGAGGTCATCCCATTTGTGCCTTGATTAGGTTTACTGCATAAATGGCTGACATCTGCTTTTATATGTATTGCACTCAATTTCTCTTTTCCTTTTATTTAAAATGAGATGAAATGCCTCCTAAAGCACATATATTAATAAAAAGTAGTAACTGCAGAAAGACTCGAGAGAGATATTAAAACAATTTACTAAAGCAGCAGA
The DNA here is from genome assembly GCF_017590135.1 of Pyrgilauda ruficollis. Classification (NCBI taxonomy): domain Eukaryota; kingdom Metazoa; phylum Chordata; class Aves; order Passeriformes; family Passeridae; genus Pyrgilauda; species Pyrgilauda ruficollis. The sequence continues at coordinate 3,593,568 of NW_024525490.1, read as the reverse complement.
TTATAAATCAAGTCAATATTGCAGGACAGTAGTCTAATTGCATTTTAATTGCATGACAAAATGCCTATCCCAAATTAATCAAAATCTATAATGCTAAACTCTGCTTTTATATAGAGAAAACACAGTGCAAACTCATAACATCAGCTGTCTTTTCTTTGTGCTTCCTGTTCTTCAACAGGGTCTGCACAAGGAGGTGGCTGAGGAGGGCTCTGCCAGGGCAAGGCCAGTGCTCTTGGTGCTGCAGAGTGGCACACATCAGTTAATTAGAGACAATCAGACTAACACTCAAATTGTTCCTCTAAGGCTTGGCACAGGTATGAAACGTATTATTATAATATCCTAACAAAAGATTTGGTTAACATATTCTGAGTAATAATGACCTTGCTGTAGCAGTTCTGCTGGAGTTACCAATACTTGGATGGTCATCTTTCCTTTTCCTTTGTTTGAGAGATGTGGGGAAGAGCCGACACTGCTGGGAGTGTGGAGGAGGCAGGAGGAGAAGGAAACTTCTGAGCAAAGCTTGGTCCACCTGCCAAACAGACTCTTAAGAGACTGTATTTTGGAGAGACTTTGAACTTCTCCATATCTTGGCTACTGTGCTGTTGTGGCCTCTTCCTTTTCTCCACTGATGACTTTGCAAAGTGCTGAAGAGGGAAGTCATGGAAGATGAGGGCTTATATCTGAGACCATCAGTCAAGGCCTTGTCAGGCTCTTCAAATAGCAGAAGGATATTTTTGGTTAGTTTTGTCTTCTGACAAATGGCATGCAAGTTTCATATGCTTATTCCCTTTGGGGCAATGTGTTGCATCTGCTGAATACCCATTTCTGGTATTACCTGTGAAGAAAGGCTGTAGTAATACATTTTTTCAAAGTAATGCTGAAATTTTAAAAGTAGCATACTATTTACATGTGAAATAACTGGAATGCATCTGTATTGCTTTTATAAGGAGCACAAACACACCTAGATTAATAAATAAAGTTTCCACTGTTACATTCTAGTGTTAACTTTATTTCCTTTTCTCCATTCTATTTTCCTTTAACACTGCAAAATTGAGATATCTCTGCTACAAATGGCACACATTAAAAAATTAATTGTCTGGGCTTATTACTAAAGGCCTTTTCCCCTCCTAACTTACTGTTTCCTTGGCAGTTATAAATATGTTGAAGAAGATGGTAGACATGCAAATCCATCAGTATATCCTTCAGCTATTCTGAACATTTACACGAGTCAGGCATCATGGCACTGCACTTTGCAAAGAGAAAACTCTGAGTTTCAAATGCATTTAGGGAGCTGACTACATTGATTTCAAGTACTGAAATATTTCAGAGACACTGAGTTTTAGGAAACTAACTTTCATTGACTTTCAGTAAGGATCTTCCGAGTTAAATCCTGCAAAATGCTGAGTTTTCCTAAAATTCAGTGAGTAGCCACAGCTTTCCCTAAAAACAATTGGGTTTGAGGCTGTCCAACACTTTAGAAAACTGTTCAGCACTTTTCCAGGTTAGGCTTTTAAAAATGTTTCTGCCAGGTTGCTATAATCAGTTTGAAAATTCATGGCCACTTTTGGAAATGCTTGCAGGTCCTGAGTGTGCAACTTCAGTATGAGATATTAAAAGTGGTTTACAAACAGGAAGATTTTATAATAGACAACCAGATATAATCACTTTATTATGAGGCTCTTTTAACAGCTCAGAAAAAGCTTTGTTGTTCTCTAACCATTTATTCACATTTAAAAAGTGATCATTCTTTTAAATCTCTTTTAAAGAACTAAAGCCTTCTACTATATAAATAGTGCTTTGAGTGTTACAGGATATTGACTCCACAAAACATAATACAGTGCTGTCAACCTGGTGCCAACTGCAGTGCTTGTCACATTTTGGTGTGATAAAGATCTTTATGAAGTCTTTTGTATCTGCACATAAAAAATGCCAGTGACTCAAATTAAAAATTGTTTTCATCCTACAAGGAATATTTTCTATTTCGTCAGGCAAATGATCTTGTTTGAAAACAAAAAGTATCAGTCAGTGAGCTCTGAAGAGCCTTTTAGCCTCCTCCCTGAAGCGGGCACCAGAGTTGTGTGCCAGGCTCCCTGAGCTGAGCAGGGCAGGGGCTGGGCATGGCAGAGCAGGATTCCAGAGTGGTGTGCCAAGATTAGCGCTCCTAGCTCTGAAGGAGCACAAGAAGTATGAGAAACTAAAAGGGTTTAACTGTCTAAATCCCATCCTCTTCTGGGGACCATTTATTTTGTCAGATTCTGAGAAAGAAAAAAACCAACCTGCACATCATATAGATAGGTACTCGGAGCCTAAACTACATTTAAAGACACCCTGAGAATACTTTGTTAATGAATATAAGCAACTAAATGCTTCCGTGTCAGTCTTGAGTGTTCCACCAGGCTGCTCGTAGAACTGAATGAAATCCAAAGATGATGTCCAGAAAAGTAATTTGGGAAACTGTTAATTAAAATGCAAGGGGCATTGACATTTTTTTTTAGGACTTTGCAGTTTCATGATTGTGTATCGTCCACATTGTGCACCTTTCATTTCTCTCTATTTTAGACGTTTCAGCTTTTTTCAAAACATTCCAGCAGGCATCAGACTGTATTAAAAATCAAGGCAGAGAAGGCTAATGTTTGATTAGGCAATGAATAATTTAAAAAGTAAAATTAAGATTATTTTATTACCAAATATTTAAAAATGTATTTTAAACTAATGGTCTAAAAACATTTTTAAAAAATTGAAAATGTGGCCCATTATAGATTTCCAAATTGCTCTACCATTCTTGTCAGTTCACGTTTATTGATTAAGAAAACATTTCAAGGTGGTTTTATCCCAAAATAATGCCTGCATGTGGATTTGCACAGAGGAAAACAGTGCAACTAGAATGGAAACTGCTTTTTTAATGCAAATACACAAGTAAACCTAACTCTGAAGCGTTTTGTTGGGTTTTCAAAGTTCTTAAGGAATACGTAATGTATTTCCTGCTTCTGTTTCCAGTCTCAGTCTAGAGCTTTTGTTTACTGTTGGCTTCCATAAACAGAAAAATCATCATCAATATAATTAATTCCATTTCTACTTTCTGGTTTCCTATGACAGCCATGTTTAAATTTCAAGTGTTAGTAGTTTTTAATGTTTTTGATTATACCTTGAAACACTGCAATGTTCTTTAATTCCTTCTGGATTAGTTCATGATAAATTTTTAAATGTAATCAGTCTGAATTCCTAAAATAAGCACTAAAGAAATTTTAACAGGCAGACTTAGCTTTTGGTCATGAACACCTGGGGTATGTTCAGATAATTTTTTGAGCTCTAGAGGTTATTCTAAATATTACAGTTAAGGCAGGTTTGTTTTGGCAATGAACAGTAATTGCATAGTAATACAACAGTAATATTTATAGAGAGGTAAAATATATTTCAGTCAATCTTAGTAATATCACTTTAAAATTGCATTACTTTGTGAGGTACTACCTTAATATCAGGTGCCTTTTAATAACAGTCTAGTCCAGCTTTTCCATCCCTACTGGGAATGAAACAAGCCCCTTTCTTGTGAATTATTGTTAATAAGTCTTCAATAGATTCAGCTGTGGGATAATGAATGACTCACTTGTTCTTGCCAGAAGAGTTCAAGTGGGCTTCTTGCAGCATGCTGAGCTATTATTTCCTGGTGGGGTCATGCATCTTGGCAGCCACTTAACAGCAGTGGCTGCAGGACACATTTGGGCATTATATAATCAGAATAACCCAAACTTTAGACCTTGCTTGTAAGGATTGCAATCTTCTGCGGAGGAGCAATTGAAAGACATGTCACAATGTACTTACAGTGATAAACATACATGTAAATTGGCTCCTAAGTTATCTAAGTTCAGCTTCCTTTTCTGCAAAGCACAGTGATTTATGACATAATCATGCTAGTTACTTTCTTATGAGCATCTACAGACAGTAAATATAAGCAGTATATACATCACCGTGCTGATTCCTACCTAACAGGTGGGAAAACCCTTCTGCTATTGCAGTAACATTAATTGTTATATAGGTGTGGTTTTCCTGACCAGGAAGGAGCTGTAAGGGGAGACAGTCAAACAGCTCACATTTAGTCCTTTTATGTTAGGGTGTGCTTGGGTGGAGAGTATGCATGGTCATCTAGTTCCTTCTTCTCTCCTTCCATTCTGTTGTTTACTGCATTTAATACTTGTAGGAAGCACTTGTATCGCATTAATATCAAAGTGCTCTGAAGCCATCAAGGTCTCTGTGTGAGATGTTATATGTGCACAAAATAAAACACGGTCACTGTGCTGTAGACAGTGTTAATAAATATACCTACAACTTCAAAGGGAGTTCCTGGAAGGGTGGTAGTGGTGTGCCCTGGAGATTGATTGACTTGATGCCACCTATATTCGTCTCCACAATGTATTCCTTCTCTATTCATTAAGCTCTTCCTGCAAGAAAGTCTCTTATTGACATCAGATATATACTCCATTAGAGAGTTTGTACAGCTGCTATCCCTCCATTTGGCTGGGCTGCCATTCTAAGATCTATTTCTGTCTTTTGGGCTTTTCCTTCTCTGAGGTTACTCCTAATTGTTACTTTTCTTCTGACTCTTCTCACCCTCTCCATCTCTCTTTGGACAACAGCCTTTTCTGCATAGCCCTGGCATTTCTGTTCTCTCAGCCCCTTAGATTTTAGCTGTATGGGCTCTCATTCTTCAGACCTCAGCTGGGATTACTTTTAGAGAATGAAATAATTTCATACAGGCCCATGCTTTAATTCCTTTAGAGATACTCTATTAATAAACATGTGATGCAGGAGTGTTTTTGTAAAGATCAGGTACAAACCTGCACAGAAGTAGCTTTAAGTTTTAAATCTACCTCTTCCATTATCCCTTTCTGGCAATATTTTACTTTTCTACATTTTTAGGAAAAGCTTTTCTGTCCCTGTCTTCTCCCCTTTCTTATCCTGAATTTCTTTGAGACATGAGAAAAAGAAAGGAGGAAGACTGCACCTTTGACAATGTAAATCTATTTAGGAACCACCTAAGCCAAAGTTTATCACATTTCAACAATATGTTATTCCCAAAGACCTTCTTCCCAGGCACTGTAGGCCCAAATCTGTGATGGACTCACTGATTTTCTCTATTTGTTCCCTTACAAATCTTTTGAGCTGAACAGCAGACTACTTTGGTGTGGTGAATTCTTCCTGATCAGCTGGAAAGCAGCAGGTTCCTTGCACACAGGCTGCTTTTACTCCTGTTTAGGGAAATGGGCTGCATTTACACCCCTTTAGGGCTATAACTGAAAATATTTAAATAGTTGTTCAGATTACTCACTCTCTTAGGTACGGTGAGAAATACAAAAACAGTGTCCATTTACTGAACTGCTCTGTAACAAAGCTCACAGAATAGTCTGCCAGCTGACAAGCAATTTAACTGGGAGGCTGCTGCCAGCTACCTCAAATACATGCTTTTCTTTTAAACTGCTGAGATCAATAATTGTACATCTGATGGCAGAATGAAATCAGTGTCCTGAGCTGAGCCTGTACTGTTCATTTTATCTCACTGAGCTTCATCCCTGACTCATCAGCAGAGCTTGACTTCCCTTGTTGGATTGCTAGTTGTGGCAATTTTTAGCATATGTATTGTAGTCAGTAGCCACAGAAGGTTAGGGTGACCTGTCAAACACAATTTATTTAAACAAAGGATTGAATGAAAGTCTTTGGTGGAAAAAAATGTCTTGTGTTAAAATGGTTATCTACACAAATCTTTCAATGCAAACCATTTACAAACCAGCATGTGATCACTAACTGCTCAGCTCTGAGCAGAATATCTGAAATAACCCCTTTTGAGAGGTACACTTGAGACTATCAGTTGCCTCATGTATCATACTCTTACATTTACTTTACACCTGGAGATACTGTGCAACTCTTGATGGGGATTTTTTTTGGTAATATCATTGTGATTATGCTTCTGTATAATATAACACATGGCGAAGCAGAATAAATGCATCCTTCATCCTTGTTATGAATCTTCCCTCTCTTCAAGTGTGCTATCAGTCTAAAACAGATATCTCTTAGCTCTCTCTCTGCTCTTTTCCTCTGTGTTCATCATGCAGTGCTGTAGTAACTAATGGAAAGGCCATTTAGATTAGACAATAGAAAGGAAGTTACTTGAATCATATGATATCATAATGCCCACTTATATACTTAGTAGGTATAAAAGTGATTGAAAGCACAGAGAGACAGGCAGTTACTGGGTTTCCTTTATACTCAGTGCAAAGAAATGACTGCTTCTGGTATGTCATTTGACCTTGATATAGAGACACAAAATAGTTAATAAGCAATATATTCTGAAGTGTTTACTTGTTTACTTCTTCCTGTTGCCTATAAAAAGACATTAATAAAACAGTTCAGACTTAAATCATACTTAGCTAATGCTTATATTTGTACTAATGAATATGTTCCAAAATAGAATTCTGTTGCCTAACGTAGGTGTTGAATGTCCTCTTGAGTTCAAGAAATCCCCATCCTCATCTTTCTTGCAAAGAAAGATACACGTTTCTAAATAGGTTCTGTGCCATTCCTTCTAGCTCCATGTAGGTGCCTTAGACATCCTGGAAGATCTCATAGGTGTAGACACCCATGTTTAGATACCTGGATTACTCTTCAGATGAAAATGAATGTGGGATGAATTATACCCACAATACCTAAATTATCTTTAGAGGTTAAAGCGGTTGCCTCAGAAAGACTTTTAGCTTTGAAATAAATAATCAGTGGATTCTGTTTCTAATCTAATTCTCAGATTTAATTAATGGGCCACCATTACATAATGAATGCAACTGTTTAGGGGCTGAATTTATTATCACAGTGAAAAATATCAAGTGCAATACCACTGAAGTTTAACTACAGCGATAGAGGCTAGAATTAAGGCAAAATCAGATCCCACAGAGAATATTCCCAACTTCAATGATAAAATGCAAATTCTTTCAATGATAAAATGTAAATTCCTTTCTTTGAGGTTGCAGAAGTTTATGACTTACTATTTGTAAGTACAGAGCAATGGCCCATGAAATTGTGTACATTTAAAAAACCCCCAAAACTCAGTACTGTTACTACTACTCTCTTAAAACCTCTTAATTCGTCAAGTGTGTTTAAAGAAGTACTTTGATTTCGCTGCTGTAATTCCATATCATTATTTACACTACAGCATCAAGTTTTCAAATTAAGAAAAGCATTTTTTTTTATTAAGCGTAGATGGCTAAATTAAAAGTAGACAAGTGTTACAGATTGCCTATGTATAAAATCTCTAGCCATTACGAAAGATGTTGCTCTACCAGAATGAAGTCACTGCAAATTTTTAGTGTAATTACTAATTAATTAATTATTTAAGTTTAAGATTTGTGATTTATATCTTTTTTTGAAAGACTTCACATGACTAACTAGTCTGAGCTCAAGATTTTACTTTTAAAGTAAGTAGCATTTATATACAAGAATATAAACAAGATATAGATTTTTCTTTGCATATTTCTGAACTGTCCTCTCGAAAAAATGAAAATAAATATAACTTAAAAGAAGTAGAAAAGAAAAGAAATAAACCTAATCAGGAAAATTTTGGTAGTTCTGATAAAAGTAACTGCAAATGAAATTGTTTCAAGAGGACCATCTCTCTATCTGCAGAAAGAACAGAAATTTATTACTTACAGCTTGTAAGTAGTTGGAACAAATCTTATATTTTGACTTTGTGTGTGGATGTGCAATAAAAATATGCTTATACATTTTCTTCTAGTTTTGTTTAGGCAATATCACCTTCAGTGCTAGGCAGAAGGAAAAATAAAGATGTCAGAGAGAGTTCTAATATTCAAATTTCCATAGGTGTTACATATTTGCCCCTGTTTCATTTAGAAGACTTGTACTTGCAAGTCTTTGCATTGTTCCTTGAAACTCAGATTTTTATGCTAATTAATAATGAATATTTAATAATAATCAATAATTAATGATAATTGATTTTTAATATATGTGCATATTTGAAAGGCTCACATGCACACAGAATCATGTAGGTTGGAAGGGACTGGGGAAATTCATTTAGTCCCATCAGGTCTTGAAAACCTCCAAAAGCACGGATAGCGCATCTCCTCTGTTTGATTTCCCTGACAGCTTGGCTGTCCTCAAAGCTCCTCCGTCCTTCCCAGCTGATGGAGTGTCCTGCCCCAGCAGAGAGACAGGTCCTGGCCAGCAGGAATTCAGACACTGCCTGCCTTTTACCAGGCATGTGTGCACCATTTGAACCAAGGCAAACATTTATTTACATTGTTCTGGAGTACTTCAGTGAAATTCATACATTATTGAATGTTTTGGGGTTTGGTTATGCTGGCCTAGCTGAGTGAGGGAAATTCAAAGAATGAATTTGATAGCTTTAACAATGTAAAAACCTTTCTCTTCAGTTTTCAAATAGAAATCAAGAGGAAAGTGTCCCTTTCCTCTCTGGTATATGGTCTTTATTTCTTATACCTGGTTGTGCAATGCTTATTCCAGGTGCTCCTCATGGATTGTGTCTTTCCATTCCACATTTTCTCCATATATTTTACCAGGCTGTGTAAGCTAATAAACTCTGTTTTAAAGTTGGTTTTTGGTAATATAATGAGACTTAATTCAGAACTTACAGGAGATTTGATTATGGTAATTTCTTAGCAACTGATCCTGGAAATTTAAATTATTTTTCTGACCTACTTCTTCAATATGCTCTTTTTATCCTACGTAATTCTCTTTGCCTTAAGATACATCACATTTCTCTCCAAGAACACGTTTAGGGTGGGTTTCCTCTGAACAAATCTAGATACCTATAGTACCTTTGTGAATTAGTCACCTGAAGCTCCCTTTATATACCTTGCAAAGAAATAGACATCCCCAGGGTGTGATGTGTATTATCCTACACTACACTGTGGAAACAGATCAACTGAATGAGTCTCTGCACGTGCCTGTTGCTCTAAATCAATTATGTGGGAAGGACAGAGGGAGAAGCTCAGAGGTAAATGTCCATACTGTAGCTATTTGAACTTAGGAAAAATAAATTCTACCCAAAGATCAGTTGCAAAGTTTATGGTTAGCATTTTTACACAAAAAAAAATTTAAATACAATTTAAATTTTATTTAATTTTTATTTTTGCTCCTACATATAATGAACTGAAGTTTTCATATTTGAAAAAATCCTTCTCTAACTCTGAAGCATCCTTTTTTTAATGTTACTGTTTTGAGTCAGATTGAACACTCTACTTGCAGAATGTGCATTACTCATGCTTCATATGGTATCAACATATGCATGTATTAGTCCTGTTTCTCCAAGCAATTATTTAGGACAGAATTACAGAAATATACTGAGAAAAGATTTTCCAGTGCCTTTTCTGAAAAACTAATATGAATTATAACAATAATAAAAAGATAACAATATTGATTTATTGTTATTAATACCAATGAGGCATGAACATTTGTGTTTTAAAATAAACATTGACTAGGCTAAAACGTCAATGTTTTATTTTGTTCCATAGAAAAAGATCTGATTCTGGAATCTGTTCTCACTTTTATGTGCTGAAAAGAACAGACTAAAGTTTGGTTAGATGACCTTCAAGATGACAAGATGTATGTATATACTTTTGACAGCTTATAAAATCCTACACTTCCATTTGCTAATAGTAACTGTATCTGTAGGAACATGGAAGTAGTTTATTTCAAGAGACAACTGACACCATATGAGTTCTGATGCTTGTTGCTCTGGATGTTAAAGTGCAGACATTTTTTGACCCAGGGAAAATCACTTTCATTATGTTTCTTCACCTGAACTGGAGAACACATTCCCTCTAAATTCTGTCTTAGTTTATGAGCCCTGAAATGTATGACTTATGAAAGCGTCTCGCTCTTTGGGATCAGTCCTTTGTGCAGCCATCAACTTTGTTTTATAGATATTTGTATAACTTATATTTATATAATTAGATTTATTTATAGGGTTTTTTAACAGAAGACACAAATTTGCTTGATTATTTTATTTAATTTCACTCCATACTCAAAATTTTCTGTGTATGCCTAGTTTTTGTGAAGGGCTAATATTAAATTTTTTGTTGCGATTTATAGGAAAACAAAGAAAATAAACTGGCTGATGATCTGTTTAGTGCTAGATTAAGTCAAGGAGTGTTATTATGCATTTTCAATTTGTTTGTTCTTGTTGTAAGATATAATCCCTACTAAGTTTTCCATGTGGTCTGTCCTAATGGTTCGTTCCTCATACCTGAGCAGATGTAGCACAGCATGCACTGTGCTCAGCAGATCAGCACCTACGTCAGGACTAAGAGTGATTAGGATCCAGAGTCAGGTTGAACAGATTGCAGAACCAGGATCAACAGGCTGGCTTGATGGGCATTTGCAAAGCTTTTGTACCATGCACTTTCAGTGCACGGGTAGCAGTGATTTTATGGTTAGTGTGCCATCCTACTAACCTGAAAATTAATTTTTTCTTGCTTTAAAGATAACACTAACTCCATGTTCTACATCCTGGCAGAACTTTTTCTTATTGCATTTTCATCATTGGATGCTTATGACAGGATTTTTTCTAGTTGTTATTGGGAAAAACAAATTCCAAACAAACTCAACCACCACCAACAGAATACTCCAACCCCAAAAAGCCCAAACTAAAACCCAGAAAAAGCCGTGCTAAGTTAAAGGAAAAAGCCTGCATCTTCTAGTTCATTCCCTAGGGAATAGAGGCTCTCTCTCTCTCCTACCATTCCCTACAGTGATACTGTGCACAGTTGTTTTGCTTTGGCTTCCCTTTGATGGGACTTCCCTCACAAATTGGAGAAGCATGTACATGCAACAAATAATTTTGAAAGAGAGTAGGACAGCCAGATAAGGAAGACACTGAATTTAGGGTTCCCTGCCCCAGAGGAGCACTCCAGCCTTAGGGCAGTTACATTATGTGAAATGTGGAGACACCAGTACTTCTTTGATAAGTGCATCCTGCTCAGTGTGGGATCCATGGGCGAGTCAGCGTGTCATTCCCTAGCTCTGGGTTCTGTTCTCAGCACAGATGTGTGTGATATTTAACTGGTCTTCCTACAAGTCCTTTGTTGCATCTGAATATAATATCTTTTAAGGACTTCATAGCTCTCCATCTCCTAGTCAAGAGGAGGCACTTATCCTTCAGCTGCTTGCTGATGAGATGATTTCTTGTCTTGGTAGCAGGTATTTTCTAGCATTTTACTATCAAGTGTTTTGCAAGAGTTTTAAAATTTATTTGCAAAAAAAGTCAAAATGCAGTATATGGAAGGGTGATTGTCCAACCATCCATCCTGCATTATGCACAAGTGAAAATTCTGCAGTCAACAGGAGTACTGAATTCCTCCTACTGCTTTTGTCCAAGTGCTACATTCTCCATTCATGCATACTGCCTGCAAGAGTGAAAAGATGCTCAATTTTCCATACTACAAGTTCACAGAATCATTTAGTGTTTTGGGTTGGAAGGGACCTTAAAGATCACCTTGTTCCAACTCCCCTAACATTGGCAAGGACACCTTCCACTAGATTAAGCTGCCCAGGGCCCCATCCATCCTGGCCTTCAACTCTTCCAGGGATGGGGCACTCAGCTTCTCTGGGAAACCTGTGCCAGTGCCTTACCACTCTCACAGCAAATAATTTTTTCCTATTATCTAAATATTCCTATTGTCTAATCTACCCTCTTTCAGTTTAAAGCCATTTCTCCTTGTTCTAGCGGTACATGTCCTTGTAAAAAGTCCCTTTCCAGCTCTTCATTTTATCTGTCTATTTAGTCTTTATTCTTTTCTGATCCTGTCTATTCACACTGTTGACTTTGGGCTATTTTCCTGTGACCATTAGGAATTTTTTTGTGTCAACATAGCTGCTGTACCAATGGGTACTGAGCAGTAACAAGCTTTACCTACTGCCACCTTAGGCCAGATTTTGTAATGTTACATGCTGTCTGTCTTCCTTGTTTCATGTTCCATTCTGTATCTGTTAATTGAAGAGATCATTTCCATGCCAATATAAGAAGAAAACCACTGTTCTTCCCATTTTTGCGTAATTGCTGAGACATTGTTTATACTTTCCTGCAGGTCTTTCTCATTGTATTTACTTATTTGTCATGGCATATGCATCTCTACTTTAAACCTGACCTTCTATTCAGTTCCATAATTACTATTCTGTTCTGCTGAACCATATTTTGCTGCTATTTTGGCAACTGCTTGTACCTTGTCAAGGCTATGTTAAAGTCTTTGAGATCATCATTTGATTGTTGACCAAATTCTTCCCTTGTCTTCCTTTGTATTTGGCTTGTTGTGGAATGGCTCCATCCCAGGGCTCTGCAGAACAACAATTACATTTTCTTCTCTTTATATGCTGTCTCCTACTTCAATTTTTCACAATCACAATATAATGTTCTTTTGCTTTGCTGATGGCTCCCAGCTCTCTCTCTCTCTTTCCTGATACTTCAGCTGCAGCCTATGTTTTGTCGCAGTGTTTGGCAGAAATTCAGAATTGAACACCTTAATTTTAAAGTGAATTTGAACAAGATGGAAGTAAAACTAATTATCTTATGGCAAAAGATTGCAACAGCCCCTTCTGCAACCATGTAATTTAATAGTCCGGTGTACTTTCTGCACTTAAGATTTCAATATTGTTTTGGAATCAGTATTTTTGAAATAAAGACCAAGTAATGTATATATTCTGACAAGAGATGGGTTTATCACTTAAAGAATCCTTCTGGAGAGAAACCATTTATATTCTGTTGCCAGAGGGATGAGGTTTTAGTCATTGACAATGTTAATCCTGTATTACTCAAAGAATGTGCTTGTGCTGATGTTAGGGGTATACTTAGTCCAAATACTTCTTCACAATTTATTAAGTTATTCCAAATTGCTAAAAAAATAGCTTTTCTCTAGATTATTTAGTGCTTTCTTTTTTTAATTTAATTTGAAATGTAAAAGTTATTGTTGACTTATTTTTTAAGCTATTGGAGATCCTTTTAGTGACCTTGCCAGTGCAGTTTTTCTCTAAAGGAGAGAAGGATATCACATTTTTCCTCATGAAATTTGTCAGTCCTCAATGTTTGTCTTGATGATTTTGGCTGCAAGTTTATTATTACTTGCGTGTACTAGTATTTGACCCTCTGTTATTAAAATTACAGTTGAAACCTTGCCTCATTTATTGTGTTACAAGGAAATACTTGTGGCAAAACAGACTCAAAATTGCAAAGAGTCAATTAGGAAAATATTGATCCTCCTCTAGTTATTGCAGTACAATTTTCCTTTAAAAAATTCAAACTGCTGCTGAAGCCGTGCTTTTCTTGACTCTGTATTTTCTGTCATCTTGTTACAATAACAATTCTTATGCTCCAAACACTTCTGTGTGGTTTTGATTTAATTCTGATGAACAATTGCTTTGATCACAGCTGGGTTATTCAAATTGATGGGGCCTAAATGCATACAGTGCTTTATACAGTGTTTCTTCAGAAAGAATCCAGGACTTTTGCAAGGGCTGTGTTTCTCTCACCTCCTTCCTCTTTTATTCCATCTTCTCTCTTCCTTTCATGTACCTTTAGCTTAGATTCTTAACTTTTCCCCCTATTCCCTTGTGGTCAAATAAACCTCTTGTTTGAAAGACATGAATCCTTTATCTCTTTATTAGTCAGATTTTGAAATTTAGCTGGGGACCTAGTTTCTGCCTTACCAGATTAAGCAGTTTATGTTGCTTAAACAAGAAAACCTGTGCTGAAGTTATTAGTCATTGAAAACTTATTAAGTAGCAATCTTTTAGTATTTTGCTGAAGAGGGAATAGAAAGCACTGATGAGCTAAGTGAGCTTGTTGACAAAATAAGAGAAGCTGATTAAATAATAATTCAGTAGTGCTTGGAGAAAGAAAAGTGCAGAAAGGGAGAGGAAACAGCCTGACAGATCCCCATATGTAGTGTCTGCTGTTTGCCTGCTGTTGTAATTGTTCCCATTCATGTTCTTTGCTTGCCTTTATTTCCCCCATTTAAATGAATTTAAATTGTGAAGAGTATGGTGATTGTATTGGCAATGCTTCTTATCAGCAAAGAGACCCCTGAAGGTATTTAAATGTGCTGTGTCCAGTGTCCATGACATATAAAGTGTCTGGGTAAAACTACTACTTCAGATTTACATTAAGGAAGATAAAAATTCTTTCACATTTTTCACACTATTGTGCAAAAAATAAAGGTTATTTGTGGCATTTCACATTCTCTGAAAAAATCCCTTCACCCAGGATTTTTCTCCTGGGAAGATGAGAAGCCTCAGAGAAAAGGAAAACAATTCTTATCTCATTTGCTTCTCCTGTGCTGTGCTCATGTGTGGAATGTACTTGGAGATTGTTTACACACAGGTGATTGTTTTATTGGACTCTGGTGTGAGTTGTTTTGTCTTCTTTGCCAATCAGTGCCAAGTTGTGTCAGGACTCTGGAGAGAGTCTTGAGTTTTCATTATTATCTTTTTAGCATTGAGTAAGTATCTTTTCTGTATTCTTCAGTATAGTAGAGTATAGTATTCTTTAATATAATATAGTATTATAAAGTAATAACTTAGCCTTCTGAGAACATGGAGTCAGATGCATCGTTCTTTCCTCCTTCATCTGGGTGCCTGAAAATACAATAATTATTTGCTTTTCTGTTTTGGATATTTTCCATGATAGTGTCTATGGGTGATGGAATCGATCAAGTAAAAGACCTAAGTTCATCAGCAATCAGAGACTATTGTGGCTTCCTGAAAGGAATCTGCACATCAGAGGCTGTCTGTCTCCAAGTAAGTGCACAGGGAGTACTGAGCCATTGGTGGCAGCCCCCTGAAGTCCTACCTGAACACGTTGGTGTCTCCCTAAAGCACAGCTCCCACTGGTGTTCTCTTTCAGCATTCAAGAAAATAACAAGTTGTTTTCTCTCTTTCATGTCTCAACTACTGTACCTCGTAAATAGATCTCTGACATTAATCTTTCAGAGATTTGCCGGGGGTGGGATGTTTCTTGTTTGTTTTTGTTTGTTTTTAATTGATAGTGGTGTCACCTTATGTATTATTTATAGTAATTATTGAAGCCAGAGTCCTAAACAGAAGAGCCTCTTTACCCAGTCCTAGGGAAGATCCTTGAAACTGCATTCTGTGTGGATGGTGTCATCTGCTGAAGTCCTAACTCTCCAGCCTGACTTTGGGAGAGATACTTGCTCATCTGCATTTCCTGTGCCTCAGAACTAGACAGGTATCTTGGGGCTCTGGGAGAAGAATTCCAGATATCATACAGACAGTGAGAAAACCCAGGTAAACTTCTGGGAGTAGAGAATAGGGAAGAGGAAGATGGGAACATAGCATATTGATGCAGATCAACTCAAGAAGAGTAATTATTAGTGCATGAATTAGTAATTGTCAGTGAATAGATGAGTAAATTGTACTTACATGACTTCAAATCAAGGAAAGACCTAGTCTCCTTCACTTGCTTTCCAGTGCTCATTCAAAATCTTCACAGATCTGCCTGGCAGAAACAGAATATCCTGAAGCATCCTTGTCTATAGATATTGAAAACCAGTAGGATTCCTCTGGGCATTAGGATAAAAGAGGGTGGGACATGAGGAAGTTGAATTGTGCAACACTTCTTGTGCATGCTTAAAGAAATTTGTAGCATGAGCAACCCACAAAGCCAAATATGAAGCAGAAGCAATTGCTCTGGCAGAAGCAATTTATGTACTGCTAGATATGTTGCCTTTGGCCTTCAGAAAATAACAAGAGAACATCAACTGTTGGGGAAAAAGAAGGGCTACTCTGTGCCCCAAACAGTAAAGTCATTAGGTACACTGATAAGACCATTGGTTTCAAAAGTACCAGTGTCTTGTTTAAAGTCAATATAATGCATATTTTTATATATACTCTATATATTTTTATATGCACTATAAAATAGGGATCAGGTACTCAATCTACCCTGACACATATTCTATTTGGATTCTATTCAGTATTGCTAAAATGAGTTATCCCTGGAAGAATGTGCTGTGTGCTCTTAGTCAATGTCCTCACCTTTACTATGTGCAAGAGCCTGAAATCAGTTAAGGAAACAGGAGCTATATTTAAATTATAACCTGTAAGTCAACAGGGGCATCACATTAATGTGACCTAATGGAAGTTATTCCCTTTGTGAGAAAGTTGCAGACAATTTATTTTCTATGTGTATTTGACTGCAGGCAACTTGGTCTTAAGAAACGTCTTCCATATATTTTGTCAGCCACAAAAGGATATTGTTGCTTAGGTAAAACATGATATATGTTTCTCCATTTCATACTTTAGTATTTTGAAAAGAAAATTAAACAAGTGTGCTTAGTGTTTTTTATGGTTTTAGGCTACCTTTAGTAAGCTACCATTTACCAAAGCATACCTCAAGGTACTGTCAAAAATAGTACTAAAATTTTGCTCAAAGTGAAATACATTGCATATTGATAAATTTTGCTGTAGTGCTCTGATTGCTGAGAATTTACTGTGATGGCATACATAAATGGATTTGTTCTTGGAAGATACTGAGATGCCATTAATGCCTCTTTCTACACAGTATGGGGTGACCTTGCTCATTTTTTTCCTACAGAAACAACTGCTTATTCTGTATGTGTGTCTTGTTTCCTTGGGAGAATTCAGGACAAAAGTGAAAAGCAAAGTTAATGCAGGTCAGTGCAATATGCAGTATAGAAAACTGCTGAAATACTGCATGACAGACTCAGCTAAACCTTTTAGGTATGCTTTGCTCAGTCACGTATATCCCTTCGAGTTTTAAGTTACCTTATTCATATGCTTTCAGATCTGCTTTTGCAAAGTGCTTCTCATTCTCAGTGCTGAGACACTACTTTCATGAAGGTACCATCATGAGAGGTGAGTTTCCTACTATTTGTTTGCCTGTGAAATGGGCATCCCTAATTTTGACAGAGATCAAAATACTTCAGTCTCCTCTGTAATCCCAAAAGATTTTTGATATATATTTTCTGTACCCAGTTTTCTGTCAAACTTATGAAGTGTTTAATTAATGTACATATTTTGACACCTCATGACGTGTCTGCTGCTTTCTTGTTGGTTGCCTTCACAGAGCTTTGATTTCTGCTCTCTGGCCAGAACAGCTTCCTTACTGAGCAATACTTTGGATTTAGGACTTTTTTGTCTTTCTGTTCTTCTTTTATAAAGGGCTGTGCCTACCTCTTGGGACTGCTATGCGGCACTTCAGAAAGTCACTGTAGAGTATTAGGCCTTTTAATTTCCTTTGTTTTGATTGTACTGTGTTCTGATCCTGGTTTTCTGTCCCCATGCACTTAGTAGAGTCTCCTGATTTGAATTTTATCTATGCTAACTTTGCATGGCTTTATTCCTAGAATTCCATACTTGTTTGATCTTGTTGCCACTGGAACATCAGTGCAGCAGCTGGAATTGTTTGCATGTTTTCTTTAACTTTCTGCACTTTCTACTCAACTCACTCCTACTCACACATGTAAATTGAAAGAGATGCAGAAGTGTGTGGATTGTTTTTTTAGTCTGAAGGACTAAAGCTTTAAAAATTAATTCTCTTTGTTTCCTGAATAGTCCCTATTGTGATGCTGATTACTTGCTGCTGAAACCACTTGTTTTTACTATTTCATGCTAGCTTGCCTCTGATTCCTTTGACATTACCTGTTTACAAAGATCCTGTGGCTGCTAATTACATGATTTTGAGAGGCTCCTATCCCTGTAGTTTAACTGTGGCACAAACTTTTTAGAACTTCTGTCTGTTGAGAGAAAATTTATGAAAGCTAACTCAATAAAATGCATTCCAATTGTATTCAAAGTTTAAGGGCAGTAATTTTGTTTGGCAATATGCTTCATGAAAGGAGAAGTTTAAATATAGAAAAACATTTAAGAAACAGTTTTCCATTATAAGCTTTGGAGAAAAAAAAAAATTAAAAAAAACCCCAAAAAACAAACAAACAAAAAAAAAACCCCCAAAACCAGCAGGAAGGGAAAAAAACCAACAATGCAAACCCAGTAAAAATATGTGTCCTTTCATATTGCAGTGCAATTTGGTTTTATTGGTCATCAATCTTAGTGATCACTTAAGTTTGGAAAAAAATGCTTTGCAAAACCATTGTCTACATATACTGATCGTTTGACCTTCTTTTAAAGATTTTGATTTGTAAAGGGGAGTTTAGAATTTATATTTTTTCTTCAGAGTCTGTACCAAATAAGGTCAGGATTCTGCACCTTTCATATTGTTAATTTAACAATGGAAAAGCTAATTGTGGTCAGCTGCATTTTCACTAAGCTAAAATGCTTAGTAGAAAGTTTTGGTCTATGGATTTTGCCTCTTTTTATCACTGTCAGAATCTGAAAGTTTAATCTTGCATAATAAAGCATCCACCTTCTTTCTAAAATGACTGCTTTACTATGTTACTCTTCCTCTGATCTTACTGCTCTTACTGTTAGCAAAAGAAATGACCTGACTGCTCCCTGGAATAGCTTAATAACTCAGATATTGTTTCACAGTGCCTTTGAAATGTTTACCAGCAGGATGCTTATTGAGAATCTTTATTTTCCCTTCTTGGCAGTTTTCTAACTACTCTCTTATAAAAGAAAATCAACATATGCATATAGTAAACATTCTGGCAAGCTAATGCAGCCACAACTAGGCAATACAGAGTGTTAATAAATCATTGCAGATCAGCCACACATTCTTCAAACTGTATCTCAGCTGCTTCTGGAAGCTGACAGGTAATATTCCCTCCTCTTCCCCACAGCAACTATTTATGTAAAGCAATTACTAATTTGAACTTCAATATTTTTAAGATATGTTTCTCCATTAGGATGTGTATTACATTGCCAGATATGGTATATTGAGAGGAATTAACTCACTTTTATGAAATAAGAATCAATCCTAACTTTGAATCAAATCCAGAAGAAACATTCTTAAGGTTCAGAAAAGTTTATTCTTGGCTATTTAATCTGCCTCAGTACTTTAAGGATGGAAAGCAAAAGAAAAAAGTTTCATACAGGTAAAGAATTTCTCCAAAGGTATGTTTTTAATAATACTTCTCTAGTAATCCAATTTGGAAAGCTTAAGAAATGCTGAAAAAACAGTATAAATGCTGATTCTAAAATGGAGAATCAATCCAATGGCTTTTGGATATCTATTCTTCATCAATACCAGTGACAAAGATTCAAGTACTGAATTAATCTGTGCCAGGTTTAAATAGAAATTAGATACTTGTTTGTTTTGTTCAAATAATACTTGGATGTATCTGGTGGTTCTAAATATGTGGAAGTCACACAAATACTCTTAAAAAGTATTTAGAATTTTTTTTTAAATTCTCAACCTTCATGAAATGACTAGCTTAACTCTTTCTATACCAATCTTTATTATTTATTTCTATACTGATCATTTGCTGGGGTAATGTATATTCCTGTGCTATTATGTATAAATAACATTTTATTCTGATCACAAAGATGTGTCAGTCACAATTTAAAAATACATATAATTATGTAGTGGAAAGTAGTTAATGCTAGTCTGATTATTTTTTAACTAGTCTGTATCAGAGTTAATTTTATGTAGAATGGATAGGAGTTCATTTTCCTATTATTTGGCATTGTTAAGCATTTAGAATTAGCAAGGATGTCTTCAGGTTGAATGACAAATTTTATCCATGATTTTAAGTACCATGATGATGGATGTAAGACAAAAATATATATTATATAGCTCTTCTATTGAATAAAGGATGTCAACAATGGATTCTTGAAATCTGGATTGAATTTTGAAAGATACATTAAAACCTCTCAGTTGATGGGCTTCAATTACTTGCAACTGATACATAGTTTGAAAGACAAGGTAAGAGTTGGCAACACTGGCAACACAGCACATGAATCTCTCCACTCATATTTTTTTCTCTCACATCATGCAGAGTTATTTCAAGCTGAGTAATTGTTATAATGCTCTTCCTGAAAAACAAAGAAGGTAACTAAAAGCCATAATTTTAAAATTATATTTTGGGGAAGATATTTTCATATTTTCCTTAACTAATCAATTAAATTATACATTTTTTTTTTTTGTGGAGTCAGATGTTATTTTAAAGTAGTTGTGTTTCCATTACTTATAAAAATGACACTGTAGTTGCTGAACTATGTGCATATTCTTCACTGTTGCAATGACCTATCAAAAGCTGAAATTAGAATGATCTGTGAGCAGAGACAAACTGGAGATCAGAGGAGCATATATGATGTAGTATTGTAATGATAGGGTAGAAAAAAACAGAAGATAAAGCAGTCTTAAAAATGTCACTATTCTGTAGTGATAGGCATTTCCCTCTTTGGTCTGGAAATAGAAGGTTTTGGTCAAATCCTGTTAACAGTGACTCCTCCTGAGGTTGATCAAAATGTCTAAAACTTCATCTTGCTCCTTTTTGTTAATATTTATAATGTGCAACAGGGAGCAGAAGATCTCCAGAAGACATAAGGAATCCAATGCAAATCTCAGCTGTTGACTCTCTGCAGCTGCTTCAGGCTGACATTTCCTAATAAAAGTTGTCTAGGTCGAGGGAAATACAAAATGCAAATAGCATGACTGTCAGAAGAAAATAATAATTGTAAAATCAGCTTGGTTTTACTAATCGGTTTGTAATTGTTCTTCATAGCAGGAGTAATGAATTTTTAACCTGGAAATAACTTAAGTATAGTAATTCACAGCATCATTACAGGATATTTATAGACAAAATGCAGTTTTATGTCTACACCAAGTTCCATACTTATGAATTTTAATTCTGTGCTGGGTATCATTCATTCTTTCATTATCCAGCTGTGAGAACAGTGCAGAGCATATAGGGTAACTGTAATGCTTCTACAGTGTTACTTACACAAGATGGAAAATTTGTGGTAAATAAGAAATTAGTGACATTCTGAAGGCTTGCAGAAGAAACAAAATGATCAATTTCTTCATACAACTGAAGAGCATCTGTGGAGTGAGGTGGGGGGGAGCGTAAGTGCTCCACTTAAAATAGCAGCTGGTTTCACATCACTAACTGACAAATCTGAAATGGTGATTCACTGGCTACAAAACTTTGGCATTCTAAACCTGTTATTAACCTTCTGCAGAGGGCAATTGAGGAAAAAAAAAAGAAACACAGGCAGAGACAATTCAAGTGCTAGCGGCAGCACCCTCTTCAGAAGAAATCAGAAAGCTATACATCAGCTCAAGACACTGCTCACCAGACCATAAAGGCATTGCCTCTTGCTCCTCTTAATTATGGTGCTGCAGCATTTATTCATGGACATAAACTGTGATTTGTCTCTGTTTGGGAATGTGACACTTCACTAGTTGATTATAGTGGTACAACTGCTATTTTTCTACACAGGGAAAAGGTGACATGTCAGACTGAAAATCATCAATACTGTCTCTTACCTATTCTTGATAAAATACTGGCAAAGTTCTTGTCATTCAGATTTTAAAATATATGTTAGGTCTGTTTCTGCCCAACAGTCAATGCATTTAAGAGCAGACTGTAGTTTCCAGATAAGATTTTTATTTTATAAAATAATTCCATGCAATGAAATACAGACAGCAGCAATATACAATTGAGCCCTGAAATACAGGGCTCTTATAGTCTTAAAGAAAAACTTGTCAGAAAACATGGGTCATCTTACAAAAATCGTAATTATCCATTTATTACTTCAGCTGCCCCTCTGAGATCCTTCTGCTCCAGTATTCTTGCTGGTCACTTCTGAGAAACAAAGCCTCTGATAGAATTAGAGAGCAACTATTGCCTTTCAAAAGTTTAATAAACTTTTATGGATTTTTAGGAGATACTGAGCTGATTGACAGGGTCATGTTACTCATCTTGTTGAATGATTCAGAAGTCCAGGTATTTCACCCAGAGGAAAACTGCAGGATTTTATGAAGTAGTACTGAGCTATATCAAATTCCTTATCACCAATAAAAACTTCACATTAGTCAAAGTCAAACCGATTTTTTTTTTTTGTCCAGGAAACCTCATACCAGACATTTTCTTGTAATGACCTCCAGGAATGAGAGTTAGCTTCAGATTAAAACATCTGCATTTATTTGTCTGCAATGCAGGTGTCTGCATACAGGTGTGGAAATGGTATGAGTTCCCTTGGGAGTCACTGAAGATCTCATCAGCACAGGCAGGGAAGACAGCCAGGCCCATTTCACCATCCCAGCTGGGACACCAGACAGCACCAGGCCCAGATATTGGACACTTCCCTGGGGATGAGGCTGGGCAGAGGCTGGGTCCATCTGTGGCCCACACCCCGCGGCAGGGCTGGGCTGGGCTGTGGGAAGCTGCAGACCAACTCCGCTGCGGCATCCTGGGGCAGGGGCTGATGGCTCCGAGGGACTGGCGTGGGGTTCTGTGCTGTGGGCAGGATGAGGGGGAGATCTCTGGAAAGCTGGACAGAGATATTTAGAATCCTGGACTGTTTCAAACTTATGAGCATTTAAACTACATTTTGGTTTCGCAGCCTGGCCCAAAGCAGTCACAAAGACAGATGCAGAATTACTAACTCAATAATCACTCACACTGCCTTTACTAAAGTGAAAATGGACATGTAAGCTACCTGCACAAATTCAAGGCATGCTTCTTTTAGTAAAAAATAGTTATTAGGTGCTTTCACCACTTTCTTTTCTGTTTTTCCAACTCTCTTCCCTTTCCCTGCTGACAGAAAGCACCAGCAAAATATGGCAGAGCAGAGCTTTCCTGATGATGAGGAATCCTGTCAGGGGGATAGTGGAGTTGGTGCTTGTGGCAGGGACTGGGGCTGTCTCTGGGATCTGCCAGCTTCCACTGCCTTCAGTGATAAGCACCCCT
Organism: Pyrgilauda ruficollis; assembly: GCF_017590135.1. Taxonomy (NCBI): domain Eukaryota; kingdom Metazoa; phylum Chordata; class Aves; order Passeriformes; family Passeridae; genus Pyrgilauda; species Pyrgilauda ruficollis. The sequence goes on along the minus strand of NW_024525490.1, from coordinate 3,570,706 downwards.
AGTGGGACCAGACATGCAGCAAGAGCTTTTGAAACAGAGAAGAGATAGAGAACTTCCTCCCTATCACAGGTCATCAAAACCCCAGCGACACCACAGAGTATTTAATATTATTATAAAACTTGGCAGTATTATGGTAATCACCAGCTTAATAAATATTTCTGATAAATAAAATTTTAGTTTTTCCTTAGATTTTTTTCACTGTTTTCTTCACTTCAGAGGCAAGAATTACCCTTCATTCTGCTTCCATCTAAGCAAAACTTTAGGACAAAGATAATTATTGATCCAGCCCTAACAATTTTCAACATAATAGCTTGTTACAGAGTTGTGAACAATAGCCAAAAAAACATTGAACTTTTTTTGGGACTGAGCACACATTTTATATTTGGTCTGGCAAAAGTTTTTTTTCCCTGTAATTTGTGGTTCAAATTAAAGAAATGGAAATTGGAGACTGAACCTTCAATATATACTTATTAACTTCACTTTGTAGTAAAACAGGAGATGGGATTAACTATTTTTCCCCTTTTCCTTAGGGAAGCTCATAAGCCTTTATTTTCTTCTCTCTCTTTTTTTTTTTTTTTTCCTTTCCTTTTTTTCCATCTCACAAAAGAAAGTACAGCTTTCCCAGAATTTTAGCCATTAGAGTCAGTAAATTAACATAGCTATGTTACACTGAAGTGGGATGCTGAAATTATGAGTAGAGAAAGAATTCCAATACAATATGATGTGATTTAATCCAATTTTTACATCCTGCATGAGGATATAACTGGTTGACTATTCCCAAGACCGAAAACTGCTCCTCCCAGCCTTCCATCCCACACCTCAGCCCTTGGAGACCCTTCAGCAGTCTCATCAAATCACAGCATCATAGAATGATTTGGGTTAGAAGGGACATTTACAGGTCAGCTAGTCCAACATCCCCTGCAATGAGCAGGGACATCTTCAGCTAGATCCCATTGTTTGAAGCTCCATCCAACCTGGCCTTGAATATTTCCAGGGATGGGACATCCATCACCTCCCAATGGACAACCTGTTCTGGTGTTTCACTATCCTTATAACTGCTTGTCCTTTTACAACAGGTTCTGCTACAATGTCTGTCCCCACCTTTCTTATAATCCCCCTCTAAGGCTGCAATATGGTCTTCCCAGACCATATTCTTGTATGAAGAAGACCATATTCTTCTTCTTCTTGTATCCAGACTGAACATCTCCATCTTTCTCAGACTCCCTGCATAGGGAAGGTGTTCTGCCCTCTGTTTGTCATCATGACCCTCCTCTGGAATCATTCCAGCATGTTCCATGTCTTTTTTGTGCTGAGAAGCCTGGAGATGGACACAATACTTCAGCTGAGGTCTCACAAGGGAAGAGCAGAGGGGTAGAATGATTTTCCTTGAACTGCTGGTCACACTGCTTTTGAAGAAGCCTAGGATGCTGCTGACCTGGGCTGTGAATGCACACTCTTGGCTCACCTACCAGTACCCCATGCCCTTCTTTGCAGGGCTGTCCTTGATCTGTTCATCCTCCAGATTGTACTGATACTCGGCATTTCCCTGACACAAATGTCGAACCTTGCACCTTGGACCTCATGGGGTTCCCATGGGCCCACCTCTTGAGCTTGTCCAGATCCTTCTGCATGCCATCAAGTTCCTCAGGCATGTAAGCTGCACGACTCAGCTTGGTAGACTTGCTGAGGCTGCATTGGGTCCCACTATCCATGGCACTGATAAAGATATTAAACAGTACTTACCCCCATATGGACCCGTGATGGGCACCACTTGTCACTGATGCCCATCTGGACTTTGAGTTACTGACCACTACCTTCTGCGTGTGACTGTCCAACCAATTCCTCCTTCACCAAATGGTTAGTCTCTTTAATCTCTGTCTTTTCAATTTAGAGAAAAGTATGTTGAGGGGGGACCATGTCAAAGGACTTCTTTTTGTCTTTCCCAGGAGTCCCAAAAAGGACTAAGACTAAAATTTGATTACATGGGTTTTACAGAAATATCCTTCCAGGCATCTGCTTGTGATTTTTTACCCAAGAAGTTTATTGGTGGCAGCAGACTACCTTTCAGCGGAGTTCTTTAACCATTATTTCAACAGTCTTCTGAATATACTCTTGGAAGTTGTAAAAGTCAAAATGTCATGAGTCTGCCTATACCATTGTTTCATATCACCATCTTCCCTGAAGATTTCTGGTAATTCTGCAATAATTTTGAAGTCTTAGTTATGGAAATTTTGCCAGCACCTCTGTTGTTGAAAACAACTGAAAACGGCCTTATTTGAAAATGCATTAATTTCTATTTTAAAGTGAGAAGGTTTTGTAAACTTGAAATCTTCAGAAAAACATTCAGAAAATGAAGAAACATATATAAGATAGGGTTCAGATTACTGGAATGTAACTTAGAGCGACATAAACAGTTGTATTACATAGAATGTGTTACAATAGAGATAGCAGGACGTGATAAAGCAGATATACAGCTATACAGTTTTTGTAAATTCAAAAAAATGAAGTGTTTTCAAAAACCCAAAGCATTTTGAAATTATAACATTTGAAATATAAAACGTTTAAAATAAATTAAAAATATATATTATAACATGCCTATAAGAAACCTGAGGTACTTGAAGTAGGCTCCAGCATATCAACACTGTAAAATGTTGATTCCAGCCCATCCCCATCAATGCCAGGAGTTCCTCAGTTCTTTCAAAGGCTTATCTTCCCTGCATTTCTCTGGATTCATTTCACAACATCTACCCCTTTCTTGGATGTGCTCTCCTGAGCTGCAGTGGAGGGCTGGAGAGCAGGTGCTCATCCATGTGACTTGCTGTCTCTGATGTCTTACATCTGGTCTTGGAACTTTTTAGAGAAGTGTTACATTGTTAATCCAATTTAAATGTGAATAAACGTGTAATAAGTCAGTCCTCTGCAGCCTTCCTCTCTCCATCCTCATCTCTTGCCTTTGAACTGAAAATTAAACTGCCAAAAGAGGTTATTTTTCACCTACACTGTGTCTTTGATATTGTTTGCAGAATTCATATACCAATGGTCTTCACTTGAAAAAGGGAAGAGGTGTGGCAGCAGAAAAACAAGACTATTATAAGGACATTATTCATGTTATATTACAATATATATTGAATTACTTTCAGCCCCCTATTATACTTTCAACTCGTCATTAGCATTTTTCTGTCTTTTTTTGTTCCTCTTTAATTTTATTTTGTCTTACTAATTTTAGATTGTTTGTAAATTGAGCAAAAAAAAATTCTGAAGGTAGTTGTTTTTCCTCAAGTGCTTTCTCTCACCCAACTTGCTCTTAGTGCAATTATTTATGTGTGCTCTCTACTCCAGCATTCGAGCTATTAGTGAAAGCCCAGAACAAACCTATAAAAGAATTTGATAGGTACAGCTAGAAACTACTGAACACTAGACTTTAATCGGCTTTATTGTCCAGTCTTTTCACTGTTATAAGATAATCCTAGCTGCAGTGCATTTCCATAATAAAGATGTGAAATACCTTTTGCTTTCCATATTGACTCTACACTGTGTAAGATGAGATTATTTTGACAGGGTATGCTTCTGTGCTTCCTTTTGGGATATTTCCTATCACATTTCCTTCAGGGGCTAGTTGAATGATTGCTCAATACTTTTCCACAATATCTTTTTGGGTTGATTATGTCCACTCCTACATTTTCCTCATTCTGAAGGGAAAAAAAGACTATATTTAGTGTTCTCCAGCCCTCCAGTTTTTACTGACACCTCTGTTTCTTTCCCTTCAAATTCTCTTAGGTAACTAATTGCAAATGATTCACAAATCACTTTTGATGCTTTCTTGAAAGCTGTTGATTGAAATCCATCCCATTTACAGTCTTGATTGCGTCCCATATTTCTAAGTATTCTGTAACCTGTATGCTTGCCTGAACTGCTCTATTATTAAGTTTGTGTGACGTGCATGGTTGCCATTAATCTTTTTGTCCAAAGGCTCATACCAAACAGGCAGTAAATCTTTTTACATTGTTAGTATTATTCATTATTTATTCACTCTTCCTCTTAAAATAATTGATCTATATTTCCCTCAGCTTACACCTAATGATGTGTAATGTGCTTTCATTTAATGTTGCTTTCTTTGTGTAAATCTCAAACCATATCTTCTCTGCATTTCCTGCCTATAGTTTTTTACTGTTTATTTAGGATTCCTTCCATCCATGTGTTCAGCCTTCTGTATTTCGTGCAGTTCTGTGTTATAAACTGGTAGCTCTTTCACAATATTGTCTGTTTTGAAAACAAAACAATATAGAAGATAATATTAAAGACCTCAGAATGCTGCTATGGGGTCTTCTGCTTTACTTATTATCTCCTCCCCACGTCACATTGCCACTGCCTGTGAAATTCCCTATTTAACAGCCACGAGTCCTGTTGCCTTTCTTCTTTTTGTATTCCCTTGATTCACCTCATTATTTCTCTGCTTGGTAGTGATGAGTCACTGTGGATTCCCACCTCTCTGTCTTGGACTTTTGCTCCTTTTGCTGGAGTCTCAAGAAATTCTATTACAGTAAGATCTGTAGCTGTGTTTGTTTCTCATAAAGGAGAAAGAAAAGGTAGAGATATTAATGCAAATATATAGAAACAGCTAACCCACAGACTGGTGTAAGTTACTCAGTAAACCTATTTTTCTGTGTCAATGAGTTTTTTGATTTGGCTCACTAATTGATCATGTTTTTTCTGATATTTTTTAATATTGCTTTTGGACTACTTATGAGTTGTTTACTCAGAGTCTATCTTCTTGTACTCTGCTTGTCTCTCGTAATCCTTCAGTTACATGGTTACTTGATTCTCAAATGCTTTTCAGGGCAGCCCTTGCAAGTATCTCATGCATACACATATAGTAGTTGTGGACCCATCACATTCAGTCATGGCATTTTTTAACATGAAAAATGTAGTATTGAAAAGTAGTATTTTTCCTCTGAGTAATGAAAAGGTTAATGGTAAACTTAATTGCTAAATAAAACCTTAGTGTTTATGATTCAAAACAAAATTTATGCTTTTATACCTGCCTGAAGGCAATACAATACTCAAGGTTCCCTAACATGTATGAGGATTGTATAAGTGACCTCTGCCAAAGCTTTTGAATTAAGTGTTATAATTGATTGTTTATTAAACTACCCCTACAATCTTCATTACCCCCACTACATGGACTTATTGTGGTCCCTCATTACAGCACTTGCCTTTTAGAATCCAGTCCCTGAAATGCTGCTAAAAGATGTCTTATATGTCCCTCATTACCTTCATTTTAATCCCTGTAGTAGATTCTTCTGCAATTCCAGTAGGGTTCAATTTTCTCCTACTCTATCTTTGATTTTTTTCCTGGTTTTAAACATTCTCAGTTGCCTTAATCCAGAACTACTTAAATGTTCTCTCTTTGTTTTTTTGCTCTTTGTATTTTCTTGGAGCTCACTTCCATCTTTAGTAAACCTGCTTCCACAATTCCCTTTGAAATTGTTCTTCCGGTTATAGCATATTTGTCAAAAAAAAGGGAAATGAAAAAATCTCATAATCCTCTTTCTTGTCAAATATGCCTTACAAGTAAAGGAAATATTACATCAATAGGAATTTTTTAAAACATGCTTTATTTATCACATGAGTTTTTAAGATCTCAAATGAATGCTAATAAATAGGAGGTTTCTTAAATTCTCAACAGGACACAAATGCTATTTTGCAGATCAAAATTTCAAGAGGATTTTAATTTAAATACAGTTCCCTCTTTTTTTCCTATCAAATGAACCAGATGTTTTCCATTACAGCACCAGTGTATCTCTACCTTGTTGGTGCCAGAAGTCCACTGAGAAAAAGATTTTACTAGAGGAGGCAGTGGTAGGCTCCTATGCTGCATGGAATGAGTAAATGGTTGGCTTAAAACTGTAACAAAATGCTGTGATGTTGGGCCAAGCCCCCAGTAGCATAGCCATGGAGAGGAACTTGGAAACAAGTCATGTTATTAGTTCTTTTCCTGCCAGAATTTAGGATTTATTAATTTTACAGACAAAAAGCAGTATAGTTCCCTGAAAAGTGGGAACCCATGTTTCATGGCATTTCCTAGAGGCAAATAGTTAACAATTCTGGGGAATAATTGTTTTACACTTTTTTTATAAGACAGCAGTAAATGGCTACTAGAGGTGACCTTGTGATGAGGAGAAAGAGTTCTAATAAGAAGTAAATATTTGTTGCTGTTTGCTACTATCTAGCTTTGTTTTGAGCTATGTGAGGAAGTTTCATTTGTTAGCAATAAAATATTCTCCCCCTTGCAGAAAGTTTCAGTTATATAACTTGTAGTCTGATCCAGGTTGCAGGAAAGTAAATGACAATTCTCCCATAGAGGGTAATAACAGCAGGATACACCCAGTAATTCATACAATAGTCTGGGAACAGACCCAGAGGGGAAAAGAAATGGAGAAAAGTATTTGTTTAAAAACTTTTTTTTGTTTACATCTGACTCCAATGCTCTTTTAAAACCAATACAGGGGCTGGGAAAGGTAATGAAACCCATGGAAAAGTTTCTGCGTAGGCCATACACATTCTCAAGGGCAGAGACAATGCAAGGTTATCATTAATAGCTTTTATATGTGAGTTGTTTAGTAATTACCAGTCTTGTGAGACCTGGGAGACAAGAATTCACAAAAGAGGAAAGCAGAAATGCAACTGAAATGCTCTTGTGATACTTTGAGCTAATGTACATAGTTATGGTACAAGGCTATATAGATTCCATATGGCTGATCACCACAAAGATAAAGTAACTGGTAATTATTAACTAGACTGGAACCTCATCCTTGACTGTGGATTACTTTTTAAGATCTCACATCACAATTTGTATTTGGGGGATTTGGAGAGCATGGTAATAGGAAGAAGTCAAAGAATACTTTTTCTGCCCATTTACAGCGAAGTTCCACAATTGTTAAAAACTAGAAACTGACTTTTCAGTAGTTCTCTCTACCATTCATCATATTTGAAAAAGATTTGTGTCATGAGCCAGTAATTTTGCCAGCTAAAACCTGGCTAACTTGAGAATAATTCTTCTTGGCATTTCCTTCTTTGTCTAGTGCTGGATTAAAAGCACTACAAAATGTTAAGCTATCTGCATTTAAATTCAGGTGATCTTCTAAGACCAACATACATTGCAATTGTAGAAACATTCCTATCAATTGAATTATACAGAGATGAATGTGGCTGAAAAACAATTCAGTAGAGGTTTAGACAATGCTGAAGATGTTTATTCCGCTTTAATCTGTCCAAATATAATTGATTTAGATATCAGTTTGTAGAGTCATAAAAATAGCAGTGGTTTGATATTGTTAAAGATCTCAAGTTTGTTATGTTTCAGCAAATAGTCAGATTCATGGGGAAGTCTGCACAAGCATGCCCAAGAAAGCAATAGATGTTTCCTTTGCCTAAGATCCTGTATAGCAACGATCACAGAATTGCAAAAAATCCTAATCCACTTCCATCAAGTTTTAGCTTAATCCTGATAGGTGTTTGTTCCTGGAAATATTTAGAAATGAACTAGCAACCAATGTCACTATGGTTAGGAAGTCTGAATGCTTCTCTAGTATGTTTTGCTCAAGAGTCAAAATAAATGGCTTTTCGTTTATTCATAAGAACTTCTCCAATTCAGCTCTTTGGTAATTGAATTGGATATTCAGCCTCAGAGAGAATATCCAAAAGGATCGTCTGTTCTCATTAGAAAAATAAAAGGCACTCAAGATCTGTTTTTGAAAACTCAAATGGAGGTTTTTTTAAAATTTAATTTGCTACTGAAATGTTTCCCTGTTGCAATCTCTATGTAACTGTGCTAAGAGCATTTAGTATAACAGGATATTTTTCAATTTCTAGAAATATAAATTTACCATTTATTTAGCATAGCACTTAGAGAACCTATAGCAGCATTTCAGATTTCAAAACTGTCCACTATTTTTACAGTTTTATTGAGTGCAAAACAGGTAATCTGGTCTTTCTCCTCAAATTTGCTTAGCCTTGTACCAGAAGATTCTTAGGTTGTGGTTCAACTACCTGCAGAGACCATTCTAAGGAAAATACTCAAAGCAGGAAGAAGTATTGTTTTCAAATCAGATGTCCTTTATCTTCAGCATTTGAATTAGCAGTTGCTTATGTTATTCTAAAATGCAGTACTATTATCAGTGTCAGGAGGGCTGATGTTTTGGAGTTCTCCCTCATGTATTGTGTGAGCCCTCATGTATTGTGTGTTTCTTTCTTAGAAACTTCCCCCTAAACACAGCTAGAGCCTTGCTGTGTTGTTGGGTGAGCAAAGCAGTGTTACTTATTTGCTTTCAGCATCTGCTTTCTGACATTTATGTTGAAACTCAGGTGTATTTACAATCATTAGTAAGATGTCTGGAGAAAGGACAGGTGTTTTAGTCACATGGGCAGTGGAGAAAGGACAGGTGTTTTAGTCACATGGGCAGTGCTGAAGCTCTGAGTTTCCTGTATTGTTTCATATGTAGAAGTAGTTTTTGAAAACCATCTCAGCTTTGCTGCAGATACTGCAACAGGGATATTTGTAAGAACTTTTTATCATAATGCATCAGTAAATTTCTGGTAGGTTGTGTCTTCAGTGAGACATATCAATGAAGCTAAAAGCAGAGCCTTTGCTCTATCAGAGAACAGAGTGGATCTTCCTACTCGATCCTGCACTTTCAAACACCCAAGTACTGGGATATCATCAAGTTACTGAAATCAGCCTCAGTTTTCTCTCCAAAATGGCCATAGCTTTAAAGAAATGCAATTGTAAAAAGCACTTGCAGTTATCTTGAAGGATCTACAAGATTTGAATATTTTTAGGATATAATTGAACTTCTCCAATTCAGCTCTTTGGTAATTGAATTGGATATTCAGCCTCAGAGAGAATATCCAAAAGGATCGTCTGTTCTCATTAGAAAAATAAAAGGCACTCAAGATCTGTTTTTGAAAACTCAAATGGAGGTTTTTTTAAAATTTAATTTGCTACTGAAATGTTTCCCTGTTGCAATCTCTATGTAACTGTGCTAAGAGCATTTAGTATAACAGGATATTTTTCAATTTCTAGAAATATAAATTTACCATTTATTTAGCATAGCACTTAGAGAACCTATAGCAGCATTTCAGATTTCAAAACTGTCCACTATTTTTACAGTTTTATTGAGTGCAAAACAGGTAATCTGGTCTTTCTCCTCAAATTTGCTTAGCCTTGTACCAGAAGATTCTTAGGTTGTGGTTCAACTACCTGCAGAGACCATTCTAAGGAAAATACTCAAAGCAGGAAGAAGTATTGTTTTCAAATCAGATGTCCTTTATCTTCAGCATTTGAATTAGCAGTTGCTTATGTTATTCTAAAATGCAGTACTATTATCAGTGTCAGGAGGGCTGATGTTTTGGAGTTCTCCCTCATGTATTGTGTGAGCCCTCATGTATTGTGTGTTTCTTTCTTAGAAACTTCCCCCTAAACACAGCTAGAGCCTTGCTGTGTTGTTGGGTGAGCAAAGCAGTGTTACTTATTTGCTTTCAGCATCTGCTTTCTGACATTTATGTTGAAACTCAGGTGTATTTACAATCATTAGTAAGATGTCTGGAGAAAGGACAGGTGTTTTAGTCACATGGGCAGTGGAGAAAGGACAGGTGTTTTAGTCACATGGGCAGTGCTGAAGCTCTGAGTTTCCTGTATTGTTTCATATGTAGAAGTAGTTTTTGAAAACCATCTCAGCTTTGCTGCAGATACTGCAACAGGGATATTTGTAAGAACTTTTTATCATAATGCATCAGTAAATTTCTGGTAGGTTGTGTCTTCAGTGAGACATATCAATGAAGCTAAAAGCAGAGCCTTTGCTCTATCAGAGAACAGAGTGGATCTTCCTACTCGATCCTGCACTTTCAAACACCCAAGTACTGGGATATCATCAAGTTACTGAAATCAGCCTCAGTTTTCTCTCCAAAATGGCCATAGCTTTAAAGAAATGCAATTGTAAAAAGCACTTGCAGTTATCTTGAAGGATCTACAAGATTTGAATATTTTTAGGATATAATTTCAATCATTTATACAGAAATAGGGAGTTGGTAGCACTAATGTTTCTTCTTATTTTTATTAAAAGGAAATAAGAAAACTAGGATTTTCATGTAATCAAGGAATTATGGTTAAGGCTCAGCTGTCAATTGAGCTTCACTGTAAAATCAGAAACATTACCAAGTACTGTTTGATTTTCTCTCCCCCTTCATATTGCTTATTTTGCCATCTACTACAGAAGTCTTTGATAGGCTGATTAATTTACAGGGTGAAAAAATTTCTCCAGCTATGAAGACAGTTAAAGCAAGTATATGGTTGAAGTTTTCAAATCGTATGAAGCATAATCAGGACATCTGAAAGTATAGAATTTTTGGTGATAACTTTAGCTACATTTTCACAATGAATACTTGCTGTAAACACAATTTTAAAAAAATTTTGAAGCTTGATTTTTAGTTCTTGTAGCTAAGATGGTACTAAGTTCTAAGGATCATATTTGAAACATTTTATAGGAGTCAATGTTTGGACAAAACCTGCAAAATTCAATTCAATTCAAAGTTACACTTGTATGCTTGGATTGAAGATATGGGCTTACTCTATTCATTTAATGCGCCAACTTCTGAAATTATGTTCTGGATTGAAATTTTAATTTCAAACACACTTAATACTTGAGAGGATTTAAATATGGGATTTAGCCTGAAGTTCTAAATGATCTTAAAGCATAGCTGAAAATATGGTCAAAGAACATAGCTAGTTCTAATAAATAAAATTTCTCAGAAACAATTATTTTTCCTTATGCTGTCATGATGCTTAATGCAGAGCTCCACTTTTTTCATGCTTCTAGTCATTATTGCTGACAATTTTGTTACAGAAGCATGCTGTTGATGCACTTGAAATGCATCTTTTTTGCTTTGCCTTATATTCAGGGCAAATGCCTCACTTTCAAGATCACATCCAACAAATAATGACTGGCTCTTCCAAGAAGCATTTTTTGGTTCAAGGCTAAAAGCCTTTTTATTCAGCAAATACTTTCTTATTAAAATTAAACAGGGAATAGAAGCCAGTTTCATAAAGGGTGTTTGGTATCTATTTCTCCCAATAATCTAATGTTACTTACCTTTTAAAACTGTTATGCGCATAATGACAATAAATCAAGCAAAGTGATAGCACCACACAGGAAAATTAATTTAGGTAGTTGTGATTTATTCATTCTGTCCATGACCCAAACACACATCACAATCTGAAATGAGTTCAGAAAAAACCCTCCATAGAGGAATGACAGGTGTGCAAATAGGTGAAGAAATTCTTATAAATTTTATGCACTTTGCTCAAACAAGAAGACTTAAAAGCTTCTGTTGTGCAGATGTGTTTCCTTCCTGCCTAATATAGAATGTTGTTTTGAAAGATGCTTTAGGATGATTCTAATTTTACACAGAAACTGTGTGACTTCAGCAGACTTCCCTGCTCAATTTGTTAATTTGTAATGTCATCCTTCCCAATCATGCTTGTCTCTTTTGATATACTGCCTCTCATGAAAACTGTGAGCCCTGTAAATGTCTCTATAATGACTAGCTCACTCAAGCCCTGGTCGTTGAAGGCAGCTACCATCATGCAAATAATAAATAATAATAATGTCTGTACATAGCTACAGCAAAGCCAGTGAAGCAGTACATGTTCCTTGATATACAGGAATTTTAATGATATGTTGGGTCAGGGTCAGACCTTTTCCCTGTATCACATGGCACTGTGTCAAAGCAGGAGCTGGAGCTCAACTTCTGCAATCAGATCCATATTTGAATTTTTTACAGAGTTTAGTGACTCTTTGTGAACCTGCTGATCCACTCTTCCATATTTATTGAGTGAAATACTTTTGTCCTGTGTAGTCTCTATATCTCTATACCTCAGTGGTGTTACGTACATGTTATCTCCTCTCTTTCCTAAAAAATTAATTATTAAGCTACAGTGGAAGGCATCTTCTAAGTAACGTATTCTGAAATTTTAACAGCATATGCTTAGCTCCTATTCTTATTTCCATTTTATTTAAATACCATAACCTGAAATTCACATGCCAGAAAAAAGTAGTGAAGACGACTGAACAAAATTTCAAGAAATGCCTGTCAACATTTCTTAGATGCTTGACCCTGCAAGTTCTGAACTCTTAACACAGTCATTAGAATCACTGTAATGACATTTTCAAGATGCAGTGGTTGAAGGATTGTGGTTTCAACTGTGTTGAATATGTGCTTCATTAGGCTAAAAGTCTAAGCTGTTAGCACTGAGATGCCTCAACTGTTGTCATCTTCGTGTATGTGCATGCAGTAGTGCAGGGCCTTGGGAAGATTTCATTTTGTAGCCACATCTTGCCAGATGCCTTTAACATGTATGTTTCTGTGGAATGTTACGGTATTTAATAGAAACTGCCCTTGTTTTCAAGGTACCCTAGAAACAGAAAGAAGTAATTAAATTTAATAGAAACTGCAGCCTCTAAACAAAAATACATTATATGTGTGTGCCCATGTATTGCATAGTTAAAGGAAGCACTAATGTAACACTAAAATTAGAAAAGCAGTTCTTTAATTTCAAGGGTTGGATTGCCAGCAGTGAACTAGAAAAGGAAATGTTTTTGATACAAGACTTTTTGTATGCACTGGTTCCCTACATCAGACACACTAATTTACATTTTGGAATCATCTTCTGTTCTGATTACTTGCTCTTGCTGAGCAGTGGAGAAAAAACAAGTCAGATTAAAAAGTACAATAATAGAGCTATCTTGCCAAACTCATTGCACTCAGACAACGGCAAGGCTTCCTCCCCTTGCAGTAATTTGACTGAGAATATAACTACTGTGTTGAGATTTATGCACTGGGAATGGAGCACAGAATTATTCCAACAACTTGCCAAAATTTTGAAAGCACAAGCTTTTCAAGTCTAAAGCAGTATTACTGTTGCTTAAATGCCATTTGTAGGCAATAAGAAAACTACTGCTTAATGTATTTGGTTTCAGTACTTTCACTCTGCAGCAAGTGTGTTAACATATAAAACAACAGTAACTGGTCCTCTGGGAAATTCCAATACAGCAGAGCCACTATTTCTGGAAAGCTATTTTTATATATGGAACACTACTGGGCTGTGTAGTATTTTGCTATTAGGTGAACACATTGAAAAAATTTAATTGGCATGTGATTTCAGCTGTCTTCTCAGGGGAACAGTGGTAACATTATGTACTGATTCAGTTCACTGTACCTGTAGAACTGTTAAAGGAAAACCAGTGGCTTGGATCCATTGGAGGAAGACTAATGACTAATTTTCCAACACACAATACCCGAGAGAAACTCCTGAGTACCCTTTAAATGGTGTATCTGCCATTACCCTATATATTTCACTTAAGGAATTTTTACAAAGACTCTATTTTCCAACACATTGTGTGCTGTGATGGCTAGAATTGTGTGCTAGAATGGCTAGAATTGCTTTGATACAAAAACTGGGCCATCATGAAACTAAGCTGTTCTTGCACACCACTGATGTGAGAGACCTATGGGGTAGCTGCGCTGAGGGATTCCTTTTGCTTTGCTGAAATGTTTCTGCCCTTTGGACACAAGAAGAGGATTTATTCTTTCCCTCCTAGTGCAGGGACTGAGCTAGACATGTGTGAAAGGGATGCAGTTAATTTATTACTTCTGTCCTAAAAGTGCTTGTGAAAGATGTTTGGGGTTAAGCCTACATCTCATCCAAAATTCACTGAAAGCCCTTAAGTCCAGCTTGGGTTGACTTGCAAGACTGGCACTTTACTTGTTTTTTGGTCAAGACACTTTTTCATGTTGAACACAAAGGATAGGCAAGATGTGGTTCTTTGTTCTTCAACTCAAATGAATGGGCTCTAGGATTCAGGTGGATGATGATTCTGACAGCTTTCAGGATAAAAATGTCCCACATAGATAAAACACTCCTTTAGATCAGATACCTTTTCTCTGTAGTCATTACATTAGGTGAACTGTTATGATTCAGTGAACTGCTGAAGCTATTTTTTCATGTACCATGCCAGACAGCTGTGCTATTTGTCTCTGTTAGGACTTTCCACACCCTAAGTAGGGTGGCCATTTACTCATTGTAGTGCTAATTATACTCTGTTGTGATACTTAGTCCCTCCTTGCCACTGTTTTCTTCTTTTTCTGAATTCAAAATGCAAATTTCTCTCAAGTGAAAAATTTCTATAAAATGAGATCTGTGTTTTGTTTTGTTGGTGGTTTTTTTTTTTTTTTTTTTTTTTTTCTTTTCCCGAGACCTAGGCAAATAAAAAATATGCTCTTCCCAAATGCAGATATCTCTTCTTAGGTGATCCCTGCTGCTTAGATATTTGCAGGTCTTTAAACTCCCTCCCTCCCTCTGCTTGTGCTGTGCCTCTTGTTATGGCATTGCCTTGTTAACCCCTTATATTTCATTGCTTCCCTGTGCTTATTTTGCCTGTGTTACCTTTCCTCAGCCCTGTTAGACTTTTCTTACAAATTTTTCAGAGCTTTCTGTAAGTGTTCACACTGAGCTATGCACAGTAAGCTCCCACATACAGCAAGCTCCCATCAGAATATCAAGTGTCTGTTCCACCAGAACAGGTGTAATATACACTTGATACTCTAATGCAAGAATTTTAATCCAGTGATGGAGGTTAATCTGAGCATGTTAATTCTTATATGACTCAGAGGAAGTAAGGCTGGACACAACTGGCAGAAATTTTGTGCAGGAGCTCTCAGCTCGACAGAGAGAGTAGATTCCAAAGCATTGTTTTAGTTGTTAGCAGTAACAGCAGTGCTCAGTGGTGGAAACATGGATTTCTTTCTGTAACTTGTTCCCTCCACCTACTCATTATCATGACAGCTGATCCAGCTGGGAATCTTAGAGGCAGTAGTTGAAACCAAACTATGAGCCTTTGTCCTTGGCTGAAGAGCTAAAGGTGACAGGAAAACAGAGATGGCACAGGAGCAGAAGAGCCGCTGGTAACAATCTGAGCTCATTTCCTTCATGTCCATGCCAAGCCTCTTATGTGCTGCTGCATAGCTTGAAATAGAAAGAGAAAGGAAACCCTGTCCTGCTGCCTTATAACTGTAAATCATCCAAGCGTCAGATAAGTTCCTGTAGTGCCCTGAATTGTGATCTGCTCCCTTTGGATATAGCTGGTAGACAGGGCCACCGCAGTGCCCCTCAGCACTGCCTGCCTGTCCTTTTGTGTGTGCGGGGCAGGCACAAGGGGGATCATTTGGAAACTTGGAGAATAGGACTGACTCTCTCTGAGAGGCCTCCTGAATTTGAGAATAATTTTTGTGTTGCTTGGGGAAATCCCTACATGAAAGATGGATCTATCCACTGAGTATCAGATAAGGAGCAGGCTCCATTTCCTCTATTAGCTAGCTAAAGAGTTGAGTGTCAAACATACACTTTCTAGATTCTAGATCACGGTGGACTCCCTTCTGGAGTTGCCCCAGGTTATTCATCCTGCATGTCTTAAGCACTTCTCTGTTTATTTTCCTGCAATGGAAATTATCATCTTGGGAAGTGGACATCAGTGACCATAGAGCAGCATAACTGACTAGCTGAGCTAGGCTTTAATATGCTTTTAAGTGTATCTAGTTTTGATTTTTCCTGTTCTGTTTTTTTTTTCTTTTTATTAATTTTTTTTGTTTTCTCTCCCCACCTTGCGCTGCCCCCCATCCCCCTTTCCCTTCCAAACTGGCCTTTTCAGCAGAGAGAAATAAGCCAAGGAGTAGTGAAACTACAGTTCCAGCTATTGAAACCTATCCCTTATCTACCTCTCCTCTGGGAACACTTGAGAAAGGTCAGACCTCCCAGCTTCTGTAACACTGGACAGAAACTTCAGGGATTAATTAAAATGAAAGAGTGAAAATATGCCTGTCCTCAAGTCTTTTTATCCTTATCACCTTTCTTTGAGAAAAGTAGAGACCTTTGAGAAAAAATCCTGCCTATTCATGGACTGTATGTTTTGAGAGGGAAGGGAAAAAATGCAAGATTGCTACTGGGAGCAGACTTGACAGATTATACTTTCTAAAAACTTGGAATTTCCACAGTTTTGCTTCCATCCCATTTGTCCTAAAATTTAGTGGGAATATTAAACATTAGACTGTGAAATTTTGCAGATGAAACTGGGATGGTCTCTGAACAAAATGTTGCTAAAAATATCTACTAGTTTTATGCATATAGAATTCAACTGAGAATGCTTTGGGCATGTATTAATAATGCTATGGTAAAAGTGGAGAAACAGTACATTTGATCAGTGTCTTGGCCTTTGCAAGGTATCATATTAAAGTGAAGGTTTTTGTATTTAGGAAAATAATTTTTTCCATGGCACACTAATTTTTTTTTCAATAGAAGTATGTTAAATAGTTTTCATGTACTGAGGTATATTTTAAAATATGTTAACCAAACATATGCTTTGGGGTTTTTTAAAGTTTGTTTATTGAATTTGAAACTATAAGCATAAAATTTCAAATAAGTATATTGAGAAAAGCACTTTAAAGGTTAACTAATAAACCACAATTTTGAAATAATAAAAAAGAATTGTTTAAAGTAGATCCTCTGTAAGGGCATACATTTTGCTTTGACACTCCACAGAACGCAAACTCTTCCTTTCCTAAAAAGGTATTACAACTAGACTTTTCATGAATGTCAAAAATAATTTGAATTTCAGCTCATGTTCTTTTTATTTCTGCATATATTAATATTCCTGGATTTAGATTCTGGTCAATAGAGTTAATGCCACCAATAATAAAGCTGCATCCAGTTTCTGTCAATTACAGCTAAGAGCTTTCTTCTCTGCTCGAATTGAAGTCTCTTTGCTATCTCTTATTAACTTCTATTGGTCTCATTATTAAGTCTTTAATATTGCCTAAATATTTTAAGTTATAAGAACAAAATGCCTTAAGACCTTAAGATCCAAACTTCTAAGCTTTGGCTCTGAGTTCTACAGATGAGAACTATGCTAAACTCTGGCTCAGACTTACTGTCAAGGGTGTCTCTAGACAAGGAGGTAAAAGAATAAGCCATAAGGAGTAGAACAAAACCAGCAGGGTGCCTTTCCTTCTGGCTTCTCTGTTGTAGAGAGATCATGCAGCAAATTCTTCTGGCATACGGAGCACACAAAAATTAATTCTTAGGAGGATGTGGGTCAAAGTACTGACTAAAATTCTATGCATCTTAAACATCTTAGATACCACAAAGCCATATCCTTTCATGCCTGACGTGAGTGCTTTGAGTGGCTTGGAAAAAGTGCAGCTGTTAAAAGTGGTAGGTGCTGCTGTGTATCTCTTGTCCCCAGCAAGCCTCTACTGTCGAAAAGCAGGCTGAGTTAGCATCCAGGCAATGCAATCAAACCTCCACTTAACACTCACCGCAACTGGCTCAGCGACAGAGACAAGAAAGGCTCTTTTGCAAGGTTTATTCCAGCAGGATAACACAGTCTCTGTAGGACAAACCCAGGAAAGAGGATGAGCCATGTGGAGCAGGCAGCCTATGAAGGGGAAGGGCTGGGGGCAGAGCTAAGGGCTGGGCAGAGGGGCCTGGCCACCAGGGGAAGGGGGGCGGCCACCGGGGTACCAAGCCAGTGACAGGGAAGGAGAAACCAGAGGAAGCTGCGGCACCAAGTTCATGGGGAAGACTGTTTATCCCTTTGGGAGGGATGACTCTATGGTAAGTAGTTAATGTTTCCAGGGCTGAGGGCCTGGGGATTGACCAAAGCGGGAGAGTTCATGGGATGCTACAGCTTGGTGCAAGTGCTCTGTGGTGTATACATTCAAATTAGTTGAAATTTTGTTGATTTTGTTGAATTTGTAAATTTCAAAGTAAAAACTGTGTCTGAGCCACTGCAAGATTACCCACTAAGAAGCTTCCATCAGGAGATATAAATTAGTTGTCTAACTAGCTTTAATTAAAGATATATAACTATTGTTTATAGGAATGAACTTTTTGCTAAAAAATTGCATTGGATGTCAGCAGTTGTGTTGATTTCTTGAAGAAAAAATTACTGTGTCAGCTCCTTGATATATTTTTAAATGTTATTTCTGCTGGTTTTTTGACAGTTTTGATGGAAAGTTTCACAGAACTAGCCTGAAATTATACATTTTTTTTCCAGAGTTTCTCAGATTCACATGAAACAATTTATTAGACTGTTCCCAGCAAACACTAAATTTAGGTTTAAGAACACAGAAAAAACCTCAGATTTATTTAGTTCTAAAGACCATATAATATTGGAGAGGTGGAACTAAATAAATATGAATTGAAGTTGCAATACATTTTATACAACTTTTCTAAAAGGTAAATATCTGGGCCCAGTTCCACTGCAGTGGGCACAAGTAGATACAAACTATTGCCTAATATTTATGTCACTGTAGCGCTCAGCTGTGTTGAGCCTGCTCAGGACCTGGAAGGTCTCTTATGACAAAACTTAGTTCTTGACAATAAAAATTGGAGAAATTTTAATCCTCTACACCCAGAGTGGCCTAGGTTCAAAGGAGCCCTAAAGATCATCTAATCCCAGTCCCTCTTTCACTAGATCAGGTTTCTCAGAGCCCCATCCAGACTCCCTTTGGACACCTCCAGGGATGGGGCATCCACAGCTTCTCTAGACAACACATTCATTCCAGTGCCTCACCACTCCTGCAGTAAAGAACCTCTTCCTAATATTTAATTTAAACTTACTCCTTTTCAGTTTGTGGCCATCCCCTCTTATTACTGTAAAAAGTCTCTCCTCGTCTTTCTTCTAGGCTCCCCTCCAGGTACTGGAAGGCCACAATTAGGTCATCTTGAAGTCTTCTATTTTCCAAGCGGAACAATCTGTAGAAGGCAAGACCAAAGCCAAAACCCAAAACAACATTAAAAAAAAAAATACAGAAAGAAGTTGAAAACGCTCTAAAGTCTGTTTGTTACTTGATACCAAGTACGTTGGAAGTTGAAAACGCTCTAAAGTCTGTTTGTTACTTGATACCAAGTATGTTAGTATGTTGTATGTGTTTTTTTTTTTTTTTTTTGGGTTTTTTTTTTTGGGTTTTTTTGCCTGCGTAACAGGTGCTCTGGGAGAAGGGAAGCTGTGCTGAGCACATAGACAGATAACACCACAGGGATGAACAGGCTGATCCCAAAGCTTTGTGTCTGGGTAAGAAGCTTAAAACTGGGAAATATTATAAGTGACATCTGGTATGCTTTTTATTTTAAGAGTAGGTAGTAGTTTTGCTGCAAGAAAAAGCAATCTGATCAGTTGTCCCAGTGTTCTTCTATGGACAGAAACAATCTACTAGTTATCATTACAACCTCGTTTATTAACCTCAGCCCCCAAGAATCCATCCCATCTCTAACAAATTAGAGATGGGCTTTGCTCATACTGAAACTCTTTTAGTGTGATCTTGTGAGGTTAAATTTTTCAAGGAGTAGTCAAGTTCTGTGTGTAATGTGTCTTTCAAACTTCGCCTCTGAGACTGAGTTTCTAAGATATCCTTTTTTAGAAAAAGTGAGTAGAATCTGCCTCTGAGCACTCAGGCTGTCTCTGTGGACTTCACCTGGATCTCTCAATAGATTTGCGTTTGCATTTCTAGGCTAGAGTGAAAGTAAGGCAAATCTCTGGCTTTACAGAAATTTACAGTTATACTGCTTGTTTCTATCAACACCTTTGCCATGCCACGCTTTAAATTGTGTTAGAAATAAGTTATATGATTGCATTCTTGCATTTACTGCTCCTGAATTTCCTCATAATGTTTACTTAGAGATATCAGTCTATGTGAAAGCCGTGTTCTGTTTCTTTACAGAAATACATATTTGAAATATATGCAGCAGATATTTGAAATAAGAACTTTTCCAGAATCTTCTAGACCAAAGCAATGCTAGTAGTAAACAGATGAAAAAACACTTTGTCAGTGTCTTATTTTTAGTTTTCATTTTTTATGTCTGTTAAAAGATTTCTTTGGTTGTAGATGAATGTTAAACAGAGGGAATAACTGTGGATGCAACACAGTTTTTTTAAATTCCTGTGTCCATGACCTGAAGAAGTTCAGATACACCAAATAGGTAGATTGCTGATGCTACATAATAAATAGACATAAAAAAGACCTTTAACATCTGTGGAATTTCTGTGTTTGTTAGGTTATTTTCTCGAGTGACAAATCATTCTGTCAATATTTTTTAAAGTCTAATAAAAGAGTGAATTGATCCAAATCAACCCATGAAAAATTTTTGGAATTTTGAAGATATTTTTTATTATTACCACATGCAAATAAACTTTAAAAAAAAAGTGTGTAAAAATGGAATTGAGAATATACTCTATATCCAGCAAATTTTCAAAACCAGCATTTTTTTTTTTGTAGAATTTTGATAGTTTATCAAAAACTCAAAAACTGAGAAATATTAGAATGACTAGAAATAACTTCTAAGAAGTCTAAATATTTCCCAAAATCTGTACCATACTTGTTGATTTAAACTTGAAGTTGTTTATCTACGTTTAGGAAAAATGTAGTGAAAGATCAAATAATGGGATCATTTAAAAATTAATTTCTTTGATATAAAATTATGTCTTTACAAACTCCTCACAGTTCATTAGTGTTTCTTTACTATAGTATTATGCGAATTTTCTGGCACAAAAATTAGTTATGAGCAAGTATTGCCAGTTGAATGACTGGTAAGTGAGAGACAAAGTATGACATGGCAATGGAAAAAGAACGGTTTTGTTGATTTTTACTCCAGGGTCTATGAATATTTGGGATTCTGAATAACATTGAAATGCTGTGCAAAATCATGTAGAAAATGTGGTCCTGGGGTCAGGAAGGTTAACTTTGTTGTACAAGGATTTGCACCTCTCTCAGACAGGCCTGGGGATCTGCAGACTGAAAAAGATTGAGAAATACCCTTAGCTCTACAAAGGAAATCATCCTTTATTGTGCTGTCTGAAGTTGTTTTAACCTTACTCTGCAAACAGACTAGAAATTATAAAAGTAACTAATATCACAGTAGATTTTAGCTTTGAAGGAGATTCTAGTTTGTAAAGGAAAATACGAGCTCACAGTGGTGGGGAAGGGAATTTTGCTGTTTATCTTAGGTAGAAGAGTTCTGAAGGTGCACAGTTATGTAGGTGGGGATTTGGCATATGCTCATTTGTCATTTCTTGTGGGCTAGCTTTAGTCTCTAAAATATTTATTACTTAATCCAAAAAAAGTAATAATAGTAATGGTGTAACATTTCTCCGGCTGTGTTCCCTCTGCAGGGTAATTACTTGTGATGAGTGCCTGGGGGTACGCTGGTCCCAGCTTGAATTTTTGGCTGGAGAGAAGATGATGAAGATGGTTTTTACCTGAGCTCCAGATCCAAAGGTATTGTAGAAATATTTAATTGACAGAAATACTCTAATAAGATTTTAAATCTCACACCCTTTAATTACAAGATTAATGGCTTTCAGGCTAGCAAAAGTAACTGAAATGTCACTTCTAGTTGTTTGTAGACTCATTCATTTATTCACTTGGCTAACTAACTTGAGCCAGGTACAGCACTTCCAATAAAGCTAAAGTTGTAATTTCCTTTCTCTGTTGTTATAGTCCCTTTGAAAATGTACAGTGTATGCTGGGAATGATTCAACTACCTCAAACACATACTCAAAATGTTCTGTAGAAATACAAAGCTCATATATCAAAAAGGAGGGCACTACTTCTTAACAAGTATATTTTCCAAAAGGCCTAAGTGGGACACAGAGGAAGGAAATGAAGGAATTCTGCGAATCTCTGACATGTGACAGGTGAGTCCCATTTTGGTCTCTGGTTTGACAAGGTGTGAAGGAAACCCTTCGTGATGCTTCTTTTTAAACCCTCAGGCAAAACTATGATTAATGGGTGAAAAGAAGAAATTGAAAGTCTTTGTATGAAGTAGTACCCTCCAGAGCTAAAGATGGTGTGTACAACTAATAATATCTCACATTTCTGTTCACAGTGACCTGAACGATTAATATGCTGAATTGTTCATGTGTTGCGTGGAAAACACAGTCACTGTTTTACACACTTCATATCTCTAGGCTGTCCAGTTACGTGGGGATAAGTTAACATTTTGCTCCCACTGAGGGGTGCTCCAATGCCACTAATGAGCAGATGTATGCTTGTTTTAGAAAACCAGGCCACCATTACTCAGGTGTAAGTCCAGAATGACTTACACAAATGCATCTGTTAAACAACTTCCTTATTCTTTCCAGTTCTTTATTTGTTCCTTGTGGCAGTGTGTATATGACATAATTGGGATCCTGCATAGTAGGAGCAAAATCCCATCTGTCTCAGGCATCTATAATTGGTTGCTGTCTCACAGTTTCAGAGAAGTAGCTCATCTGAATGATAACCTTTTCTTTCGCCACTTAAAACTGTAGTAGGAGAATAAAAAATAACTGTATCTGTATCATATATTGAATAAAAGGTTAAAAATTTCAGCACTTAAAATAACATCCTCAGGATAATTTTTTCCCAGGTAAAAATGTTAACAGGGTTGGCAATACTCATTGTTGCAGGCTTTTACAGTGTATACCTCACCAAGGCATAGGAATGCCAGAGTGAATTTTCAATAGACATAGTTAATAGTATCCAACATGCTTCAGTGGCACTACTCTGAAGAGCAGTCTATAGCTGTAATACCACAATGGAAAGGATCAGGGGGATCAATAGAACATTTTAATCATGAAATCGTGTCACATTCAGTCTTGAATTTGGATTGCATCCATGATCATATGCAAGTATAGGCATTACGAAGTCTTGCATATCCTGTGGAAAATGACTACCTTATCAGAGATGGTTGGGGCAATCAAGTGGAGCACCATCTGTCTGGTCAGTCCTTGAGTTTAATCAACCTATGCAGTCACTGTTGATGAAATCAAACCTTCTAAGGAGTTCTCAATATTCCATGCAACTAGAGTCACAAAGGTATATGGGATGCCCAAGTTCAGGCTCTTCTCAGGACAGTGGGAACCTGATTGAGTTATGGGTGTTTTACATCTGATGGGAAAACTGCTGCACTGAGTTTTCTTTTGGATCTGCACTTACCAAGGTGCTGAGGCTTTATATCTTCCATGGATGCTAACTACATGCAGGTCTTCTTTACACTACAGTGCCAAGCGTCTGTCAGGGACTTGTACTGTAACAGGTGTTAGAGTATAACACTGCACAACTGATCTTGGCAAACATCTCAGGGCTGAGGACTTGTCATTTTGCTGAGGTCGCAGGTAAGCTTTTGTACTGTTCTGTGAGGGAGAATAATGTGTTGTGTGTAGAGTGTTTCATTATCAGATGGAGGCAGAAAGTTCCTTCTGGGGACTTGGAAGCTGTTGCTGTGTGGAAACATGCTGTGTGAACAACAGGCTGTGACCAACGCATTAACTTGATATTTTCCTGCTATTGGGGTAAGACATTTATGAGAAAGTACATTTTTTTTTTTTTTGTTAAAAGCACAGCTACTTCATTCCTAAGCAATTTCAGAACTAATAGGTGTTATACTATGTGATTGGTTGAGCTTTTGTATTTCTGGAAATAGGGATGTTTTTATTACGATCCCTTATTACAATTTCTGTTTTACCATTTTTGCTGCAGATATTTCTAGAAACTTTATTAGCAGACAAAGTTCATGTCTCAACGTAAAACCCTGGAACACAAACTGAAGTAAGGAAGTATAGCACACACTGGAGGGTGATGGCAGAAGGGAACTGGAGGGTAATTACAATAAAAGCAAGCAGTTGTTTAAGCTTTGCACAAGTGATCTTGAAGCATCTGGAAATTTGTTTTCATGAACAAGTAACACCTGTTTTTCTTCGTTGTTGTATAACCTAACCTTTTGTAGTGTTAAGGAAACTTCAGATGTATTCCTCAACAAGTAGTTGCCTGATTTCTTCAAGGCAATAACCAGAAGTGAACATAGAAAGAGAATATGAAGAAGCAGTAGCCATGCTAACTTATTCCTGGAGAACATCCTTGATGACATTCAGATACAGGGGCAAATATGCTCACATTGAAGCAGTTTGTGCAGGAACATAGCCATGCGCTGATCAACATAATTTGATAAAGTGATTTGAAATGTGGCATGGGCATGAATGAAGAAACATCCATTGCTCTTAGCATAAGGAGCTGGTCTGTGATGAAGAGGCATCTAGTTTATTAGTTCTGCTACTAAGGTCTACAAACTCATAGCATTGAAAATTGTATTTCAGGCACTGTGTCTTTGGTAGCATGAACACAGGTTGACTGGAATGGTAAGTGAAAATACAGGTATGGTTAACTGGAGAAAAGCTGTTTCAATGACCTTCCTCTTCTGCTTCATGGATCTCCTTGAGCTACATTGTGGCTTGGTCACTGTCCCACCAAATGACATAGTCCAAAGCTGTGTTTCCAACACAGCTGTCTCATGACTGGCCTGAAGCAGCAAGGCTCCCTTCTTGATGGTTTCAGGTAAATGATGCTCCCCAAAAGAGTTTGATGGAAAGTTATTGAAAGGTAATATATCATCAGATCTACCGCAGATTGCTCCAGGATGAAACTGAATGTGTTAATTATTGTCATTTGAGAAGACCATTTGACAATGGAAAGAAAAAGGAATTTTAAAATTTTAGCATATCTAACCCATCCTGTAAGATTTGCAAGAAAAGTTCAGTTTGTTTTTAAGGATGCTAGTTATAATATATTTAGATTGTTGATGATAGATTAATACAGCTTGCTATTTTGAAATGGAAAATAAGTTTATGTTCTGGGTCAAATTTTCTATGCAAAATCCTAACTGATCAATCCAGAGAATGATATTCGTATTCACCTCTGTGCCTTCATGTACTAATGTAACAATTACATCACACTCTTTTGTATAACTAGCGTGTTTAATGCATCTCAAAAATGCCTTCTCATGCCAACAGGTCCTTCAGCAAAGGCAGTCTGTACATTTCAAAAGTCAAAAACAATTTGTTTAAATGACCTGTAACCTAACATGTTTCATGCTGCTAGAAATCAGTAAGTCTGCTCTCCAGCTCCCGAAGCCAACACTGAGGTTTATTTTAGGAAAACATGGTTTGAGGACAGTACTTTAGTATGACTCATAATAGAGCAATGTGAAGATGTTTGACACTGTGGATGTGTATCCATTATGTGTGATTTCCTCTATGCATGTTTGCATTAATAGAGACATTTTTCAAGTATTTTGTTTTTGCTTAAGCAACTGACCAAATATTCTATAATACTGGCAGACAAAATAGTCTATAAAATTCTTTCAGTAGCTGGGAGAAGTCTCGCAATCACTGGCACTTGTTCTTGTGGAGGATTTGAATTTACCAGATATATTCTGGAAATACGACACAGCAGAGAGAAAATAATCCAGGATGTTTCTGGAATATGTGGATGAGAACTTCCTGACACAGCTGGTGAGTGAGCCAGGGGAAGGTGCCCCTCTCAACCTGCTGTTTGTGAACAGAGAAGGACTGGTGAGTGATGTGGTGATCAGAAGCTGTCATGTGCAGAGTGCACACTGCCCTTTCTGGACACGCTCCAGCCTCTCAATGTCTTTCTTGTCATGAGAGGCCCAGAACTGGACACAGCACTCCAGGTGTGGCCTCACCAGTGCTGAGTACAGGGGGACAATCACTTTGTTGTCCTGCTGGCCACTCTATTGCTGATATGGGCCAGGATGCCATTGGCCTTCTTGGCCACCTGGGCACTGTTATGAATGGATGTGGGGCTTTAGGTAAGTCCTTGCCTTTTGCCCAGGCCTCTGGCAGCAGGCTTTATTGAGGCAGCCAGCACCCCAAAGCCCACTCTCATTCACAAGTTCTTTAGTAATAGCTGATTTGGTCTATTACAGAATGATTTATTTATTTATATAGACAGAAAACAAACAGACATAAGACCTAAAACAAGCTAAATACTACACAGGAATAAGGACAAAAAGGAAACTACTAGTAGATATATACAGCACGAGATTAAAGGTGTCTCTTAATTCTACAGCTAGTGAAGAAGTAATGTAACTTAGGATTCAATGTATCTTACCATTCACTTGGTGGGGCACACATTGAGATCCTTTCCCTCAGTCCTCAGGGAAGTAACCACAGAACCTGTGTACATACGCCGGGCAGAAGTCTCGAACACTTTCAGGGTGTGTGTGTGTAGAAAGCTTCTGCCTCTGTCATAATTGGTGTGTCTTTTATAGTTTGTAAAACAGTGTCTCTTAGTCAAGAATATTTCTTTTATCTCTTCCAACATCAGATCTCCAGATGAAGGTGTTGATTCTTAGCTGAGGTTTGAGCCCTTTTGGCACCTTTCTGGGCCTTTCAGCCTGGGTTATCTCTTTATTCACCTTCTGTGCATAAAGCATCTGTGGTAGAGAGGGGAGGGGGGTAGATGTGCTGCCACAGGCACATACTGGATCATGTTTGGCTGTTATGAACCAGCACCCCCAGTCCTTTTCCACCAGGTAGCTTTCTGGCCACTCTGCCCCAGCCTATAGCTCTGCATGGAGTTGCTGTGACCCAAGGCTCACACCACTTTGGATTATTGAACCTCAGACAATTGGCCTTGGCCCATCGATCCAGTCTGTCTGTATCCCTTCCTACCCCTCACCGTATCAACACTCTTTCCCAACTCGTCTTATCTGCAAAGTGACTGAGGGTGCCTTTGATCCTCTCACCCAGATACTTGATAAATATATTACCCAGCACTGGAAGTAGGTGGCCCAGCAAAATAAGTATTGTTATATATAAGGAAAGTACTACAAAAAAGCAAATATATACTGCAATGACCTTGCCACTAAATCAAGGCAAGGTCAATGCTTCACAGGTCACATATGTCACTTTTCCTTGGAAATGCCATTTCCTTGGAAAGAGAAACTTCAAATGGCTGGCAAGTGGCTGAACTGAAAACTGCTGCGGACTGCTGAGCCCTGGTAAATCTGTATAGCTCTTGAGTGAAAAGGCGAGGAGGAAGTCAGTTAGAAATTATGAGGCAATAAGTCCTGCTTGGAGACACCAGGGATAGAGGGAGGAAAGCTTTGTGGCCTGTCTACTCAAGTAATGGAACCTCTCAGCTACTGCAGATTTTAGTCTGAGGGGAAGATGGGATACTGGCTGAAGGGAGGAATTGCGTGAAATGGAGGGCCAGAGTAGGGAAGAGGTTGAGATAATGGTTTTGTTATGGCTTTCTGCCCATTTCTCCACTTGGATATAAGGGTAGGGAAAGCCATGCTACTTGTGGGCAGTATAAGAGTGCAGGTGGGTAGGGAGAGTGCAGCCACATGAAAAAGTTGAAATAAAAACTCAGTGTTACATTCATTACCATGTTGGAAATGCCTTAAAAGAACTCCAAAATTAATAGAGTATGTCAATTTACTGGAGAGATTATAGGCAATTTCAATGGGGATCAATTGGGCAAGTTTTGGTCCATGTCCCTGCACTTCATGACATCCCATGCATTTGATGGCATTCACATGGGCAAAGAGGGAAACCAAATCTTTCCACACAGAAAAGAAAGACTTAAAAATGCTCTGGAAAGGAGTGATTTCTGAAAGCAAACAAACTCCACAACTTTTATGAAAGTTATAAAGCCGGTATGTTTATTACAGAGCTGGACAAATGTGGGAATTGTTTCCCTAAAATGACCTGCTTACCTCTGAGAACTCCAGATGCTTTTTTATATCCCTCTCAAACACATATGCATGCAATTTCACAATAGGTTCCTACATATTCATTCTACTCATTTCACATGACAATTGCCGCTAATTCCCTTTTATCAAAAAGAACTCCTGGGTCATGTAGCCTGGCTCTTTCCGTCTGACCTCTCCCCCCTTATCTCTGTCCAGAGCTAAACAGCTTAGTTTGTAAGCTAAAAGCTTAACTCAAACATGTACATTTTACCAAAATCAAAATGGATTTCTACTCTGGAAAATGTCCACTCCGTATCAGGAGATACCATCAAATGAAATGCGCCTGGAAAAAACTCCAAAAACCAGAAAATTTGGACATGTAGTGACGACAAGATAATGCTCTGGGAGGAAATGAGGTGCAGTGCAAAGGACCAAAACTTGCCTGACAGATGCTGCAAAAGCAGGGGAAAAAAAATCAAGGAGGAAGACACAACCTTGAGGGCAAGATATGAGAGCCATGGCATGGATACTGAAAAAAAAAAAAAAAAAAAATCTTTACCCAGGCCAAAGCCATCAAAAGGCATGGGATGCCGGGAAGTGCAGGTACATGGAGCAAAGCTTGCTCCAGTTGATCCCCATTGAAACCCTGGAAACAGAAACGAAGGAACTCCGTATCAGGAGATACCATCAAATGAAATGCGCCTGGAAAAAACTCCAAAAACCAGAAAATTTGGACATGTAGTGACGACAAGATAATGCTCTGGGAGGAAATGAGGTGCAGTGCAAAGGACCAAAACTTGCCTGACAGATGCTGCAAAAGCAGGGGAAAAAAAATCAAGGAGGAAGACACAACCTTGAGGGCAAGATATGAGAGCCATGGCATGGATACTGAAAAAAAAAAAAAAAAAAAATCTTTACCCAGGCCAAAGCCATCAAAAGGCATGGGATGCCGGGAAGTGCAGGTACATGGAGCAAAGCTTGCTCCAGTTGATCCCCATTGAAACCCTGGAAACAGAAACGAAGGACTTACAAACGCTGTGGAATGGAGATACCATCAAAGGAAGTGCACTTGAAGGAAAAAAAAAAAAATTGTGAAATTTAGTGACTACAAGAAAATGGACCAGGACTACATGAAGTGCAGTGCAAAGGGCCAAAACATGCCAAAAGTAACCTCACAGATGTTGCAAAATCAGGAGAAAAAATCAAGGAGGAAGACAGAACTTTGAGGGGAAGATGTGAGTGACACGTCATGGATTGTGGAAAAAAAAAAATTGCCAAACTCAAAGCCATCAAAAGACCTGGGATGCAATGAAGTGCAAGGGCATGGACCAAAGATTGCCCTATTGATGCCCATTGAAATCTTGAAAGTGGAAAGAATTAATTACTACCTCTCTGGAAAGGAGTTATGGTCAAATAAAACACCACTGAACAAAAAAAAAAAAAAAAGAAAATTCGGAAAATTAGTGACTGCAAGGAAATGGATCTGCATTAGGTGGTTGCATTTATTAGTAGTAGTGGAACAGACCAAAACATGAAAAACATACCTCACTGATGTTGCAAATCAGGGGAAGGGATATGAAATCTTGCAATTTCAGTGAGGGTGAATTGGGCAAAGTTTGGTCCATATCCATGCCCTTCATGGCATCTCATGCCTTTTGGTGTCATTGACGAAATTTTTTTTGTTTTTTAAGTAGTCATGCCATGTTACTCGTATCTTCCCCTCAAAGTCCTGTCTTCCTCCTTGATTTGTTCTCCCGGTTTTTCTACATGTGTGAGGTTAATTTTGGCATGTTTTGGCCCTTTGCACTGCACCTCATGTCATCCTGGTCCATTTCCCTGTAGTTACTAATTTCACAATTTTCTATTTTGGTTGGTTTTTTCTCAGTTGAATTTCATTTGGTCCTATCTCCTTTCCAGAGCGTTTGTAAGTCCTTCTTTTCTGTTTCCAGGATTTCAATGTGGGTCAATTTTGGCAATCTTTCATTCTTGTCCCTGCACTTCACGACATCCCATGCCTTTTAATGGCTTTGGCTTGGGCAAAGATTTTTTTTTTTCTCCTGTATCCATGCCATGGCTGTCTTGCCCTCAAGGTTGTGTCTTCCTCCTTGAGTTTTTCCCCTGCTTTTGCAGCATTTATTGGTTTAGTTTTTGCATGTTTTCGTCCTTTGCACTGCAAGTCACCTAATCTAGGTCCATTTTCTTGTAGTCATCAAAGGTCCCTTTTTTTCCTTTTTTTTTTTTTTTAATTGTAATAAATTTGATCATATCTCCTTTCCAGAGTGGTTTTGAATATTTTCTTTCTCTTGCACAAGAGATTCCCTTCCCTTCCCTTCCCTTCCCTTCCCTTCCCTTCCCTTCCCCTTTCTTCTATCCCTGTATTAGTTTCCATTAGTGTTTGAAGTTACAGAATGTAAATTTTTCACCCCAAGTCATTTAAATACTTCTTATTTAACATTAAAGCTTTTTAATTCTTAAGTTTCGTCTTAATGTTGGGCTTTTTTTTTTTTAAGTACAAGGAAAACCTTAGCATCAGATTACTTAGTTGAATGTAACATCTGAAATAAACTGTTTTACCAGGAATAAAGGCCCAATATCATTTTCCCTGGGCATTTTTCTTACGGATTTTCCAATGTTTCTGGTAGCAGAATTTAGTTCACTTTACCCTCATGGGAAATATATTTAAAATATTTTAAAGTTAGCAGAGGGTGAAGAATTTTTTATCTGGTAATTCAACATCATTGTCAAATAAGACATTGTGTATCCCTTTATTAGTTTCCATTAGTGTTTGAAGTTACAGAATGTAAATTTTTCACCCCAAGTCATTTAAATACTTCTTATTTAACATTAAAGCTTTTTAATTCTTAAGTTTCGTCTTAATGTTGGGCTTTTTTTTTTTTTAAGTACAAGGAAAACCTTAGCATCAGATTACTTAGTTGAATGTAACATCTGAAATAAACTGTTTTACCAGGAATAAAGGCCCAATATCATTTTCCCTGGGCATTTTTCTTACGGATTTTCCAATGTTTCTGGTAGCAGAATTTAGTTCACTTTACCCTCATGGGAAATATATTTAAAATATTTTAAAGTTAGCAGAGGGTGAAGAATTTTTTATCTGGTAATTCAACATCATTGTCAAATAAGACATTGTGCAGAAAAAGGAGAAAATAAATATATTTGAATTGATCATTTTACTTCTTTAAGCACAGATTTTCAGGTCAGATACCAAATGAATGAAAAACATTTCCCTGTGTTTGGGAGAGATTTAGTTTTAAGCTGAGATATGAAGTTGGTTTAAAGTTTATTTCCCTCAAATCTGCAAATTACATCAAGAGGGTCAGGATTTCCTATATGGGTTTGATACTCTTTTCCTCATTGTCTTTAAAAAAAGAAAATTTATAATATATATTTATATGTATATATACACACACACGCACACAACTTGGAACAAGCCAATTGTCCTAGACATGAAAAGTTCTGTGAAATCTTACTAATAGTATTTACTCACTTCACTGCGTTAGGGTGATTGTCAATTAATGAATATTTGCAAATCACAACAATATACTCATACTCTGCTTTCCTCTGTGTATCTTGATTTCTAGGCAAATTACAGCTGCTAAATATAATAAATATTATCATAAGTATGGTAATTTATGCCATAAATTTACAGCCACCTTAGTGTTTTCAAGAACTATATATAAAAGAATAGAAAACATTATTAATAAACAGCTATTGCAACGGTTGTATTCAGCATACATTCAACTCTTCAGTTCTCTGCAGAAGTGATGTTCTGTCCAGAAATCTTTCAGAGATTGGTTGGTGTTGAAAGATACCAGAAGTTATCAAACTGTTGAGCTGAATTTGGGAGTATTTTTTTTTATACAAAACCTATATCTGTGGTGACTGGTACAGACTCATAGAATTAGTCTTCATGGTGTTTAAGGTTGAGAGAGACTATCTAATCTCTTGAATATCATAAGCCATTAAGTATCAGACAGTGATGCTGCAGTAAGACCCTTAGTTTCACTGAAACTTCTTTCAGCCTAGTCCTGACTTGAAAATCTGAATATGGTGAGAATCTAGCATTTTCCTCTGTAGTATGTTCCAGTACCTACTCACTCTCCCTGTTAAAAATGTATGCTTATTTACTAATTTAAATTTTCTGGCTTCTGCTTCCAGACAATTGGTTCTAGTTGTGTATTCCTCTGCTTGTTTAAAGTCCCCTTTCATATGCGAGTATTTTTTACTCATGAAAGCATTTATACACCTTAATCTAGTCACATTCCAGTCTTCTTTCCTGATAAGATAAACAGACCAAACTAGAAAAACGACATTTTCTCCAGTTCTTAAATGATTTTTGTGTTTCAACTCTGCTCACAGACTACTTTTAGAAGGTCCCTTTTTAAATGTGGACACTGGAGCTCTGTGATGGTGAGTGAAGTTCCCCTGGGGTTGCAGTATCAGACAGCCTAAAATTAGGTTTCTGCTTTGACTTGTCTGTTCCATAATTATCCTCCATTCTTTATAAAGAAGCTTAGGGAAGCAGGTCAGGTATCCCCAGGGCTGAAGTTAATTTTTGTGATTACTTCCCTCCACTCCTCCACTGCTGGCCTTTCTTTACTTCTTTTCACCACAGCATCTCCCTAAGTGCTTGACTCTTTGGCCTCTGAAGTCCTTTGTGGGAACCAAGTTTAAGTCAGTCTAAAACTTTAGAGATACTAGATAATCCTACTGATTCAGAGCTGTCAGCTTGGAAACAAAGCGGGAGAGAAAGAACTAGTACCTTAGTTTTGGCTGGGATAGTTATTTTTGTTTCTAGTGGCTAACGCAGTGGTGTGTTTTGGATTTAGGATGACAATAATTTTGGTAACACACTGATGCTTTAGCTTTTACTGAGCAGGGCTTACTCTAATTCAAAGATTTTTCAGCTTCTTGTGCTGCCCTGCCAGTGAGGAGGTGGGGGGTGCACAAGGAGCTGGGAGGGTAAATGTCCAGGACAGCTGATCCAAACAGACACAAGGTATATTCCATACCATAATCAGCACTCTACTGAGCAGTAAAACTAAGGGCAATTGGCCAACAAGGTGGGGCAGCCCCTTGCTCAGGAATGTGCTGGGCATCAGTCAGTGCATGGTGAGCAACTGCATTGTACACCACTTGCTTTATATCTTCTCTTATAATTAATCATATTTTCCTTTCCCTTTAGAGTGTCTGTCCTTATCTCAACCCACCAGATTTACCTCTTTCCCTCTTCTCTCCCTCTCTCCCCCATCCCACTAGAGGGGAGTGAGAGAATGGCTGTGTGGTGTTTGGATGCTGGATGGGGTTAAACCCCAACAGTTCTTTTTGGTACCCTGCATCAGGTTCAAAGGGTTGAGATGACAGATCTGACCAGAGATATGTTAAAAAAATTTTGTTTTATAAGTTCATTATATTAGTTTAATAGTTGCTGATCACACTGTTGATTTATCTGCTTTCAGAGAATTTATGCTTGTTCTCAGGGTTATGTTATGTAAGACCTTACCTGCTGTATGTGTTCCCTGTGGTGCTGTTTATCATCCCTGGGGGCTGGATTAAGGTTATCATTTTGCTCTACTGTGTAACACTGGCTTATGATAGCATAAAATTAGTGGTCGTGAGACTAATCCGGTATTTGTACTCAGCACTACTGTCATCTCTGTACTTTGGGAACCATCTCTCAGAAACTATTAATGATTACACTCCACCTTTTCTCCTCAAAGAGCTGATCTGTGGGGGAGACAAGAGGGAGTGCTCCCCTGCTACTTCACCTTGCCCTTCCCCGCCAGGCTAGTTATGATAGCTCCTGAGAATTTTGAATCCTTGGAATGTTCAAACAAGCGTGTTCCTACTGCTGTCTCTTGAATGAATTTCAGATCTTGTTTAAGATTAAGCAAATATTTAAAAATTCCACCCAGAGATCTATCCAAGGCTAGATAGTTATGAATGACAGGATGTGTGGGATAGTATGGGCAGGAATCTAGGTGAGTGGACACCTCCAATGTTTTGGAACTTCACTCCTAAAAAAGCACAGAATCCAGAAAAACTGGTAAAATATTTGGAAAAAATATGCTGTGACCCTGACAATTCCAGAGACAAACAAATCACTGCCACATGCTGGGGCCTGGCCCATGAAGATCCAGTCCTGCTCAACACTGTTTAGGGGGAAAAGGAGGCCTCTGGATGTGATGGCAAAATGTCAGACACTGCAGCAACCACAATAGGCATGGGGCCTGCTCAACCCCCTGCAACAGGCACTGCAGCTCCTCCAACCCTGGCAAGTGTAAAGCTGAACCAGGGTACCAACCCATACTGGTAACAGCTGCCCCAACACACATGAGAAGAAATACTGGATGCAAAAGTGAGCTTCTTTAATAAGGGAAGAAACCCCTACAAAAAAGGGAAGAAGGAAGAATATAAGGCAGGATTCTCCAAGTGCCATCATGAGAACAAGAAAAGGAAGTGAAAAAACTCATAAACAAGGCAGTAATCACCTGATCCCTATCCTGAGAGAGCTGTGTGATATGTGAAAAGATTTCAGCTTCATCGAGACCAGCACATTGTCACCTGATTGCTCCAGTGCTAGGATAGCAGGACCAGTGGCCTGCAATTAGAGGGTAGAAAAACCAAGCAGCTAAGTTCCCTTTCTAGACAAGGAATTGACAAAGTGATCGAAAAAAGGGACTGTGAATGTGTCTTCTATTAGGCAGTAAGGGAAGGTCTCCCTACAAGGAATGTGTTATGTCATTCAGGCAAATGGATCACCATTGAGAAAGGTATCCAGTACCTGAGGGAATTAGCCATGCTGGAAGGGATTTGTGATGAGCAATGAGAAACTATTCAAAGATCCAGATGAAATGAAGTGTATGTCACCAAGGTGGTTGAAGTTTGTATGGAGTTCACCACTGTTATATACCAACTCATAGACTGTAATGACCTGGAAAGATGGAGAGAGACAAACAATGGATGAATTGGCTGTCCAATTCCAGCAACATGAAGAAATTGTCTCTTCCCCCAATGGGACTGTGTCTCAGCTGTGGAGAAAGTGTTCCAAGAGTTTCAGCAATTCAGACAGGATATGTCCTAGTCCACACCCATATGGACCATTATCTCAACTATCAAGTGTTAGAGCTCCCCTGCTCAAGAGGGAGGATATAGTAATTACACACCACAGATCATCCTGTGGCTTCACCTGAGTGACCACAGAGAAGACATGAGAAAGTAAGATGGAAAATCTACCTTGACACCCTCATGGGTGTCTGATTTGCAGGAAAAACAACTACAAAATGAGATTCTTCAGAAAAAAACTGCTGCTCCAGTTTCCAGCAGGCAGTTTCCCAGGGTAGAGGAGCTGGTCTTATTCTGATCTTAATAAACAGAATTCTGTTTTGTACTTACAAAAAGTGAGTAACCAATATGATGATCAGGACTAGAGCAGCACTCCCTCCAGCCTGGTGGAGGAAGGGGACAACAGAGTTTACT
Source organism: Pyrgilauda ruficollis (assembly GCF_017590135.1). Lineage (NCBI taxonomy): Eukaryota > Metazoa > Chordata > Aves > Passeriformes > Passeridae > Pyrgilauda > Pyrgilauda ruficollis. The sequence goes on along the minus strand of NW_024525490.1, from coordinate 3,535,563 downwards.
GGACAGTGTGATTTCGATGGCCTGGTACATCAGGCCAACAGGAGTATAAGGGTCTAGTGGATACTGGTGTACAGTGTATCTTAGTACCACCAAGCTACAGAGAAGCAGAACCCATTTGTATTTCTGGAATGACTGGAGTGTGCAACAGCTAATTGTATTTGGAGGCCGAAGTGACCCTCACTGGAAATGAGTCCTTGAAACGCCACTCAGAAGAGGGTGTTTCAAGGACCCAAAAGCTTTCTGTATAGCTGTCTTGCAGATAGAAATTAGGCAGGTATCTTCCTTGCCCTGTCTCTCAGAAGACCCTTTTGTTGTGGAGTTGCTGAAAGTCGAAGAACAACAGGTGCCAGTCGCTACCAGAACAGTGCACCGATGGCAGTATTTCACCAAACACCGCTCCCATCCATAACCTGAGTTGTTGACTGGAGAGCCAAGAGTCATCACCTGCTCACCTTTTAACAATGCTAGATGGCCAGTGAAAAGGTCTAATGGAAAATGGAGACTAACAGTGGACTATCATGGCCTTAATGTAAGTCACACCATCACTGAATGCTGCTGTGCCTGACATGCTAAAGCTTCAATAAGAACTGTAGTTGAGGGCTGCCACATGGTGTGTCCCAAATGTGAACTGGTATTGTTTTCTCAGTCTCTTTGGCAGCAGACTGCAAGCCACAACAGAAGGTAAGACACTTATCTTTGTGTGTTAATGATTTGCAGTAGTTTTTCCTTGCTTATTTCATAGAATTCTTTCACTGATGGGGGGGAAAAATACTTGAAAGGAAATAAATTAATGAACTTGGCATTGCTGAGTGTCTGATAACAAGGGTAGACATAAGCCTGCAGGATTACTTGAATGAACATCCCTACTGGACAAATGCCTTCCTCACTTACCTAAGGCAACACTTTGATTTAAGTGGCATTCTGGTGATATATATAAGATGTATGAGATTTGGTCGATTGATTTTTAGTGAGGTTAACAACTACCTGAACAGATTTTAAATTGAGTTTTGAAGATACACATTTTTTACTAAGCTGGTAAGTCCCTATAATGGATCCTTCCAAGGTGTCTTCTGATTTACACAGAAAGGAGGACTTCTAAACACAAAGCAGTGCAAGTCATGTAGAATGCCCCTAAACATGTAATTTCAAACTTCTATTGTGTAAATTATTTTGCCCTTTGTATAAATCTAAAATCCCTGGGATAAGGACTAAATACACATAGGATAACAGCTAAATATAACCAACTATAGACTGTATCTTTCTGGGGTTTTTTTATACTCAATAGAAAGGTCAGAAAATGAAGGCGCAAATTGCTTGCAAAATGCTAGATTAACCCCAGATATGTGAACACGTAATAATTTTCCCAAAACAAAGAACAGAAGAATAAACATTTCTTATATATGTTGTCATGACTCATCAATGCAAAAAATTCTAAACTATCTGTAAAATATATGAACTAAATCAACAATGGGACTGTGTCTCAGCTGTGGAGAAAGTGTTCCAAGAGTTTCAGCAATTCAGACAGGATATGTCCTAGTCCACACCCGTATGGACCATTATCTCAACTATCAAGTGTTAGAGCTCCCCTGCTCAAGAGGGAGGATATAGTAATTACACACCACAGATCATCCTGTGGCTTCACCTGAGAGGCCTAAACCAAAAGCAGTGAACAAGGAGTATCTCAGAGTTAACCAGAAGGGAACACTGCAGAAAGATGTGTATTTTGTTTCACCCTCCTCTAAAGATAAGACATTTACCTGCAGTGATGAGCCAGTTATCTCTCACCATACTGGCCCTACATCCAGAAATGCAGCAGGTGGCTGTATGTACCATATAAATTCTGGAATTAATGGCCCAGGTTCCACTGTTCTTTAAAATACTCTTGGTACTGTATGGCTTGTTAAAAAACTCACTCCAGGCTTGGTTACTGGCTCCCCAACATGCTTATGTATTTTTATTAGCAAATCATTCACTAAAATGACTAAAAAGGTCAAAGAAACAGGAAGAGAAACATACTTCCTAAACACCAAAGCACTTTTTCTTCCTACCCTGAATGACTGGAGCTATACTGTTTAGCTGCATTGACTTCAGAGCACTTCCACCAATGCAGAAGTCTTACCTCTAGCATGATTCAGCAGTAAAATTACTGAACTGTTTTGTAAAATCAAAGTGTAAAGGGGAATCATAGCTTGTCTTTGTGGGGAAGCAACAAGATAGGGGTTGTTGATGGTTTTCTAGAGGTTGTATGGCAGCCCCTAATTAATTGAGTAGATTTTAGGAGTTCTCTGCCTTATAAAAACATGATTTAGTCAGGAGTGTGGGCTAGAATTCAGGTCTCTGGTGTGGGAGGACAGCCTGCAGATGGCAGGTTCTGGCACATGGCATGGTCTGTCCATTGTGATGACCCAAAGATAGAGCTGGGCACAGGCAATTAAATCCTCCACACACTGAAGATAAATGGGTGTGTAATTACAGAGCTGGTGCTCTAGACAATTGACTGGTCTTTTTTTTTTTTTTCTGGGTGATGGATGTAACATCTATATTAATTTAAAACCTTAGCTTCTGTTTATTTTTGTAGTAACTGCAATATTTTCATATGTTCTTAGCTCTGATGTGTCTGTTTTGTTCCATGAAAGGTCGAATAGTATAGAATAACTTGCTAGAGCACAATGAGTTTGTTTTTTGTCTCACATTGCAAGTTTTTGCTATACATAGTTGAAAATCAACAGAAGGACACTGCAATTTGTTAAAATCAATATAATTAGAGAAAAAAAATTGATGTACTGGAAAGAACACAATTCAGAGAACTGCAAGTCATGATTGAAATGCCTAATGAACTGCTAAACTGCAGTGCTCTAGGTTTGGCATGTCGTGGGACCAGGGTGCTTCTGATGGAAACACTGCTGCCATCCTGGCTCCCCAAAACACTTCAAAGCACCATTTTATGTCAGCAGCTGCATTAGGATGAGCATGTGTCATGCCTGCTGCCATTTCAGGAAGTTACTCAGGCTGAGGAACTTAACACCAAAATATCAGACTTGTACCTAATTTCTTCATGTTATTAACATTTAGTGTTTCTGCTAAGGTCAATGTGCAGCACTGTAAAACTCCTCTGTGCAAAGAGAACTTGCCTTTTGCACAGTTTAATTCTACTAAGAGTTGTCTGTTAAAAATATTTTGACTTTATATTTTTATTGACTACTTGCAGTCCTATAAGTAAGCTTTGGGCTTTTTTTCTTTCGTAATTACACTATGCAGCCAGGGCTGGAGCCTCATGCATTAAGTTCATTACCCTTGGGGTTTTTTCATTTTACCTCTCCTGACCCAGATCTGCCATGAAACAGAGCATTAGGAGATAAACCAGACAAGGATGGTTTGATTCAGACCTCTGCTTTTCCTCTAACCTAGCCCATGAGACTCAGCAAGGTGGATCCTGTGGGGATGTATCCCTGCCCCTCTGCACCAGCTCATCTCAATTCCCCTTGCTGAGTTTGTGACAGGAGCTATGGCATGAGGCTGCAGGGGACTAAACAATTCTTCTGTTGTGACTTCTGTGTGGGATGTCTCGTGAAGAGGCTCAACCTTTTCTATAACACAGGACCTGGTCTCCGTTGCTCTCTGTATCTTCCTCACATGTGGTGAGGAAAGGAGACTGGGGCACTGTGTCACAGCTGCAGGAGCTGCAGGACAGTAGGCTGGGGTAAACCCTTGAGTGTGTCTCACACTCATGCAGGACAGCTGACACATCTACAGTGTGGGAAACATGCCACTACACACTTACATTACTAAAATTAAGCAAAAGCAGAGAAATTATTTGCTTGGACTATGGTGCTTTGGATGCAATTTTCTCTCTGCCATTTGGCTTCTGAGATTATAAACTCTTAGTAAACAGAATATTTATGCATAGCAAAACAAAAAAAGAGAGAGGCTCAATTTTTATTACTCCTGCTAAATATATTATTAAATAAGAATGGTCCTGTAAGGGACATTTGTTTATCTTAGTTCTGGAAAAGCAACAGCATATCTCTTTTATTTATGCCTGCTGCAGTAGCAGTGTCTGTGCAGTATTTAAGGGTTCATCTTAGGAAGCAACAAGAGCAGGCAGGGCAAGCCCAGGGAAGGCAAGCAGGAGCTGGGGTAATGGCAAGGGGGTAAGACAGTGTTCTCATAAGAAAGGACCAGTCTCACTGTGCCTAAGCAAGGAGAACAGGGCAGGTCTGGTGATGATAACCAGGTCTGTAACACTCCAGAAAAGTCTGAGGTAAAATCAGGAGGTCAGGATGTTGGCCAGGCACAGACATACCTCCAACATGGCTCTAGCCAGAATCAAGGAAAACAGCTACAGCTGTTTGCATGAGGAAAGCTGGGGAGGACCTTGACGTTTTTTATGTCTCTCCTGCACAGCTTTTTTTCCCAGAAGCCTGATCCCAGCTTAGCTTTTGTCCCAGTTGCACCGTATTCGGGCTGGGCAGCAGCACAGGCAGCAAGCCCCTCACTGGGGCAGAGGTTGAGACTTAATGAGCTGCAGGACAGGAAGGCTACCTCTTCTACAGGATGTTGTCAAATGGAGAATGTATACTCTTCTTCAAGAGGATCACTGTGTGCCTGAGACCCAGTGACAATCAGGATTTCAGGAAATACAAACAACCATGTCATGATGTTTTTTGCAGGGTAAACCAGAGATGGTAACAAGATTACCATCTGTATTTCAAAAATAAAAAACTATCCACCACTGAAAAAGAGGTAGATTACATAAAACAATTGCTCTGCAGAAAGAAATAACAAATTTCTATTCCACTCTGGAGAGGTTTCTGAGCATTATTATCATATTGTGATGACATCCTACAATTAATCAGCCTTTTAGTGAAGTTGTAATAAACTCAGAGGTTCAGATTTTCAGCTTGTGTAAGTCAATATGGGTCCATTGATTTCAGTGGAACTGTGCCAGGTGAATATCTGGTTGCAGACATCAAGGGGAGTTGTACAGAGATGTTTAATAAAGCAAGAGACTTGTGTTCTCACAGTAGATAAATGACTTCCTGAGAGATGCTGCAGTCTCTTGTGACACCTCTTCTCCAAGAAGCTTTATTTTAATCATTCTCATAAAGTTCCCTTAACTGCAACAATAATGCTAAGTTCCTGACACAAAGCAAAGGAAACCAGATTTCTGAATAACTACTGGAATGAAATATTGCTCCTGGGTTGCTGGCTAAGTTTGGGGTTTTTTTTTTCCTGTTAGGATTTTTATTCTGGTTTTTTTCTTCCTTTTAGTAGTACTAAGAGTACTTAAAACCCTAACTACTTCGGTCCTTACACAGACAAACCTCCACGTGCTCAGAATAAGTAAAGCCTGTAACACAAAAGTATCATTGCTGTAGTTTTATCTATGTTTTTTTTGTGGTATAAAACAATGGTCTTATGACCAACTGCCCAGTTTATCACTCCAGTAGTCCTGCTAAAAAAGTTGACCTGGTAAAAACAAATCCAACCCTACAATACATATGAAGGGATCTATGAAGTACTCAAATGGAAAGTTGTTTAAATGGACTATGTTTGGGACAGCAAGCACACTAGTGCTGATGATATTTTGTGTGAGAAAGTCTCATTTAAACCTTGTCTCATGATAATAAAACAATGAATTTAACAGCACAAATGCAATATTACTAAAACACATAAATGTTGCATAAAATGTCTTCTGTTTGCTTCTCAATGAATCAATAGGTACTGTATATGCTCAACAGTTCAGACATCTTTGTTTATCTATTTATTTGCCCAGACATGTATATTTAAGTCAAATCTGAGCCATTCAAATTTGACAAATTTGATCTAGGTCTTCAGTCAAAATTGATTCTTGCATACCTCTGTATGTGATTAAAAATCTCAGATTCCTTTATATGTTAATTGGTTCATTTAAGATTTATAATAATTTTCTTCCATTTGTTAGTCCATATAAATTCTACTCAGATTAATTTCAGACAAGTTGGTAGAAAGTGCAAGTGGAAGCAGCTTTATTGATTTCCTAAGGATTTTTGGCATGAATTTGAATATAGTCTGAAGGTAGCTGTGGTGGTAGACACCATAGACAGCATCAACATATCTTACAGGAGCACCATCATTTCTATATGTAATAAAAGGTACTTAATGTAAGTAGCAGTTAATGGAAAAATTCTAGAATTTTGTGGTCCATTCAGAAACAAGAAGCTCTGACTTTCATAGAGTAGAAATCCCATTGGCAATACTGAAATCAGTTGCATTTTTGCTGAAAACCTAGTTAAACACAAAGCATTTAAAAAAGAAGAAAGAGCTAATTGAGTTACCAATTGTGAACAATTTTTTAGCATTTGACTTGACTCATAAAAGCAAAGATCCTTCCAGGATCCAAGGAATAATTGGGGTTTAATGCAGTGTCATCCTCTCCCTCATCCTTCAAGGATCTGTTGTGTTACCTCAAGGTCTCCATGTGGATGGAGCATAAGCAGTCAGATTGATGAATCTTATTACAATCAAACAAATTTTAGTAAATTTCAAGTAGAAATAGACAGGTTGAATATCAGTAAAATGAATAAAACACTGGAAGAGACTGCCCACAGACCTTAGCACGTTTCTTTCACTGAGAGTTTTTAGAAGGAGTGGGGAAAATATAGCTGCCCCTTATGTTAGAGAGGTAAATGTTTAGGATGACAATTTAGTGTGTTTTCAAACTTTTACCTTACTCTTGTACGATCTATAAGAACCAGGTGAACTTCTTCTGTGTCTGAGCATATCAGCTGTAGTGACTGGAAGGCTGCTGCTTGTCCTGCAGCATTCTGCTGGGATACTCCAGCTTCTCCCAAATACAAACTGACCATGGCAGCTATGGGCCTCCCTGCTCCTCAGCTTGACATCTGTAAAGCCTTGCCCATATAGATAGCTGGCAGTTGTCTTCTTCACAGTGTAATTATTTACCCACCTGTAGATATTAATGGAAATATAAGTAATTAATATCTCCAGGAATTAAGAAGTGCTGTGGGTTTACCTGACCATCCAAAAATAGATTATCTTCAAATAGTCACCCTGCAGGCCAAAAAGGCAGTGTATTTTGCTTTGAATTGCTGTAAAACAGAAGTATTGTCCTGCTTAGGGTTCATCACCCCATCTTGCGACATTCTGTTTCATTCAACTTAGAAACAGCACAGGTGGAATGGTAATATAAATTGGTTTCTATGGATGCATCTCTTGTAATTCCAGGAGTAGTATCTGCACTCCCATAAACAAACTCATTAAAATCTGCTTGAGCTTGCCTTGGATGCCCTCAGAGAGAGAGAGAGAGACTGTTGCTGGCTTCTCACTTTTCTTATTTTTATAATCTCTTCTAGTTTAATAAACTGCTTGAGAATTCAGAGTCCATTCTCAGGGATTTAATCTGAATGATACAGCTCTTCTGCATTCCCAGAAGAGCATGCCACCAGCAGACCTTTTAGAAAGATATCACAAATCTCCACAATTTGCTACATCCTACAGAAAAGCCTGAATTGCACTTTAATGCAATAGAAAATTTCTGTATCACCACATGATAATTCCAGAAAATTACAGAAATGTGTTTTCTCTTTATAATTCATAATACTACATATTCATAATATAACCCAAATTAGGCCTAACAAATGTCCCTTCCAGAAAACTTTGTAATGAATGAATTCCTATAACACAGGGGAAGATAGTATGACATTGTCAGGCTTTGTAGTGGTCTGCTATTTACCACTTACCTGTCATCCAGTGTAAGGGATTATTTTTGACATGGGTAAAGGATTTTAATTCAATAAATTTTCAGAAGCTTCAAGTACTGCAGCTATGGTTTACTTGCAAGTGCATTTCAAGTCATATTCAGATGTTGCATAGTGCTGTCATAGCCATAATCCTTTCTTGCATAGCATAGCAGCATCCTACCTACTGCCTAAGATAGTTTCATAAGCTACTTACATAATAAATAAAATCACTGTGCCACGGCACAATTTGAGCACTGATGTGTCATTATCTGTAAGCTCCCTGGCACAATTCTGGCTGGTGCCAGATTTTTCTGTCCTGGACAGTGCTTGGCCATGGTTTAGAAGATTGCATGGGACATATAAACACAGGTGGCATTGTGCCTCTGGCTTTCAGTCACCGAGAGCAGGTTGTATCCCAGAATGTAAACATGGGTGCAATCCCCTGGTCTGTGTTTGACTCACAAACTGAGTTGAATGCAGATTCTTTTGTGCCAGGAGAGCTTTCTTTCTTTTGTTTCACCTTGCTTTACAACTACTACCAAAAGCTCAGTGCCTTTCCTTTACCTCATCACTGTCAAAATTTCTTTTCTGGACTGCTGTTCTCCTCAGATCTTGTAACCAGTAAAAACATAAATCTCAGATATCAGTAGGCATCTTCTCTTTCCTAAGCTTGTTCCAACAAGCCTCTCATTGTGGTCCCACTGTTTCCATTTCCTTCCCACCCTGGCAAAGCACTGATTCAGCTGTTGACACAAAGATTGTAGAACACAGTGATCAATCTTCTGGTGAGCAAACATGGCACTGAGTTTCTGAAATTAAGATGAAAACTGTTGAAGAGCATCACAGGAACAGCTCCTGGCCTAGACCCACACTCATTTTCCCTTTTGTTCTTCTGAAGCCAAAAAAAGATCTTAATATAACTTTTACCTTATGCTTATTTCTATCACTGTCCTCTTTTGTCTGACTCCTCTCTTCCATTCTATGTAACATAACCTATTTCTAGAAATGAAGAGGATGCCACATTTCAGCACTCATGCCTATGCCAATTGGCCTTTCCTAGGAGCTCATGGAGATGTTTATATACCAAAGGCCTTTTTGGTCGATTTGTAAGAAGTTCAAAACCAGCCACTGAAGGTTTTGGAGCTATGAGATGGCTGCGAAAGATTCCATAATTTTAACACAGTTACAGATGTTGAGAGCAATCCTCACATGTTACTTTACCTCCCATTTTAATGTGCTCTTTAGCACAAGAGTCATCTCCTGCTCCCCAAGAGAGGCTCCATATGGAACTTGAATTCAAGATATCTCCCCTACATTGTGACCTTGACTTGGCTCATTTCCTGCAGCCAGACTTACTTAGATGAAAGGCTGGACTTCTGTGTCAGTTGACAGCATGTTACAGGTTTCATGAAGTCCAGACGATACAAAGTGACTCAGATCTCTTTTTCAGTTGTAGCTAAAAGAATCCAGCCTGCTGTAGTCTCCAACTCTTTTGTCACACTTACTGAAAATCCATAAGGTAGCTTCTGAATCTACTTTAGAAACAAACCTGGCTTCTGGCTCCATCCCTGGGTTTTCTACTGTATATTCTCTCCAAACATTATAACAGGTCAGTTGTTTTATTCTAGCTGGCTAGAATAGCCAGCAAAGAGTGAAAACTAAAGAATATGCTAATTTAACAACTGATTTAGCTGAAAGCTCTAAATATTTGCTGAATGCTACACTTTTCTTAGTACTAGAATATTTTTCTGCTGTGGAAAGAAAAGAATGCTTTATTAACTTTACAAAATATTCATAGTATACTGTGCACTAAAGATCTAAATGGTGCCTGCAAGCACTGGACCAGGCATGTGCTTTGTTATGTGAAATGAGTAAACCGGATACTGTGATACTAGTAAACCTCAAATAAATTATGCAAAGCATTGAAATAACTCCCTTTTTGCTATGTATCATTCTTTGCAATGTATGCTTTTAACTTTTAAAGGAAATCTTCTGTCCTTAGTAACATTAGCACTCAGTGGGGAAGACTGGTATTGAATGAACAGCTATACCTTTCAAGTGAAATACCTAATTGTGTTTCTCTCATACAATTAGGTTACAAACCTGGCTGAGAATGTAGTATGTGAAACCAAGCCCAAGTGAAAATGTGCTTGCTCAGGAAAACTGCATGTTACTGAAAGAAACTACTTTGCTCATTTAAAGTTACTTTTTTTTTTTTTTTCTCATGAAAATAAGCTTCATCTTTAGAAGTTATAAACACCTTTGATTTTTTTTTTAATTAACTCTGAACTCAAGGCCAGATTGATAGTAAATTTGATGTGATAGGTATGATTAATTAGATCAGTAGGAGTTTATCAATGTGAATATGAGCTTATAAACTGCACCACCAGAACTTGCCAGTTTCCTAAAAAAAAAAGCTTCCATGCTTTCCAAAATATATGGCCATCTTAGATATTCAGAACAAATTTGGAGTGAAGATGTATTACTTTGTAGAGTGATAATGTTGTGAGGTATCACCATCCACATTATTAGTGAACCAGTGCTGAGATTCACCAGTCTCACAAAAGAATATATAATTTTTCAGGCAGCTAAAAGCCACTTTGGTTCCTGGCTTAAATAACTCTGGCTGCCCTTTACAGATTTGGTATTGATGGAAATTGCCTCTTCCCTGTCAGGTATTTATGGGTTAGCCGTATCAGAGACTGACTCCAGCAAACTGTATGAATAGACATGAGTTTAAAAGAGAACAAAGAATCCATTACAAACGATTCTATTGATTTCACAAAAAAAAAAAAAAAAAAAAAAAAAAAGGATCTGCTGTAAATAAGGAACTTAAACAGTTTACATGGACCTAAGTACCTGGGTCTACTTATCTGCTGATAATGGTGTTGCTTTCACAGAGTAAGCTGTACAATAATTTATAAACTGTACATAAAGACAACAAGTTGAATTTGAGGACCAAAAGAATGCAGAAAAAACAGAGGTCTCTGCTGAGGATCAAAACAAGATACAAGTGTGGTTATGCACTTGTGTTCCTTTGGAGATCATTGTTGGAAGGGAGAGGAGTAGGCGACAGCATGGTTCAGTCATTGCTAAAATAGTAGAAGAATAGTTTAGTGTCTAAGGTGAGAATTAAGTAATGAGTATCCTTAGAAAAAGGCTCAAAACTTTAGGCAGGTGGATGTGACATTGCCACTGGTCATGTTTTAAAAAAGGAAGTAGAGCAGTAGAGCAATTAATTTGAGGAAACCTAGGAAATTGGGTGGATGAGTAGCTCAAATAGAGTGTGAGCACATATTCTCTGGTATATTAGAGCCTTTCTGTGGTGTGATGGCTCTAGCATGGCCTTTTGCAGTCAATTTTAACAAGCACCAGCAACTAGAAGGCGCATCAAAGTGAAAGTAAGAAGAGCTTAAAGAATAGGTATAGAACTACTGCAACTCTGAGCCAAATGAGGCATACAGGGGCATACATATTTCTACAGAGAAGTATGCACAGTGTGAACTAAATGCATGTTTTAAAATTTCCAACAAGAAAAGCAAACAAATAATAGGAAATGTCTCAGACAAAAAGGCCTTTTTATTTTTTGTAACCGGAACATCTTGGGTAAAGGCTGCCCACCAGGTTCACAACATTTTATAGTTCAGCTGACAGCATGCTTTTTCTGAGTAAAGGTGAAGTCTCTGAAGATTGAGAAAGCAAATTCAGCAGGAAAAATACTTTGATACTGTAGTTATGTCCATTCTAAAATGACAGGTTTTGTTGGCATGAAGTCATTCAAGATACTGCCTTAAATGGCAGATTTTTCATTCTTCTGAAATATAATGTGGAGGAGAATTATGTTAAGATCTGATTGTAAGAGATGCTTCTGCCTAAATTAAGGTGCAAGCAAGACCATATGGCAAAGTCAATTGTACAGATTTTATTTAACAGTAAATAGGAGGTAGAAAGATATAAAAAACTAGGAAGAGGAAGGAGGGAGAGAGGGACAGAGTGAGACACAGAGAGAGATTAAGCAAAAGATATCACCACAATATAGATTCTTGTGGCATCCTGCTGCTCCTTCTTCACCCTGGTCTTTGGTGGGGGCAGCTGGCAGTTGTTCTTTTGGAGGTACCACTTTTATACAATCCAATCCCAGGTACCCATGGGTATAGATCCATTCCAACAACTTGGGCTGGCATGTGTATTCTTTCCCAATTTTCCACTGTGCAATTTCTTTGTCTGATAATTCTTAAGTTCCCACAGTTTGCACAGTGGCATTTTGTCCAGTGTGCTGATTCCAAACGTTCACCTTTGTTAGGCCTGGAATTAATGCCTTCCTGTTTTGCCATCTGTGCTTATCTCAAGTTCCTGTTGTGGTGACTTATCTTATGGGGACTGTGTTTTCAGACATGCAACTGCATTCTTTAAGTCCTCACACATGTGACACAGGGGCATTCAAAACCTCAAAACTCTTTTCAGGGAAGGCTGAAAAAACCGTGCACCATTATAGTGCAAAAAGTACTATACATACAGAAATACAACAAGTAGTATTACTGAGGTGACAACAGCTGATAAACAGATAAAGCAAAGCTTATGTATTGGGACAAGAAACTACATTTGCAAGGAGTTTTTCTGGTGCAGATAATATACTTCCTAAAATTAACTTGTACAGTTCCAGAAGATACTATGGAACTCTGCTTGTCCTAGAAGAATGAAAAAGAGATGATAAGTACATGTTACTAAACTGAATGTTCTCATTGGTTTCCACCCTTTCCAGGTTGACTTCTGGAGAAATGACACTTTATGACATATGTTCACAAATTTTGTTGCAAAAATGCCAATGTTACTTCCTAGCCTATTGGTCCAGTTCTATTTACCTTGGTACAAAATCCAAATAAATGCAAAATGCTTTAATATCCTGGTGAAGTTAGTTAGTGAAAGAATGGTAAAGGGCCCATACCAGTGCTGGTCTTGAGGTATAAAGGCACCAAGAGACATACAGGTAGTTGTACATAGCTGCAAGGCTCCTGAAGATCTGGTGTCTGTTGGCCTCTGAGCACTAATATGGATTATTCTCTGGCACTACTTGTTCTGCTACAATGATGGGTGATCTCATTAAACATCTCAAAGCTGAAAGGCCTCTCAAATATTTTAAAGTTGTGACATTTTCCACTTCTAGCCATGTGTTCTGGGCTAAAATCAGTACTGTGTCTGTTGATAAAATGTTACTGTAATAATTTTAATAATTCAATTCTGAATTTTGTGCTCCAGTGATTTGCCAGTGTCTACAGAACATTGGGGATTTAGGTTACCAGAGTCCTTCCCCTGCTCCAACCCCCCCCCCCCCCCCCCCCCCCCCCCCCCCCACTTTTTTTTTCCCCCTCATTTTGAAATCCTTCTTTCTTTGGCACTTAATTTCTTATTTCCTAGCTGGTAATTGACCAGTAATTTTCTGGTAAAAAGCTGGCAATTTTCTTTGTAATGTAGTACTAACAAAAATAGTGTCCTAACAGTTTTAAAATTCAAGGAAAACCCCCAAAACAACACGATCTGTATGGAAAAAAATCATTGAAGGCAGAATTTTTTAAGTGAAAATACTTCCATTATTTTGAAAGTAAGTGTATATTAAGCACGATTACATGGTAGAAAAAGCTTCCTCTGGTATCCAAGATGGCTCTACAATTCTTGACTTCAAAGTAGCAATTTAGTTAAAGATAGATGCGAACCATGTAACTCCTTTGCCACCTGGCATGTGGTCCTAGAGTTGAGCTTTCATTACTTTGTCAAAATGTTATCAATATAATGCTTTTTCAAATCCATATTCTGACAAATATTATCTTAGGAATTGTAAATTTTAAGAGATTCAGATTTTAAATTATTCAATTTTAAGGGCAGCACATGCTGTGCAATTACTTACATCTGAATACTCCCTTTTGGCACTCTCTTAAGTCAGGCATATTCTCAAATTAAGTTAGGTCTTTTCTCAAATAATTTGACCTAAACTGACAACTCCAAATATATGAATTTCCTGAGCATATTATCAGCTGGGAGCAGCTAGTAGTTATAATTACTTGTTAGCTAATATACACAGAACAATTATGTTTGGAGAGTTACATAACCTTGGACTGGTCTGCAATAAGCTTGAAAATTTAGAAAGCAATGAATGACCTCTGAGCATGTCTAAGACAAGAAATAATTAACAAAGAAATCTCCTGATGTGCTGTAGTATACCCCAGTTTGCAGCTAAAAAACCATCACTTTCTGTTCTAAATGGTAGCAGTTACGGTGTATCTACTTTGTCTTCTATGTATGTCAGAATAAAATCAATAAAACTTGCAAAGAGCAATTAAAATGCAATAACAATCCCACTCAAGGTTTTTTTTAAGCAACATGAACAACTAAGATGATGATGATCGTTACCACCTCTATTAATTTTTCCCCATAGAAAGGCAGATTTGCATATTTATGCCACAAATACTGCACTTGCTAATACAAGCCTCCCTTTTCCATCTCCATCACCACGGGGGTGTACACCTGGTGCAGAACTCCAGAGCTTGCCCAGCTCAGCAGAGGTGTTTCAAGCCAGCACGCTGCGCTTTGTGCTTGCAGTGGGCAAGGACCGTGTGCCCGTCAGGCACCAGGTGTCACAGACAGTGCTGCACTGCCCCATGGCAAGACCGAGGTGACTGCTGCACTGCTGTCATCCAAATATAAAGATGGGTCTGGGCCACAGCGCTCAAGCTGTGGTAAGCATCCCATGATTAATATGCAAGCTACTCCTGTGCCTGCACCCAGCCTAGCACGGAGCCAGGAGCTTTGCTGCTGATACTGCCATTAATGCTCTCACCTAAGCAAACCGCTTTTAGAAAGTGCAGCCTAGGAGATTCTTCCCTGTTGATAATTACAGTTCGGTATCACACTGCAATCAAGGGTTTCAGAAAGCTTGTTTCAACAAAGGGAGTTCTGATCCTACTCATATTGTAATGTGAGCTTATGTTTTCTTCAATGTTTCAGTCTAGGAAAGGAGAATCTACAGTGCAACAAATGAGAGAAGAATCTGTCTTGTAATCCAAGCATGAAACTACTGATGAAAAAGGAAGATTTTTTTTTGTCTGAATTTGAAATTATTTGTGAATATTTGACTGCATTACCAGCTAATGCCATTTTCTATACTACTTGGCCTTAAAAAAATCAAAATAAGTAAGAATATATTCAGCCAAATAAACATAGAAGTCTTGATGTGACATCCAATATTTTTGCAGAAGTGACTGACAGCTAATGTAGTACTTCAAGACAGGATCTAAATTAAAGGTTTGCTATGAATAATGTATTTGTCAAAAGTGCTCTTGTCCTATTCACAAATACCTGTACTAGGAATTTTTTTTTGTTGCATTTTTAGAAAAAGGTTTCATATTGAAAGCTTTGACATGAACAATTTTGGGCTATCTAGGCCCTGTACATTCTGTTGTTGACATGAATATTTGGAATTCCCTATTTGATTGTCCTTTAAACAGAAAAATAAATTATTTGGTATCCTTTTATCCCTCAAATAAGGTTATTAAAAAACATGATTTTTTTTTTTGCTTGTTTTTCAAAACAGTCTTCTTTTACCCACTTGGCAGGAAGATAAAAGGGCAGAAACATATTTTAGGAACAAGGAGTTATAGCTTGAAATAATATAAGGACATTCAAAACTTTTTTTTTCCCATTTTATTTTCAATTTAAAATTGCTTCCTGGATAAAGAAACAATAAAGTCATAACCCAGATTTATTAGGTTCTTGAATACTTGAAGTTCAATTTCCTCTTTACTCAAAAATAGTGAAGGAATTAAAAATTTTTTAACCTGTGTGATTTCAACCTTTTCTGGCTTAAGTGTCTAAGCTGCAGGACTTTGGACAGGGCTTTTTTTGAGGGGAGGCAAGCTAAACTCATAGAATTTCTTGTCCTTCAGCCCTTAAGATTTCCTGGTGGTGGAGGAATGGTGTAGCCCAGGGAATACTGTACAAGTGAGCATTATTTTTATGCAAAACACTTGGAAAACCAGTGCCTATCTTCTCACTCAGGAGTCTCTCTCAGTATACCATGTTTCCATAGTGATATATAAACCAAAGCATTTTTTCAAAAAAGCACATACGTCAAATTTAATGGTCTTTGCTTTGCACCACAGCATATTTCCTCTACAAATTTAATCTCACAGGAAAAGGATGTCTGTGTTTAATACTGTCAATCAGATCAGATGACTACAGCTATCACTGAGGTTAAATCCAAGTGTTGCAAACAGATTGTGGGACTGGAGCTGGTATTGAGGCACATAGTAGGAGTCTTACACTAATGATTGATAAGTTTATGCAACCAGTTCCTTTTTTTTGCCAGTGGCCATATTGAGCAATCACTAAAATACTTTCAAGATCTATGACATTTGCTGTTACTTGATCCTGTCTCATATTTTAGTCAAACACCATTTGGAGGTTTGCTTGTGAATTGTCTTGTTCTTCAGTTTTGTCCCTTCCCTGTAATGAAGTCAATTTAGAAAAGCAAAGCAACGATGTACTGCTGCAAATGTTTACAAACCACAACCAAAAAAAAAGCTTTTTTTTAGCATGCAATATTTTTCCTCAACATGTAAGATCAGGCTTATTGCATCTTATTATATGGGTCATGTGGACATAACCAAAAAAGCAAGAGCTGAAAGTTAAGGAATTATAAAAAAATTTAATAAAATGCCACACTTTCTGAGCATTTTTGTTTTAGCATTCTGTGTTCCAGAAATTCTGGAAGACAGAAAAACACTAGGATATAGATGAGTCTGTAATAATAGGGGACGTGTGTGACTGGCAGAATCCGTGGCTTGACAGCCGTCATGTCCAAATTCAATTTTAAAATACAGTAAGTGAACTATTCACTGACATTTATGATGAATTTTAATCACCTTATTTTTAGTGCGGGTTACACATTCCCAGTATTTGTGTCTTTATTTTGTATTTCATACTTCATAGTGACTTGGCAAATGGAGAGATATGAAAAAAAGTACTTGGGCAAATAGAGTGCAACTTGGATAACATTCAGGAATGAGTCCAATAATTATATCCATAAAGCAACTATGTCTACCCAGATAAATGCCTGAACATTAAGATGGTGAAGTACCCCAAGGCTTCAAGTGCTGTGGTGACAAAACCATCTCAGCTCAACAGTGTCTTGCCATCTGTTTAACATTTAGGCTTCTTCGTCATTTGAAGCAGAAATTTCAGTGCCCAGGGACTAAAAATGCTCAGAAGAAACCTTATGAACACTCATCATACTGAATCAGCAGTAAACTAAACGTGCAATGTGGTTGTATTTATTTAAAAACACAGTTAGGGAAGTTAGTACTGCCCACCAAATATAAGGAAGGCTGTGAGGGGGGAGAAAGTCAGTGTTTTACTATATAATTTTTTTTTTTTATATTTGTGCCAGAAATGAAAGAGTTCCTCCTTATTCCATCAAAAACATACCTTTTTTTTTCTTCCACGTTAGACTATGCTGAGAAAGACTTTTCATCCAGCCTTCATGTTGAAGGTGTAACATGGTACAACAAAGAGTACCAGGTTCATAAGTACTAAAAAGGGTTCAAGTGAACAGGAAGTTACCTCCAGATCAGTGCTTACTTAAAATCTACATATTTACTGGAAAGGGGAAATCCTGTGGCTTGTGTTTAAGTGCTGCTGAAAGACAAAATCAAGGAATCTTTTAAAAATAGATGAATAAACAGCTCTAGGAGTGTAAACCAGAACCCATGACTGTCCTCTATTACCATCACAGAATTATAGTTTTGGCTGTGGATTCTGTCATAAAAAGTGAAGCATACCTGGTAAATACATAGACTTACTGCTGGATTCATGGTTAGGGCTATAACACAAGCAGGGGGAAAATTCAGATGTAGAAGGACTTACATAAAATGTAATTACATAACGTGTGTCAGTTACTGGCAAATAATCAAGCACTATTCAAGTATTAGGTATATCCTGCATAGCTGGGCAAATAATCTTTTGCAAACATATGAAACTTCCAGCAGATTGTGTACAGTCTTAAATCCAACATGTGTTTCTAGTCAGAGAATCCCATAGCTGGAAATAACCTTGGAAAGTAGTATTTCAGATACACTCATTCCAGAACTTGAGGTTCTTCCACTTACTAGGTAGATGCTGTGAAAACATGCCTGTACTGCCTTTATGGAGATTTTAGGTGTTTAATTCAGACTTATGTAATATAAATCTACAGGTAATACAAAAAATAGCGCTATTTTGAACTGGTTCTTCACAGGTTAAAGAAGCCCAGAGGTTCTTCGTACAGCTACCTATTTCCTAATCCCAGGAAAAGGGCATTTAAATGGCATACATCTTGGCATGCCTCCAGCTGATATGGATATTGAAAGATAAAGATATCAAAATATTAATTTTTGACAGGAAGATTATAGAAGTTCTATTAAAAAGCCTCTGAAAGGATGTCCAGAATGGACTGAGTTTCCCAAATTATATTCCAGTGAAGATAAGAAAGTATTTTTCCTCTTCAGAAAGAATACCTCAAAACCAGTCCTGAAATTGTAAAACAAAATGTCATATTTGCCTTCGTGTTAGTCATTCAGGATGAAACCTGAGGTTTTGACTTGGATTTTAGTGGTGCGAATGGCATAGAGCTATGGCCTTCTGTCACATGTCATGGAATCAGAAACACTGGGGCTAGAAGTGAACTCAAGAACTTTTCTTGTCCATCAGTCTGTCCCAAGGCCAAATAAAGTCTCTTTCCCTCTTTCCAAAAGATCTGTGTACCACATTCTTACAGATCTTTGATGATGAGCATTCTGCAACCTCCAAATTCAGTACCTCCAAAATTCAACAAGACCTAAACATTCTGAAAGTATCTGTGGCTTATTTGTTTTACTAAGAATGAACTCAAACCTCAACTCACCAGCTGATATCACTGGATCCTCACCAAAATGTAAGTATCTGTGGTGCAGATGAGAGGTTTAGGTAAAGTGAGATTAAAATACCATCACAATTAATAAGATATCAAACCCCAAGGATTTCTACTGATATTATTGAGGATATTCATGGAATATATTGTTATACAATATGAAAAAATGGATCAGAATCTGCCCCTTTGATAAAATTGTTAGGGTAAGAAGATTCTTTTGGACTTTTTTAAAATATGTCTTTGCTAAGTCAGGTTTTATTCCACAGGACATTGTTCACAGCAACTGAGGTATTGACCAAAGTAAAAAAATGTTCCATTTTATTATGGTAAGTACATTCTCATACACACTCAATTTTCTGTAGTAGTGGTAATATAGTACCTTTACTACAAAATAAACATGTATTTCATGTTGGCATTTCTTGTATAAATGGATGAAAGATCCTAATTCAATTTTTGATGCAGTTTTGCAGTCAACCAGTTGCTTTGCATAATTGGGGTGACAGATGCACTTTATTGTAGTACCAAATTCACTTTGTAGCACAATTTGTAAGATGGTACAATGGGCCTGGATCTTGGCCAACATCAATAATGGAATAATAAACTTACACAACTAGCAGGGAAATTGCAGTTGTTTTAATGAAAATGCCACTTCTCATGTCTGTTCTGAGGTTATTCTGCTCAACAGTTGCTGTTAGGATAGAGGACTTTTAGGAAAAATTCTCAAATATTTTTGTTTGAGAGAGGTAAGAAGTGACATTGGAAAATAAGATTCTGAAAGAGCCTTGAAAAACAACTCCCCCTATATTATGCACAGAGAAAGGCACAGAGAAAATACAGGATGACTACTGAACCACTACTTATAGAGCAAGTCTTTTTTGCACAGCCCTATAAACCAAGCGACTCTGTCAAAAACTGTTCTCCATCCTGACTGGAGGTCAGACAGGAAAACACAGCCTGGTCTACAGGGTTTTCCTGCACTAATGCTTTCTTCATGCACATCGCTCACCTGATCATCAGAGATTTGTCTACACAGCTTTCTTGATTCATTGTTGCCAGCCTGAGTGGGACAAATCTCAGAGAAAAGCAGCATCGCTCACTGGAGTTCTGTGAAAAGTGTCAGTGCATGTCAGAGCATTGATTCAGGCTGGTATTGATGTGAGTTCTCTTTCTGACAGTTGATCAAATGCACACCTATCAAAAATCACTGCCTCTCATAGCTGCTGTTTAGAATATAACTTGCAGTGTAATGCTCTTGAAATGTGATTTTTTTTTAAGGTACAGTAGGGTTTTTTTTGTTTTGTTTTTACTTAGTGAGTAAGAAGATAGGAGATGCTGAAAATTAAATTGGCTTCATGAGGTAATATTTCTATTATTCCATGTGATTTTGCAAGCTTGTCCTTAAATAAGCAAGATGGAATCTCCTCTGACGTTTCATAGGTTCATAGAATCATTAAATTTGGAAACGACCTCCAAGATCATGAAGTCCAACCTTCAACCAAACACCGTCAATCAACTAAATCATAGCACTGTCATGTTCAGCCACTTCTTGAATATTTCCAGGCAAAGTGACTTCACAACCCCACTGGGCAGACTTTTCCAATTCCACTCTTCAGTGACAAAATTCTTCCTGATGTCCAGTCTGAACCTTCCCGGGCACAGCTTTCCTCTTTCCTGCTGCTGGTTGCTTGGGAGAAGAGGCCAACCCCCACCTTGCTCTCCTGTCAGGCATTTGTAGAGAGTGGTAAGGTCCCCCCTGAACCTCCTTCTCTCCAGGATAAACACCCCCAGCTCTCTCAGTTGCTCCTCATTTGATTTACTCTCTAACTCCACTGCCCTTCTCTGAACTTGCTCCAACACCTCCATGTCTGTCTTGAAGTGAGGGATGGAGAGTAGAGGATTAGAGGTACAGCTTCAGTTTTTGCTTAATATCACAGAAATACTGGAACTGCAGTTCCTAGTAGACCCAAATAGCAGGAAAACTGTATCAGTTGGAATATTCTTTTAGTGCTACAGTGCTAGGCTGAATATTCTTTTAGGCTAAAGTGCCTCTGATTTATCTTCACTGTACAGTGAAAAGAGAACTTAATCAGTATCTTGGGTGATCAGAGAAGCACAATTAAAAGCTGATTCTTTGAAAACACCTCTTAGTAAGTTCTACAGTCAATCGTCATCTCAGAATACTACTTGTTTTCTTAATATGCAGAGTTCAATTGTGTGTGTTTTCATTGTATACACATAGATTTTAATTTTCACAGAAGTCCAAAAAGATCAAGTAGGTTATGTCATTGTTTTTGATCTTTCCTGTCCTCCCACAGGCTAAGCTTTCTGAAATGCAGATAACTTGCCTGTCATTTCAGACTGTCTGAATCTCATCTCTTCAGAGAAAAGTTGAACATATTTAAGTTAAAGATATTACCCACATCTGGCTGGGTACACCATCATTGCTGGTTAGACCACAGTGCCTGTATTGCATTGCTTTCCTGAAATAAAAAGTTCTAATGTCTGAATTTTTACATTCTCCTCAAAACACTTCTGTGTGATAGCTGTCTTACCTCAGCAAGAAGGAGCAGTGCTGGTGCTCAGAACATTCTGTCATAATGTTTTGTGCCTTTTCTTGATGAATAATCCATTTTGTTGACCTGAAAAGAGCAATAACTTCCATTCATTTCAGAGGACCATTTTTGTACGTGTAACACCTCTTTTTTGGATAGCACAGTGTATAGTTCATGTAAGGCCAGAAGCTTCAGGCCCATCTGTGAAGACTGTTTTGCTGAACACAGTTCCATCATCAGCACCACAACATTTTAATAATTATCCCCAGTGAATAATGCTTTTTCTTTAAATAATCCTCAAAAAACTTGCTTTTCTTTGTTTGCTTGCGGGTTGTTGTGTTGGTGTTTGTTTTTTTTTTAATGTATTCATTATTTTTTATTCACTATTTGCTATTTAGTATATAGTCATTGGTGTCTTTAGTGTTTCCAGGTCATCACCGCGCAAAACTTCAGAAAAAGCACAACCTTTTAAATAAAAGAAGTTCTGCCTTTTGAGCAACATCAGAAGAAAACTCATGTTTGATCTAGTTCTAGTATTTGATTTTTTTATTCGAGGCTTTTTTCTTTAATTCATTTTGATCCTTGATATAGAATAATAGAATTGTTTAGGTTGGAAAAGACCTTCAAGATCATTCTGTTCAACTGTTAACCCAGCACTGCCAAGTCCACCATTAAACCACATCTCCAAGTGCCACAATACATGTCTTTTAAACACCTCTGTGGATGGTGACTTAGCTACTTCCCTGTGCAGCCTGTTCCAGTGCTTCACAACCCTTTCTGTGAAGGAAGCTTTTAGAACATCCAATCTAAATGTCCCTTGGTGCAATTTGCTATTTCCTCTCTGTATTCATAACAACATATTTTATTGCCTTTTTTATCAGATTAAGTTCTACCTGGGCTTTGGCCCTTCCAATTTTCTCCCTGCATAACCTTATGACATCTTGGGATCTTCCTGAGTTGCTTTCCTCTTCTTCCCAAAGATCATAAAATCTCTTTTTTTTTTCCCCCAGTTCCAGTCAGCTTGTTCCCCAGCAGCTTATCTTTCAGCACACATGGACGTTCTGCTCCTGGTCTTTAGGATTTCTCTCTTGAAGAATGTCCATCCTTCCTGGGCTACTTTGCCTTTCAGGTCTGCCTCCCAAGGGACTCTGCTCCCCAGACTGCTAAACAGGCTGAAGTCTGACCTCCACAAGTCCAAGGTGGCAATTCTGTTGACTGTCCTCCTTATTTCCCCAAGAACCAAAAACTCCATCATTTTGTAATCTCTGTGACAAAGAGGCCTCCAACCATCACATCACTCACCAGTGCTTCTCTGTTCATTAACAGGACTTCCAGTGTGGCACTTCTTCTGGTTAGCACACTCACTGTGTCTGGAAGATCTCTTCCACACCCCAGGATCTTCTGGACTGTTTTCTCTCTGGTGGGTTGTATTTCCAGAAGATATTTGATAAGTTGACGTCCCCCATGAGAACAAGGATTAACAAACGTGAAACTTGTTTGGGGCTGCTCTGTAATAATTTCTGAGTGTTCAGGTAAGGATCTTGGAAGGTTTTGAGACTTTGCATTAAAAGACTGAACGGAGAGGTTTTGTGATTTGCTTTCTTTAACTTCTGGTCTTAGGAGGGTTCAGCATCCTTAGGAGAAGGCAGCCTGACATAGAAAGAACACCTGTACATCTGAGCTCAGCTACATAGGAAACATTTCCCATGTGTGAAAGACTTAATGCCAAACAGCCACCTTGGTATCTTCTCTGGGAGCATGACACTGTGGGAATTCAAACTGATATTTAATATCAGTTTATAACACAGAAGGAGATTTGAGAAACTTCTTAAAACATATGTACTTGGAAGACTCAAGTTATCTATTTAAAATGGTACTGATAAGGAGCAATTCAGTCCATATATTGAACTGATTGTTGATACATTTTCAAAAGATTGCATTTTTTAGTAAATCAGGAGATTGATTCTTTTTTAAAGACACAAAAAGAAAGGTTCAAGTTAAGTCAGAGCACAGGAAGCAAGAGAAAATTTGATACCATTGCCTGTGAAAACACTGAGCTGAGAATCTATTCTGAAGAAGGACAGAAACATTCCTGGCATGCAGGAGATCAAAAGAACTCTCCTGCAGGTCTAGAAATGAACACTTGCTCCATGGAGAGTAATTATTTTGGAACAGCCAGCTGAGACACAGGACCTTGTGGGACCAGAAGAAGTTACAACTAGCTTCATTATCATCAGGACATCAAAAGGTTTTAAGATAGATGAGAATGCCAGCTGCTCTCTCAGGAAATACTGTCCCTTTGTTACGGTAGCTTAACACTTCCATTTTAAGAAGGCTGTTATGTATCTATGTATGATCTGTATCTGAGTCATAAAAACTGCAGGTACCTGAACATAGTCAGACTTACTGAGAAAGTGCCTTGTCCCCTGAAGTAATGTTACCCAGGCGTTAGTTGAGTACAAGAAAAACATAAATAAACTGGAGCAAGATTGGCCAGGAGTTGAATGATTTCCCTGTGAAAAGAGACTGAGGGAGCTGGGCTTGTTGAGCCTGGAGAAAGATGGTTCAGGGTGGGATCTTAGTACTGTCCTCAACTACCCAATGGAAGGAAATAGGAGACAAAAGAGATGGACTCTTAGAGGAAGAATGAGAGGTTATGGACAAGAGCTGGAAGATGGCAGATTCTGGGTTAATATCAGGAAAAAAGCCACCAAGAGTATGATCAAACGCTGTAATGAGTTTCCAAAGAGGCTGAGGGATCTCCATCCTTCAATATAGTCAAAGCTCATTTGGAGAAATCCATGAGCAGCCAGCACTAAGCAAAGGAGTTTAAATTCCTAAAGGTCCTTCCAGCCTACATAATTCTGTGGTTGTAAGCTGGGGTTACAGTAGAAACAGGATAAATCATGCAGTGTGTTTACCTTGGCTGGCTGCCTGACCCCCAGCCTCTTGCTCTCTTCTCCCTTCTCAAAAGAAATGGGGTAGAAAATAAAATAGAAAAGCTCATGCAATGAGGTAAGGCATCTTAATATTCATTACTTCCCATTGGCAGGCAGAGGTCCAGCCATTCTTTGAGCCTCTACACCTATACCAGTTGCTTGGAACCAAAGACCATAACCACAACTGTACCCACATTTGCTTCCTTTCCCTCAGCAGCTGATTGCAATGTCATATAGTATGGAATGGAATGTCCCTTAAATCAGTTTGGGTCAGCTGTCCTAGATGTGTCCCCTCAGCCTCTTGCTCATACCCAGCCTACTGGCCTTTGGGGGGGGAGGGAAAGCCTTGATGCAGTGCAAGAACTGCTCAGAAAAAGCCAACACATTGGTGTGTTCTCAATACTATTTTAGCTACAAATGCACAACACACTATAGGATACTATGAGGAAATTTAACTCCGTCTTAGCCAGAGACAGTACACTGGAACACAACTGTTCAGGATACAGACTTGTTGCTTGAAAGGAACATCTGATGCAGGGATGAATCAAAGAATACAGTTTGCCCTGAACTGTGACAATACTGTTGTTCAGATCTACTTATTTCTATTTCTATACATTGATCCGACAGTAATGTACAGTTGAAGCTGACCTTAGGATGTACATGCATGAGAAGACAATTGAATAATGTGCTCCCAAAGTACTACACAATGACTAAAATTTAACTGAAAGAACTTGGACATGCCAAGGATAAATTGCCTAGGAAAAACACCTAGAATTAACTGATTTTCTTCACATGTTAGTATCGATTGGACTGCTTGAGTGGCGAGAATTGCAGAACAGCAAATCCAGTTAGCAATTTTTAAAATAAGCAAATATGCTATGGTGGCCAAAGCTTGTTGCAGCCTTAATATCTGCTAGTAAAGCCCACAGTAAAAAAGCAAAAAGGGCCTTTGCATAATATCCATAGATGTTTGATTCAGCCGTGTCGTGAGATGTTCAGAGTCCCAGGGCACCCACGTGTCGAAGGTCCAGGTTTCTCTCTGTCCCCAGAGGTTGGGGCTGAACTGTGCTCTCAGGCTGTACAAAGACGATGGCCAACAGGGGAATAGGGAGGGAGTGGCTCAGGGACACAGGAACAGACATAGGAACAGGGGAAGGAGCCAATGGGGTCTTAGCAGCTTTTTGAGGGAAGCTTCTTGTGTCTCCCTAACTTAGGGACCACCCCCCTCCGGGTCCCCATAAAAGCTTGGTTTTATTTTTTTTCCTCTAAGGTCTGCTTCGCAGCTTTAATGTCTAATCCTCAAATGTACTACTGAGTACATTTAATGATGATCCAGAAGATTTACCTATCAACTGCTTCTGAATTTTCTATAGCACAGTGGGTGTTGCTTATCTTAATCAAAGTTAGTCTTCTCAGCTTTAAAGTGCACCTCCTTAACTCTCTCTGCTCTTCTGCTTTCCTGACAGTGTAGTATTCACAGAGGTGTGCCTATGCAGCCAGAAACAGTAGATTTGTTGAAACAGAAAAGAACCAACCTGGCACCTGACTGAGAGAACTGGTTTAGATGGGCTGTCTAACAAGCAAATCACACACTAGGGCTCTCTGATTATACATAGGGCTTCTCCACAATATTTCCTGAGGAATGGAGGCAGAAAGTAAAAAAAAACACCACTCACCACAAACTGATATTTTTGATGGGGCATTTTCACTACTTTCCTAAGAATAGCTGAGCCAATATCTGGTGGAGAAGGAACTCTGACTTGCTGAATACACATGAGCTCTTAATGAACAGAATATGGGATGTGAGTTATATGATCTCTAGAGAGTCTGTAGAAGAAACAACTGTTAAAGAAACAATAAAAGACATTAATAGAACTGAATTCTCTGTGTTACGGGGTAGTTAGATGAAATCAGCTGTTTCTTGTTCTACTACCCAGGTGCAAGACAATTTCTACTTTTCATTATTCAGACAGGTAAAATCCAGACAAGGTTTATTTATTACTTGTTCAAACTAATTTGTTCTGTTGCAATTTTTTTTAGCTTAAACTAGCTCTTCTCTTTCCCTCGCATCTGTCATCCTGATGATTTTACAGACTGATTCCTATATTTTATTTCCTGAATTAAATGAATGTATTTTTTTTTCAAGTTCCTTAAGTTTCCAAACTTAAGGTCTCCATTCAGTTGCCCATTTCTAGCAAGAGTTCTCTGCACACATTCCAGTCTAAATTAATCTCTCTTGAAATGGATGAATAAACTATGATGTATATGAGTGATCATTAATGGTTTAAATAATGGTAATGATTGCAAGATGAAATCAGACTAGCACTGAGAAGCTTTTCAAGGTGTTTAATTCAGGTGGCTGAGTAAAAAAAAATCATTATCTAATCATAGCAGAAGTAATTTTTTGCTTTTTTTGAGTCAAATGCCTTGAATGAACTTGCAGTATACAATTAAAAGAAAAAAAAAATCTATTTTGACATTAGGACTTTCTCTACTGAAATATTTCAGGTGACATGGTGAAAGTAAGAGTCTCAAACCTATCTTTATATCTAGAGTTTCAGTAGGAACACTATTTGGACCAAGGAAAGAAGAAGAAATTGAGGATTAGTAGATAAAATGCTTTTATTGTGTTAGAAAATGTTTCTGTATGAAAAAATGCTTTTCATTATGTAAACTAAAAAGAACTCACACAGTTCTCTTTAGGTGTCAGGTCACAAACAAAAAATAATGAGCAAATGAAGGACCCAAAAGTGTTGCTCGGCAGCTGGCTGAGCATGAGCCAGTGTGTGCCCAGGTGGGCAGGAAGGCCAGTGGCATCCTGGCCTGTGTCAGCAATAGAGTGGCCAGCAGGAGCAGGGCAGGGATTGTCCCCCTGTACTCAGCACTGCTGAGGCCACACCTCCAGTGCTGGGTCCAGGTCTGGGCCCCTCACTATAAAAAAGACATTGAGAGGCTGGAGATTTTCCAGAGAAAGGCAATGGAGCTGGTGAAGCGTCTGGAGCATGTGTCTTGTGAGGAGCTGAGGGAGCTGGAATTGTTTAGCTGGTTTAACCATGGCAGAGCTTTGGAACTAGATCATCTCTAAGGTCCCTTCCAACCCAAATAAATTTATGATTTTATATTATGATGAGTAATTGAAGTCAAAATCTTTTTCTTCCAGATAGGACTATTATGGATCTTAATTCCATGGCACTTACTTTACTATGGGTTTCTTTCCAGAGTTTGTAGAAACAGATGATCAAAAAAAGAAACAATAATTTGTTTAATAAAGACTCATCCATGGTCTTCTACTGTTACTTTTAGATGTCAAGAAAACTTCTGAAGAAAATGAAGAAGTTAAAAAAAAATAAAAGCAAGCAGAGAAATTAATTTAATATGGTGATTTAATGATGAAGGTCCCCATTTTCTATATTAAATAGTTGCAATCACCAGTGCTTACATTCAAATATCACACGAATGGCATTAAGAATGGATATCCAATGGATATGTGTCAATCCAAGACAGCAGTCACTGCAAATCAAACTTTTCTTAGGCCTCCTACTTAGAACAATCACGCAGATCAATAGAAATATTGAACAAAATAAAAAAACCCAGCAGAGGTAATTTAAACTCTGAAACTGTAAATTTCTGAAAACTTCCTCATGAGGGAAGTTATTAAATAACATGCTTAAAAAGAGCTGTTGCCACCTCACTCACTGTCATGTTGTACAGTTTTATGGCCTAAATGATGCTGTCTGGTCAGGAGATGAGTTACTCAAAACTGATGTTTACTTGAAGTTCTGACTAGTCAAATATGAACACTTTGATATAGACACTGGGTTATTTTTACCCTGACTTTTCCTCCAGCATTCCTCTTGATATTAATGGAAACTTGGGTCAAAGCTCTAAACACTGATGAAGCATAATTGCATGCAATTCTCGTGATTTGACATATCTATTGCTACACCATTAGAAAATATCATTATCCCAAATATCTTCCAGCAATTTTCCCTGTGCTCTTTCAGTGTTACTAATTTGTGATTTTCAGTATGGCTTGTTTTAGTAATATTGACAAGTGGCATATAACCACTCAATCAAGCATATCAAGTCCTTTAATTTGGCCTAATTCAGGCATCAATGAAAGGTGTGAAGCTTTTACATTTGCTCTACTGAAACTAATGTCCATCAGAAAGCAAATTGATTTTTCGTTTCAATACAAATCAAAATTTCATCACATGAAAAAATGTTGTCAACTCTGCTAAATTAGTAATAAATGAACAAAGTAAAGCAAGTGCTGAATATCTGCCTCACATTTTCCTTTACACTGGTGTATAATTTCTAGCCATTCAAAGTAATTTTCTAAAAGATGAAAAGCATCATTTTTTTTGTATGGTATGGCTACTTTGTTGAATACTTCAGACTATCTTTAGTTCATATTCTATATTATGGTACTTCATATAGGTAAAATGGATTCCTTGTTATAAACATTTCTGTTCTGGTTAATAGCCACATGCAGGATAAAAAAAAAAATTAAAGTGTGGAGGATGTACATCTCTCAAACTTTGTATCCCAAATGTGACTCCAGTTTCCATTTTGTGAAAGATACATAGGTGGCTTGCACCAAAACAACTTAAAACAGTCTTGAAAATCAAATAAAAAAGCATGATGATTATGTCTATGTGCATAATTCCTCTGTTTAAGGAAGCTGTAATTCCCCTAAGAACACTGATTAAGAGACATGTCTGCTTTTGTTCTCTTCATATGATTAGTAATATGAGTAATCTTAAACTGTCCTACAACAATTATAGTATAAAAACTGAAAAAAATCTGGTATTGTTTTAGTTAATTTTTTTACTTATCTGAAATTCTGCAAGTAATACAAATAGAATAGGGTCAAACAGTTAATCCTTGATACCATCTCCGGGAACATTTTCAACACATTAATCTTTTGGGTGTATTTTCTGTGTGTTGATCTGTGCCTGGAGATCTACATTGCTTCTAACAGGCTTGAGCCTGTTAGCAAGTTGTTAATAATGAGCAAGTTGTTAATACCACAGAAACATTTGTTTTATAAACTGTGTCATGGTTTAGAGATCGTATTAGTGCTCCCACTAAAATGAAAAACTACTAGTTGCTCCTCCCCCTAACCCCTTCCAGTGGCAGACAAAAGGCAGAGATTCCAAGTAGAGATAAGAAGAATTTACTGGAAATAGCAATGCAGCAAGAAAACCAGCAGTAACAGCAACAACCTTAAGAATAAGAATATACAAAAAGAGGGTGATTCATATCCAGAAAATGCTCACTGACTGACCAACCTGACTTGGCACTGCCTGACCCTCTGACACACAGAACAAATAGCCTCTGTGTTGAGTGTTTCTCCCCCAGCCCAAGACCACAAAAACCAATGGCAGACAAACCCTCTGGTCAGCACTCCAGCAGAGTTATCCCACTGCTCCCTTTGCCACTCGCGCCCCCTGAAAAGGACAAAATGAGCCACATTTTTCCTCCACCTGAAGCCACACCCACCTTCTCAGAAGTGAGAATCCCCTACTTCCAGTCCCAACAATGGTGGCAGTGCCATAGAACAACCTAGACATGCCCGCATGGCTCTAGGTTCCACCCCTTCATGTCCTTGGCTGAAACTAGGACAAACTATAAAACAATTAATTGCAACTATGTGCAATGTCTCTAGCACACTGTTCATTTGTGCAGAAATGAAATTATTTATCTAATTTTATTTAATGAAGTCTGCCCTTTCCAAGATTTTCCCAGGAAATCTCTACACTCAACCAGTATCTTCGTGTCCTTCTTGTTTATTTGCCATACTGTGATATTTTAAAGTGAAACTTCCCACTGATTTCTAGGAAAGGCAACTTAGGAACAGTGTGCATTGCCTATCAAGTGTTAGAACCCTTAACAGATTCACCAGTTGTGGAATATCCATCTTACTTTATGTGGTATTTATAAGGCATCAAAATCTAGTAGAGTTACATCAGGATAAAGCTTGTATAAGAAAGGTCTGATCCTCATCCCTGTTTAAATTTTATTTATCAAGTCCTTCTTGACTTTTACAAATCTAGTTGGTTTTCAGATGAAAAAAATTCTATCCAATTAATAAAATTTACCTGCCATCAAATATAGATCTATATTCACATGCTGATTAATTTATAACTGAGTTTGCATCTTCGGCTCAGCTAGTTCTGTCTCTGAGCCTCAGGTAGGCTCTACTTGAAATGCTTACTTTTCATTTTAGAGATCTTACACTAAATCATGCTAAAACTGGAACAGGCTTTAGCCATCCTCCAGCCCCATCTCTTTCTTCCATTCTTAATTGCAACATAATTGAGAAGCACCTGAAATTACACACAAAGTTGCTGAAAATGTTTTGAAGGATGCCTTTATGCACGCTGGACAACAAGTTGTTTGCTGTTGTATTCTCCTAAGATATGTGGAAAATCTGGCTTTTAAAAAAACCCAAGACAAGGACCTAGACCTTCTTTGTCTCAGTTCTTGCATAAATGATCTAAAATCTAACTTTTCAATGTAGGATGGACAGAGCCATCCTTACATAAGACTGAAAATAAAGGCAAAAGAAGAATTCACATTATCTTTGGAGGCATAGCTGCAGTTGTTTGCTTTGGAGAAAGGATGCTTAATTTGAATCATAACTGGATGAAAGTACTTGGTTCATAGACTTGGGCATATTTATAATAGTTGGGGTGCACTTAAAATTTCCAGTTAGTTGACTGGAACTGGTCTACCACTCAGTGTGCAAACAACTTTTAGCCTCCCCTTTAGAGACTGGATATATACAAATCTATATGTGTGAAGTCTTTCACAGGCATACAGGAGTTTTCCACCTACCAGCTTTCTGAGACACACAGCTATCGGCCAAATGTCAGCCAGAATCTCTGTGACCCCACTAGGAAGACACATGGCAGAGCCTATTCAACCCCGTCTGACTTGAATATGCCTGACACTTCGGTGGGATCTAGTCCTCAGCCTGTGTGAAACTGAAACCTTCTTGTCCTCATAGATGTTTTCTGCAATTCAGTGGTAGTAGATACTGTGTTTCCTTTTGGAGGTCATGTGCCCACAGGGCAAGATCAAGATGACTCCTAGTACATTTAAGGAAAGGAGAGTCTCTCCCACAGCACCCAGTATTCCTTTTCTCATGCTGCTGTAAACACAAATGCTAAATCCCATCTCCAGCACATTTACTTCTCAATTTTCCTTTGATAGGAATTGTCCAGCTTTGGGTTAATTTCTTCCTGCAGCATCATATTCAATTTTTCATTAATTTCTTTCTTTGATAGAAAGTCATCTCTGAATGGAAATAAAATCAGTAAATATAGTTGAGTTAAAATCCAGTCATGATCTCCCCATTTTAGAAGCTCATTACTGTGGATTAGTTGTCTGTTGTGACAGTATTTCATTAGCTTCAACTGGAAAGGGCAAGAATGATGTGTGCCTGTCAAATCTGAACAGGAGGAAGATATTTATGCTGGTTTTGGTATGCTTCCTAACTTTAAAGGTAGTGGGAAGAGACCTTCTGTTTTTTTATGGACTTTGAAAATGAGCTTCTGTCCATCTGTATTCAAATTGTTTAAGCCTGATATTTTTGCCAAATCCATGGGTAAAGTTTCTGTGTATATTTTTGCATGTAGATTTGCTATGTGGATTTTTAACTTCCTTAATCCCCAATGTAAAAGTAATATGAAAGCGTGTGAAACAGAATCAACTCCAGTTTTTATTTCATGTGGATTCTGTAAAGTTTATTTAATTCATCAATACCTTTTAAGCCCTCAGGGGAATAGAAAATGAAAAGGGATGCATAAAGTAATTAAGATTTTTTTAGCTGAGCAAAAGAACTAAAAAAGCAGTATTATTATTAGAATGCTGGGAGTGGAAAAGAAAAGAAAATGCGGTAAAGAAGGCTCTTTTAAAAGCTGAAAGATTGTCAGACAAGATCATCATTTAGGGCTTTACAAGGGTGGGTTCCTATGGGACTCTAAATACAGAAATCTCAGTCTACATCAGCAGAAAAGTAAATCCAGTAGAAAACCCGACAACATTAGTGGTGCTTGGGAATTTTGAAGTGAATGCTGCATCAAGCCACTCTTACAAGATGGAATGGAAAGTGATTTGGAAAGAAAGAGTGACAAAATGCCAATGGTATGGTGTCCTGATTTAGGGCAAATTTGGGGGGAAACTTCCAAAGGGGTCCCTCTGGACAGCAGACTCAAGCAGCCCCTCCTGCTACTGTTTTGGGAAAAGATTTCCTTGGAGAAAAGTGGAAAAGAAATGTTTATTTAATGAGCAAAGTATTAGCAGGTGTAAAAATTGAATAATATTAAACAATAAAACCTCTCACTGTTCTGAAGAGATGGCAAATTCAGGAAGTTCTTGTCGTGGGGTGTAGCTCAGCTTGCTCAGTCTCTTATCAGTCCTTCTGGTGCTGGAAAGTGCCACGTCCTGGGCCCCGGTGGGCCACAGGCATGAGCTCCTGATGCTCTTCTGGGCTCTCAGTCCAGAGCAGGAGTGATCAGTTCCGAGAAAAAGAAAAGTCACAGTCCAGGGAACTTCTCTGCCTCAGCTAGCTAAAAAAACCCCTAACTAAAAAGCAAATGAGATAACTCTCCACTAATGTCCGTGCTGCAGATAGCACAGTCTTTGAGAGAGAAAGCTGAAACTCTTTATGTTTTTGAATGCAGCCACCTCAGACATTTCACCACTTCTCCTTCTCCCCCCTTCACTCTCAGATCTAGTTTTAAGGGTGCAAAACTTATTTCTAGACTAAACAGACAAATAGGGATACAATTCAGCATCATAAAGTCACCCTAGGACATATGGTCTCTTAAGCAGTGGCTGACAGGATATTTTATATACTATAGACAAAAGCACGGACCCCTGAAAGCAAAATCCTCTCTTGTAGAACTGTTGTGTGATTCTAGAATAGGTTTCATGAACAGTGATCAGTCTGAGGTTTTAAAGATACTAAATAATGTAGGCAAAACTGTGCTCCCAATTTATATACTGGGGTTTTAGCATAGCATAATGGAGAGAAATCATTTAAATACTGTTGAGCTGATGGAACTGGGAGAAGGTGCTCTATAGTACACAGAGGCTAACATTTAATCCTGAAAATGCAATAAACTGTCCCATGCCATCTTCTGACACTGTGTTTGTTTGCATTCTTTGGTAATGATTACCATTGAAGGATGCAATGTTGGCATGATGATTTGAGGTAAGAATCGTGAGTTATATTGCAAGCTATTTCATAGAGGGTTGGTGACTCAAATATTATCAAGATGAAGTGTTGTGAGCTAATCTTCTCTTGTAGTTGAGTCTTCCCTCAAAATCCAGGCCTGTGACCTTGCTGACAAGGACCACGGTGACAAATCTGCTTCTAAATCACTTTAATTTAATTGTACCAAAAATATACTTTGTCTGGGAGATGGGTAAAGTTATTGCTTCCCCTGTCCTGTTTTATAAAGTCAGGGAAGGGCTAGAGTTGTATCTTGGTCCAACAGTTTAGAAGTGCCTGACAACTTGTCAGCTGTCATAGAGAGGGAAGGGGGTGTTGTGGGGAAGTTGAGAATGAGAGACAGCTCCTATAGCTGAAAGATTACATCAGTGATAAGTGCTGAGAAACTTTATATCTCTACCCAAACTAAATTGTTTATTTCTGAGCTGAAACACTCTGTTTAGTGGTATAGTAATCCTCCTGTTTTTTGGACAGACATATTCAAAAGAATTGTGAGTATTCCTAATGTGAGAAGTCTGTCACATTTCACCCAGAGTTTTGAGGACAGGCCCTTTCTCTAGGCTAGGTATTGACATAGGAGAAGATGGGAGACTACAGTGTCAAGCACGATGTTGATAGCTCAGTCATACTGACTGCAGTTGACCTTTAAGAACATCAGCTTATTTAGGACCAAAAAGCAATAGACTTCCTCTGAAGTTCTCTCTACCTGATTATTATTTTTACTCCAGACTGCACATTTCTCACCCTCTGCAGCTGGAATTTTAATTGTCTCTCTTCTGTTCCTGTAACAGCTGCTAAGAAGCTTTGCTCTTCCCCTAGCTGCTTTATTACAGCTACACAGCACCAAATGTAGTTAATTTTTTATCCCTGAATACTTATTTTTTGTCTCATTTCAGTTAACTTGGCTTCTTAGGAAATGAATGCAGCCTTAATGTGGTTTAAATATGTTGGTGGCTTTCTCAGATTGACAAGCAGTGGCATACTGGCGTGTTGAAACTTGGTTTGTAGATGATGCTGAAGTGCAGTGAGGACACGCCAGCATTCACCCTTGGCATGCTAGATTTGTGCAAGGAAAGCAAGTTGCCTTGTACATGTGTTTTGCAATACTGTAGGGAAAGCTGGCTCTAACAGATGAGGAAGAAGATCTATTGATGTTTCAATACTGTAAGCTGTAAATGCCTTTCAGAGCCACCACCTGCACATTTTCTCAGGTTGAGCATTATCTCCCCTTACTGAAAACTGAATAGTTTCTCCTCATGGAAGGCCAGAAACATGTCCTTTTCAGGCATCCCCTGATCAAACTCAAACTCTGGGATCTATTCCAGGGATTCATGGTGGAATTTGGAGGCTGGCCAGCACACACATTGTGCTGTGTGTTTCCTTATCTGAAGAGGCAGCTAGCAAATGTTGTTTTAAGAACAAGTGCCTTTTTTCTCTGTTCATTTGATTTTTTTGAGTTGCACCACTCCTGTGTCTCTAAAGCAGATTGAAAGGTCTGAGAAAGAACTGTGAATAAGTCAATCAGCAATCTGTGCCCTAAATATTGACTTTGACTACTATTATGAGTATTTAGATTTAGGAGCAAGTGCTCTCATTGGCTGCCAAAAGACAGGATTACTTACTAGAGAAATAGGTCTGACAATCTGCTTCATGGAGAAAATACATACAGGCCCACCTTATGTGTGTCCTCATCTTGGAAAAAATAATTAAAGCCAATGAAATGGAAAGGATGATCAATACAGATATTTGCTTGCTGTTTACAAGTAACTAGTGCTCCAAATATGCTCAAAAATAAGGATCTGCTTGTATTCTGTGATTCCTGATTGGAAATGATAAATTGGCACTTAGTTTGCTGATAGTTTAAGAATTGTACAGGGTAATAGCTGCTCTGTAGATGCTAAGGATAAACTATGTTAAAACAATAATTTCACCACTATCAAATAGGCATTACCAATATTCTTTTACAACTTTGTTTTGTATCAAGGTAAATAGACAATTTTTAAAAACCTCATGCACTCTTTGTTTATGTTCTATCTCCTTCTATATTTTAATGTCTGATGAATTTCTATTTCCTCATTATTTGTTTTAAGGAGCCTACCCATCTTTTAGAGAAGATTTTAGGGTTCAGTTGCTCAAAAGTTACAAGAGATTTGCCTGCCTTATACTGTTTAATTAACCAGTGGTTACATAAAAATAGCTTTCAATAATGAGCTAACACTTTCCCAAGAAATCAAGGCCTTTTGGCCACCTAAAGTTTGTACAGCCAAAACTGAGAAATCTCAAAGTCTCTAGTCATTTTTGAGCAAGTAATATTCTTTTCTTGACTATCTGATGACTTTCCTCTTTAATTTCATATTTCATCTTTCTGTTCTCATCCCTTTCTTCTGTGTGCTTCTTCTTTCCATATCTACAGGATTCCTCTCCGGTTCTCAGCATACCTTTCTTTTCACACTAATTATTTATGTACTATAAATATTTATGTACATATGCCTGCATATGATTTTTCAGACATCTAATTCAATGATCTCAAAAATGTGTTGGCAACACATGCTATTTTGAAAAGGTTAATGATGGAGTTATCACCACCATCTATGTGAAGTCTGCTGGTGAAGTCTGAATTCACCCCAGGTTAACAGCAGGTAATCCAGGTATCCCAGTCCCTGGAAGAAACAGGGTCTGGCCAGAACCCTAGAGCAAGGAAGTCCATAGCAGCGCTTATTCTACACTGTTCAGGAAATAAGGCATACAGGAAAAGAGGTGGATATGCAAAAAGAGGTGGATATGCAGAGTGAATAAGACATACTCTTGTGCTTGGAAGTAATCCTGCCTTTTGGTCAGCCCTGAAGTAGTCAGGCAGGTAGACTACATGATAATTTTATGTCTCTTCTAACTGAAAATATGTTCTTTTCTATTCTGTGCTATGCTCTGCAGAGTTTTGAGGTTAGCTGTTTGCTCAGGTCAAAATACTCTTCAGCAGTTTTCTAGGAGTAACTCTTGTAGAAGGTGCACTTGTTAACCTAGTTGTTAGAGGATCAGATCTTGCTATCTGTACAGCAAAGCCATTCAATGGTCAAATGGAGCTGTGCTCCTTCCTTCTCAAACAGCTTCACATAATTCTTAGAAGCATATCTCAGAATGAAACATGTCATCAAAAGAAAATTAAGTAATCAGCAATACAGATTGACAATACTGACCATCAAATGTGAATGTCAAAATAGCATACTGTGTTTTCTTTCAGCTTCCTAAGCACCTGTTCTATTTATGGTATTCACATCTTTAAAATTTCAACATGCATGTGAGCCCCCTGTAAGGAGTCCACTTTGTATTGGAGAGGACTGCAGACTGGTAAGAGCAGATCGTGCCTCTTTGTGATGCAGGTGCTTTTGTAGATCTTCACCTGCTTCACTGAGGCAAATGTAAGAAAAATATTAAATTGTTCCTCAGAACCTGTATTTTCAAGATTTTTACAAGAAGCATATCTAAAGACTGCAGAAACTTTTTTAGCAAATGTTAAACTTATTACTAAAGCTTAATTGTATCCAGGGTTTATGGACTAATGTGGAGTTACCTTAATTTTCCTCCAGGAAACATATTCTTTTCACAACTACAAGCAGAATCCTGTCTGTTGACTTCTACCAAGTGCATTGAGCAGGAGTTGCTGTGGTTGATTCTGCTTGGCTCCTTCAGGCAGCATTTGGAAGTTAATGGGCATATGATTAAGGATGGTCAATAATTCTGCAAACCTGCCTCCGTGTAAGGTTTCCCTTGACCTTTTTGTCCATTATTTCTATGCATCAGTATTATTTCTGAAGTCCTCACTCACATAATCAACTTTGATTTGGCTCATTTTTTATACTTGAATGACCTTTTATGTAGATCAGAATAGTGTGGGTAAAGTGGCAAAGAAACAGCAATTTCTGAAACATCAAAGCATATTCCATGCTTCTCCAAAGTAAAGTCAGCAAAATATTTGTCATAATGAAATCCCCTATTTTATAAATAGGTTTCTTTGAATCCTTTGTTATCATTTAACATGCTTGCAGAATGACTTCTTATCCAAGTAACTGTTTTCACCCAGATAAATTTGCTTTCCATTTTGTAGTTGCTTTTATCAGAGTACTGTAGCTGAATTTTGCTCCTCAGGCAACATTCTCAAGTTTGCAGTATCACTTTTATGGCTTTTTTAAAAAACAGGTCTCTGTATTTGATTTTATATTGTTATTTGGGGTGTTTGTGAAATGCCTGTAAATCTTGTGTAAGATTCAGAAGTTTGTACTTACTGTTATGAAGGATAAACCTTGGATGTGGAGGGAAATGTAACCAAAAATAAACGAGTGGTATTCTTGGCCAAATTATGAACTCTGGTTTTGGAAAGTTCATAAAACTACTCAGATGCACTTAGCTTTTTTCAAAGCCAAGGCTGAAATGTGTAATTAACCATAATAGAAAACAACAAAATAAGAACACTACATGTGTATCATATAGTAATGGTATACAAAATAATAATAAAAGTGTTGGATATCAAAAATAATAAGAATTCTTGTGTCTGAAATCAAATACCGAAGTGTCCTAAGGCTTCCATTTTAATTTGTGGAGATGTTCTTACATAATGGTCTTAAAATTATCTTATTGATATTTGCATATCAATAATTTATGTTTACCTAGAGAAACACATTAATCACTCATCATTTTCTTATCAAAAGGATGGCTGTTGATTTAGAGAACTGAAAGATAAATTATATGTTTCATTCCTCAGGCCCTTGCAGAGAATGTATTGTATCTCCAAAAAGACACCATTTGTAAAACATAGCAATAGGCATTCCAAAGATCACCACGAAATGATCAACACTATTGCAATAATATATGAAATTAACAACATTATTGTTTGTGAAGGAAACAAAGACCTGACAGCATTCAGCTTTGAACAGTCTTGGTATCAAATGCAAATCAACTCCTAATATGGTAGAGTTGTTTTAATTAGTAAATAATAGGAAGCAAGAGGAGTCTTGTGAAGCCCTCTAAAATTAGGCTTTCTAGG
Source organism: Pyrgilauda ruficollis (assembly GCF_017590135.1). Taxonomy (NCBI): domain Eukaryota; kingdom Metazoa; phylum Chordata; class Aves; order Passeriformes; family Passeridae; genus Pyrgilauda; species Pyrgilauda ruficollis. Next base: position 3,497,109 of record NW_024525490.1, on the reverse strand, counting down.
TGATTTTGTCTATTGTTTTGTATATCTAATAATTCCAGAAAATAGTGTGCAGCACAGCATCTCAGTGAAGCAGCTTCCTATAGTCCTGAAGATAGCTGGAATGCTGCTGTTAATCTCAAGGAAAATCAGAATTTAGAAAAAGGTGCTTTTATGAAACCAGAAACAAAACCTCCCAAACTGATCTCTATGCTTTTGTTTATTCTGCATTTTTTGCTGATTGTAGTTGTTTGCTTATGAAAGGAACATAAGCTTTGCTTATGTTGCAAAGCTGTCAACACAAATGTCTCTGGAGATTTTGTCAGTATAATTTTTTTTCTCTGTTAAATCACAATTAAATTCAAATAAACTCGCCATTTTAAAGAGAACACAGTAAGCTTTAACCCTGCAATGCCCAGGGCACTCTTTCTACAGTTGATGGAAAAGGATGCCTTTGGAGTCTATTGTATCCCAGCAACGTGCCTGTGATGAGCATGGTGATTGGAACTTTTGGCAAGACTGGTGACAGAAGACAGCAAGCTGTGAGCTTAATTTAGTTGTAAGATGGCTTCCTGGAAAATGGAAAATTATTTTAAAATTCCACCTACTTCGGTGTTTAGTGATGCAGGGTATACATCAGCTATATAATAGAATCATAGAATCATTAAGGTTGGAAAAGACCTGTAAGATCATCTATTGAAACCTTTGATTGAGTACAACTGTGCCCACTAAACCACATTGTGGAAAGCCATATCTACTCTTTTTTGAATACTTCCAGGGGTAGTGACTCCATCACTTCTCTGGAGAGTCTGTCCTAATGCCTGGACATTTTTTCAGTGAATAAATTTTTTCCAATATCCAAACTGACCCTCCCTTGGTGTGACACGAGGCCGTTTTCCCATGTCCCCTTGCTAGTTGTCTGGGAGAAGAGGCTAATCATCACCTCACAAGAACCTCCTTGTAGATAGCTGTGGAGTGTGATAAGGTCTCACCTGAGCCTCCGTTCTACAGGTTAAACAATCCCAGTTCTCTCAGCCACTCATTATATAATTTGTGCTTTCCAGCCACTCTGCCCCGAGCCTGTAGCTCTGCATGGGTTTGTTGTGACTGAAGGGCAGGACCTGGTTCTTGGCCTTGTTGAACCTTGTTGAGCAATTGGCCTCAGCACATTGATCCATATGCACACAATGCATTTTATCACTGGATTGTATATGATGTGGAAAGTCCTATGCAAAGTGGATCTGCTAGGAAGAAATGACTTGGCAAGAGGGCTTAAGTAGTCCCTGAACCACTTATTAGTGGATTTGACCTCATTAACCTTTTTAAGTAGGAGAAATATTTTAATTCTTATTAATAAATGTAGAATTAAGAGACAGAAAAAGCAAATGTTTTGATAAAAGCTAGGCAGTAATCTTTGTCAGAGGACTGGAACTGAAACCCTAGCTTTCAAAGGCTTAGTTATGTGACAGTTTTACTTTTAAGTGTAGTAGTTGCCACTAGGATGTGGCAAATCTCATGAATTACAACCTTTTGTGAGAATGAGCTACACATCCTAGAACGTCTTTGGTATAACTCAGTTGTTGGACATCACTATTCTTTTTTTCTCCTGTTTACAGGCTTAAAGTTGACAACTCTACTGCTGGGTTTTTTCATTCTCTCTTCTCTCTGCTTCTATACAGAGCTCTGAGCTTATTTTGCATTCTGCCTAGTCTCTGCACCAATTTCACCCAATTTTTCATTATTAATTTTACTTTTGGTCATCTTATCTGTTCCTACGGGTGAAATGAATGAAAACGTAAAACAAAAGCTCCATACCACTCAATTCTGAACCAATAACATCTCAGTGATTTTCGAATTTCTACAGACAAAATGAAGATGACCATCCTTAGTGTAATTCATTATTCTCCCCAACATTTGGTGCAAGATATTAAATGAGATTGTTTAAATTAATCAACCTGCTTCCCTTTCGAGTACAGTAAATCATTCCAGAATAAGAAGCAAAGACTAATGCCAGTCACTAATCAACTATCAGCTCATTGATGCTTTCATTGATGTGAATTAGTAAAATAAACACAAAAAACAGCAGTCACTAAGTTTGAGGCGAAAATCAATATCATTGCTAAGGGTGACACAAGTTGAAGAAAGCAGTACGTGACAGTATTTAAGAGTACAAAAATGCATGTTTAACATTTTGGCTATAACACATCATATGCTTTTTCTCCTTTTGCTGATAATAAATTGTACATCAGAACCTTCCTCTTTATTATAGGTGTTGTGAATGGAGCCATGCACTTCACTTGTAAGAGAGAAGCGACAATACACTTTATTGATATAACAAACTTTTCTAGTAAGTGCAACAGTGGTTTGACAAGATTTGATGGCAAGGTACACTAGATTATTTACTGCATAGAGAAAAGAACAAAACTGCTAGGAGCCTCAGCTCTGGCTAAGTCATGAGGTTCAGCAAAGACTCCCTTGTGTCCTAAACTACCTCTCAGAGGCAAGTACAGGTGTGTCTGGATCCACTCAATGGTTTATGTCTAAAGGATTATATGAACATGATCAATCCTTTATAGTACTTAAGATTTCAAAGTTAATGATTTACCATCTTATTTACATGCAGCAAGACATCTGGGACACTGTTCCAGACAGCCTTTGGCTACCCTGTTGTTACCTGTCCCCCAAAGTTAAGCTAGATGCAGCCATCACAATAACCACTGGTGGTTATAGCTTAAGTGGGGGCAGTAGCGAACTCTGCCACAGCAGGCATGCAGTCATTCACTTATGTATATATTCTGAAGAGTCCCAAAAGTAGTGGTAAACTTATTTCAGATATTATGCAGTTAATAGTAGATAACAGGGCTCAGAGCAGACCTTTCACTCATTCTGGATTTATATCCCAGTATTTTCTAGAAGTTGTACCATGGATCATATACTCCAGAAATTGAAATGTCTGTGTTTCTTTTTGATGTGCTGTAGAGGCACAGAGATGCTTAATTTTCTCAGTACTTGAGATCTAGCTGCTTAGATGATTTGATCAGCTTTTAGGCGAAGAAGTAAGTCTCCTGTGAAAGTATTAATGATATTTGCAAATGAAGACAAAATTAGGGCAAGAGCTTGTGAATTCTCCTTCATAGAAATATAGATGCGTTAAAAAGAAACCTAGAGTATATTTCTGAATTACTGTACATATTTTAACACTACTTTTTTTAGTTATATTAATAAATTATACTTTATGCATGCTTTAAGCATATTCAAATTTAGTAAATGTAGTAGCCATTGGCAGTTGGACTAGATGAATTTTATAGGGCCCTTTCAACTGCAATATTCTATTCCAAGATTTCTGAGGTGCAAACACCATGATCCATATGGAGAATAGCACATCCCATCTGTAAGGGCAGAATCACATCCTGAAGTGTTGCAAACCACAGGAGATGGGAATATGGGACAGCTTGTACTAATTGGTCATAGCCGTGTGATTGAGAAACTCTGCTGAGAACAGTGAGCCTGATGGTGAAGGGTTTGTGCTTATGTCTAAGTTTTAAACTTGTGAAGTGATGGCTGCTTCTCTGCAATTGGTAGAAGTTTGTCTGCATCTCTATAACAAACAGGAATAAGGCTTGAGCAGCCTTGGGGTTTTAAATGTTTCCTGAGTGAGGAATGCAAAAAGCAACCAAGCCCAAAAATGAAAATAAGTGCAATTCCAATAACAGGCACATTAGCTCATGTGGTGCTGCTGTAATTTTCTCCATGAAAACTATTGAACAGATCACAAAGCCTTTGTACTTCCTGAGTTTTCTCCCATTTCTGAATGAAATTAAATTACTTTAAACAATATTATTGTAACTTGTTAGTGGCAGTTCTAGATATTCAACTGTTCACATTAATCCTCTCCATATACTCCTTTTCCAATGATGCCTTTCTTTACTAAGTAGCATTGAGAACTGCTATTCCAAACACTGAAAAAAAGATGTGAAATGTCTGGTCCTAAACCACGAAGTCCCACAATCTTGAATTACACTGGTCTTCAAGAAAGTTGATAACCAGCATTTTGCAATAAAACCAGTGAAGACATGGTATTTACAAAGTTCCATGTAATTAGATTCTAAAAATACCTCACAACAGCTTTTCTGTTTAATTTTATTGGCCAAAGATTATGTTTCTTTATGCCTCTGTCGGAAAGGTTCAAAGTTAGGATCCCTAATTTAAAAACGTCATTATCAGTGTAGCTACCATGTAGCTGACCAGCTTAAGAGATTGTAGATTCCAGGTTGTGTGGGCAGCTGAAGACTTGGGCAGGTGACACACAAGGACTGACACTGCTGCACAGCATGGGGCCGCTGGCAGAGCAAGGGCTGCTCTGCAATAAAGGTTTTGCAGTGCTGAATTACAGTTTTAAGAAGCAATTATCTGAAGTCTTTCTGATGACTGAGTGAAAGCAGTATGAAGGAGATTATGAAAATTTACAGAGCTTTTTTTCTACTCTCAAGGTCCTGAAGGTGCAGAAGGAATCCATGAGTTTTGCTATTTGTGTGAAATAAAAACTGAATATGTTTATTTTTATTTTTTTAAAAAATTTCACATGTGTTCTACATCTTGCAGTTTACAGCTGTTGTGTCTTCCCTGAGGGAGCACAAGAAGTGCTACTTTTTTCCCCCATGCTGTTCTATATTTGAAGCATCTAGAAATTACCTTTATAATGGTATGGAAACATGCATTGAATATATTAAGCATTTAAATATTGCACAATATTTACCATGTAAAATCACACAAGTTATTGGTCCAATAAAATTTTAATATGGATGAATTTTATTCCTTCATCATGCTATCTTTTACATCCTTTACTGTTAATTCCTTTCAAAACTTGTATTTATTATTTAAAGTTACATCAGATGAGCTATCAGTGTTTTCTTTAATTAGACAAAAATTTTTATTCAGATGAAATTTCTGTGCTCCCATATTTACTTTTGTTACCACATGATGTAATTTTTTTATTGAGGACAAACTATTATCACTTAAAACTAATTTTTCTGTGAAGTAACTAATTTTTATACAATTTATAATTGTGCCAACACACTCATATTAACATTATAATATATTAAAAATTGGTAACTGTTAACCAGATAGCCCATGAAAATATTAATGACCTTTCCAAAGTGGAGAGAGGTATTTTAGCTCATTACATTTTAGAAGAAGCTGGGTGGATTCACTGCAGTTATTAAGGTTTATAATATTTCCTGTTGCAAGTTTTTAGGTCTATCAGAATTCCCTGTGCACAATGGAGCTTTAACCATATGTCAGGAAAAAAATTGTATTTTGAAAACTCTCTAAACACCTACTTTTCAACAGTGGTTATAAAGGTGATTTATGGACATATCTATTTTCAGTGTATGGGATTCATAGCCACAGGAAGTCATAGAATAAAATATCAGAGCTAGATTTGAAAAGTATCTGCCTCATTTTATGACTAGAGTAATGTTTGTGAGAGGTACATCCCTTAACATGGCAAGCCTGTGCAGGTACAAGTGCGAGATTCATTGCCTTGAAGGAGAGAGGAATTTAAAATCTGTCTTGTTCTTTGCTGAAGGTCACCCCATTTTTCCACACTCTTTCTAAGATGTGACTGTCAGAACTGAATAGAGTAATCCATGGATTCATTTTTAGTACTTGTTAGTGCTCTTCTCTGGACTTGTTCCAGATCCAAGCTCCCCAATTTAGTCATGCTTTGACTGTGTTAGCCTTCATTGCCAGCATGTCGTGCTGAGAGGGTATGTTCTATCTTCCCTCTCTTTAGCAAAGCCATTTTTTTGGGAAATGGCTACATATAACACAATTGCCATAATGATTTTACTTCCTAATATGCAAATATACATTTATCACCTTAGATCCATATAAGTGACTTACTGTTATGGTCTTGTCAATGATTTTTTGCATCATCAGATTTTATTAGCAGTAGTTTTATTACCCATCATTGCTAAAGATATCAAATACCATTAAGCCTATAGTGGAGTCTACAAAAAAACATGACTTCCCACCTCTAACTATTTTGAGAAGTCTATTTGTCACCCAGATTCTTCTCCACTAGTATGGCTTTTATTGATTTTAGACAGGGATATATATATATATATATAGTGGTAAGTTAAAAAAAAAATCACAGAAAATCAAATGGTTCAGAATATTCTACTACTTTACATATTTGCCTTCTCCAACTGGATTTGCAATCCCATAAAATTGATGACAAGTCTTGGATAAGTGCAGAGTATTAAAAATAGTTGGACAGATGTAATATGCTTACACAGTAAGTTTTCACTAACACAAGTGCTCACCTCCCCTCCAAACATATTCATATGTACACATATATGTATTTTTTCAAATGTTAAGAGACAGATGTAAAATATTCGACTTTATAGACTGTTCATCTGATCTACTACAGTGATGTGATATTAATAAAAAATAAAAGAATATTTATTTTTTTAAGTTCACAATGAGATAAAAGATCAAACATTTGGGCTGCAAGTGTCCTGCAAATTATTTAAAATTACAACCCAATACAATAAGATCAGCCTGTCATTTCTCCCAGCTGCAACCATGTACAGAAATGTTAAGAGCTCATGCACCAGCCTATACCTCAAACCACTCTTCAAAGGTCAGGGAAGCAGATGGACCTTTTACATATAACCAGAAATATGCATTTTTATTGGTGTTTCTGCAAGCCTCATAGTATGAGACAGAATCCTGATATATAAAATATAATCATTATTTGCTGCAAATGTGTAGTTTAAAATCTCAAAAGCAACAGTGGACAAGAAGGAAAATATGAATGGGAGAGCAAAGATGACAAAAGCCAACAAATTAGTTGTTACTTTAGGCATATTTTCCTTATTGTAATGGCAGCTATATGAGAAAATGCAGGTATTTAGCATGAGAGAGTGTCTTTGGGAGGCTCCTGTGTGGGCAGTGGGCCCCAGAAGAATGGTGCAGAAGGCATTATCCAGGTGTGCTGCATGCTGCATCAACTCCAAGTTGCACCAGCCAGATCTTTGTGACAAAGCTGGAAAATATTAATCTCATCAGGGAACCTGAAGAACACAGAAAAGTAGGAGTATTATCCCCACCTTACAGCTGGCCTGCTCCCTGGAGAGAAAACTCCACTTTCTGCACTAATATTTTGTTCTAGTGCCCATGGTTGTTTCTGGTGACCAGGATCTATGTAATGTGAAACATAAGGTGGAATACAGAGAGACTCTTTCCTGAAAAATTCCTGTCATGACCAGAACACTAGCCAGTAAGTCAGTGCTTTCTGCAGCACTTACTGCTTTTCATGTATTTTAGGAAGGCTTGAAAATGTCCACTGAGAAGGATTATTTTGGGAAGCAGATAGAGTTTAAATATTACTATATTAATGTATCACATCTACACTGTTAGTGTCTTTTCATACTTGTGCAAGGTGCATAGGGGGTGTCATTCAAAATGTAGGGGATAGATGCTGAAAGATGGGCTGGCTACAGATGGAGATGTCTGGCTTTCTGAATAGACTTTCTGAGAATACATGACTCACTCTTTTAAGCACTTAAATGGGCTCTCTGGAGCTCATTCATAGCCATAATTTGCAAACCTGAATGATTAAATACAACTTCCCCTGCCTAGCATTTAGGCAGGTTAATTAGAACTGGAATAGTTCCATCCACTGTCTCTGCAGCTTTTCTTTGTAGTGTAACAGCAGCTTTGTCTCCTCAAAAGGCTATAAAACTAATCATAGGAGTTATAAGATAATGCTCTAGCATGGCACTCACTCTGACTTTTAAGGCCAGATCTTAATGTTTTATCACCGCCTATAGGATTCAATCTTAAAACACTCTAAGATATGCAAACTTGTGAGTCATCTTCCCAGCTGCACCTAGGTCTCTTGTAGTCATCCCTGTTTGCAGCACAGAACTGGAGTTGTGTTTTGTGACAGGCAGAAATTCTATAATGGGATTCCTCGCTTAGTTTATTATTTAGCTACCATTTATTATTTATCTGTATCTTCATTTCTCCATTAACATGTTTAGGAAGAGGCAAAATAAAACATCAGCTTTATTTTGCCTCCATTTCAAAAGCTGGGACAAGATTGTTCTGCTAAATTTATATTACAAATTAAAGTGATTGAAGAATGGGACATAATGTATTTGTTGTATTAAGAAAAATATCCATTTTAAAATGGATAGTCCAATTCATAAGTATCCTAAAGTATGAAGTCATAAATTTTCCATATAGAATAGTAGCATTTTATTAAAAAGACTATCCATAGTCTGTACTTCCAGTCAAAGGACAAAGTATGGGAGATAAAACATTATGTTAATTTATCTTTATGCTGTGAAAAATCAAACTGAAAAAAGTTACACTACCAAAAGAAAAATCAAATTACCCTGTGTATATTTAAAAGAATGTCAGTGTTTTTTCCATGTATTTCTCAAAATGCAAATGATACCTGTTTCTTGTTAAGCAGACCTGCTGAGTATAATACCAAAGAAAAGCAAAACAGAACCTCTTCACCAGGCTGGACGATTCAAGCAAAATCAAAGGTCTGTGTTTCTTATACCAGAAAGGAAACATTATCAAGAGGCCATTGCAAGCCACTGAGCTGCCATGGAATAATTTTTGCCTCTGGTTATATTCATGTCAGTAAAAGAACTGGATTCACTAATTAATTTTAACTGATGTAGATTACTCTGCTTAATGTGAAGAGTGTGTTATGGCTATTCTGACAAATAGATGAAGCTCTTTGCATGGCACGTAGTGCATGTGGTATTTGGATAGTGAGTGATGTCTCTAACATAATGGATCCCGTTTTCTTTGATTTTAAGATTCTGCACAGCTGAAGAATACATTGATTTTCTTTGATTTTAAGATTCTGGACAGCTGAAGAATACATTGACAGACAGACAGACAAATACAGAGATGAATGCACATTATATGCTTAAATGCTTAAAACTCTTTTAAATGAAATCATCCAGACCTCAGCCAGCTACCCCATCTCAAGGAGTGTATTTACATTTTAAAAGTCATATGTGAGCCAGGAGATTCACAAAAAGACGCTTCCCCACACCTATTGAAACAATGATTCTTTCTTCTACTTCTTGCTTAAAAAACAATATACCCTTGTGCCTTATGCAAGGATACAGTAATTATGTGCTTTTGATTTTCTCAGTACCTTGGAACAGATCATGAAAATAAGCCCACCTCTTATACAGAGTGAGGCTCTTTGCTATTTTCAAACTGTCTAAAATACAGCACAATAAATTGATCATTACTCTTTGAAAACTTTCCTAGCTGTATGGAATATTTCACCACTGTGGTTTTTGGAATTTAAAAGTTGGTCTGATGGGGCACAACTGGATGGTTTAGGTAGGCCAACATTACTGTGTTTTTCAAATGGCCATTTTTTCATAATAAATGGCTTGATTTCTCCATCCAAAACAACACTTCACCAGCAATACAGCTTGTTCTAAATGGACTAGTAAATCTGCACTGTGTTGTAGCTGAAGGCTTGGCTCATGGAAACAATATACCTGCATCAGAGTTGTGTGTTGACTGCCCAATAAATATGGTTGTGAATAGACCCTGGATAGAAGGATGATTAGTCTGTGCTCTGTAGCAACATTGCTTCCAGTTCTGAACCCAGCTCATTGGGAGCCAGCCTGGGGATCCCCATGCAGGCCTGTCCAAGGTGTATCACTACAGCATGTGCATTTATGCATTTGTCTAAAACGCAGCTAATAACAGCTGTGACTGACAAGGAGAGCAAAACCTTTTTACTTCAACGTACCCTTTGCCATGGAAATCTATATCTCTGTGAGTTTGAGATAAAACTGCTAGAGTGATACACTAGCACACACCCTCTGTGTGGATCTATAGGCTGAAATGGAAAGGGGAGTGTGAACAAAGCACAGTTGCCTACACAGGTAGTGTTTTGTGTTTGTGCAGCATTGATCTCCAGTGCTGCCAGTTTGTTTCTGGATGGAGGTCAGTTGTAAAGCTCAGGCTGTGTGAGATCCAAGTGCTACTACTCTGTCATTATGACTTTATAAACAGTAACTATTAGCTAATATTCTAGTTACTGAGAAGAGAGTGGTGCCAGAAGCTCCTGTCCTCATGTCCTTCATAACAGATCCTGGGACTTAAAATTAGCACTTTCTGCCAGGACTTTGCTGTCTTAGCTTTTCATATTGCCAAGGTAATCTTTTCACCTCTGCATTTAGGTCACAGAAACATTGAAATTTATTTGATATGTGAAATACTGTATCTTTGAGATATATTTTGTGTTGGACAGGACATTTGATTTGAAATGAATAATTATTACATCCAGGTGGCTTAAGTTAGTTGTGGGTTCTTATTTACATTTTCAAATTGAAAACACTGAAATAATAATCAAATGCACATCGAGTAGAAGGAGACCTTACTAGCTTAAATGTGTCCATTTAACCCATCAGTGAGTGAAGTGGACCCACTGATCAAGTTTTCATTGTATTCTATGGTCTTGATTAATACAGAACATGGTGCCTACAGCAACCTTGTGCTACATTTGTGGAAGTGATTATCTGCATGTAGACAGGCACATATTCACTCAGTGTTGTGAATTTCTACCTCAGATGTGTGTATTCAAGCAGTGTTTCTAAAGCTTACGCCAGTCAGTCATCCTTGTTCCTTTGTCAAGGTTTTATTTTCCTTTGCAAAATTCTGAGGTCATAATACATTTGGTAGTAGGAAGCTACCATCACTAGGTATATGGAAACATTTCATTATTCAACAATAATCGAAATTTTAAAATTATAATATATAAGTCAGAGTACCATATCTGACATCCTACTCAATTTACTCACTTTTATCAGCTTTTGAAGAAGCATCTATGCACATACGAGCAAGAGAAGAATTAATTCATAAGTAAGAAGTGAAATAGTAATTTTCATATGTTGCTCACCACACCATAGAATGGAGGCTTTGCAATCTCAGATATTACTCTAAGCTATGTGTGTTGGTTTGTTAGTAATTTAAAATAAGCAGCTAGGAATATAACCTACATCTCATTGGGTCTAAGATTACTGATGCAGGGTCAGCCTTAGAGAGAGAAGGAGAATGTGTTACAAGAGTGTGACTCTGCGTTGTTGTTGTTCTAAAAATGTTTAAAATTCTCTTATTTGACCATGTGTCATATCAGGGGGAAAAAATTAGAAAAAAGAGATGAAATACTACAATTTATCATGTTTATCACTCTCTTCTAAAAGCAAGCATAATAGATAAATATTTCATTTCCTTTATTTACTATACAAAGATTGAAAGTAGCATCTACTTTGTTCAATAACTTAATCTTCTGTGCTCTGTGCACATTACTGTAGAAAAAAAAAAAGAACATTTTGAAATTGTTAGTTTATGCTAACTCTCTCATTCCTAAATATATATAAAAACCAAATTTTAGAAGGTAGATAAATGTGCTGTGTCTATCAGGAAATTAATATCAAACATCTGAACTACAAAAATGTCTGACTTCAAAATGGTAATTGAAGACAAAGAATTACTGCAAATCTCTGCATCTTTACTCATATCTTTACTTTTCCCATTGGAACTATGGAAAATCCAACTTAGAATGGAAAGGTAGTCTCATCTGAACATTCCTGAAAATTTCTGAACACTTTTGAGCATTCCTGCCTATTTAATAGTGTCCGTAGAAAACTGCAAAAAGTCACAATGGCCAGGGCATCCCAGAAACACTAAAGTTAATCCTAACTGTGAGTCTGACAAGTGTATTTGCTACTATTTTTAACATCTTTCCCAGATGAGTCAGATCTAAGCTTTGGGTTTCCAGGCAACAGTGCAGGGAACTCACAGTACATTATGGATAATTTTTAGAAGTCTTTCAGCTCTTGGGGATTCCTTCATAGGCAGATCTTTGCTGACTGGTGACAGTTGTGTTTCCTTATAGATAACAGTGTTGAAAACTACACTTCTTGCTGAAATATTTTCTTGTAGTAGGATTCAAGCAAGAAATTATTTCCAGGTACATCAGAAGTTATTTAATAAACTTATAATTCAATTGCATCTCAATGTAAAATTTGACATGTTAGGATCTAGTTCCTGATTTCAATAAATGGTTTCTTCCTTTGTTAACAGTAAAAGTAAATAAGTATTTCAGTTGACTTGCACATAATCACTGAGTGAATGTTGAGTAAACTCTTAGTAGAGCTGCCTAATTGCACATGACAAGTATGCAAAACTAAGTTGAATGATAAAAAAATCATTCCTGGAGAACTTCAATTGCTTAGGCTAAATACGTGAAGTATTACAGCTTGCTAATTGGAAACTCTATTTACTTAATTAAAATACAGTGCTTGTGTGCTAATACAGATGAGAAAAGTCAATATGTAGCCAGCAGGCATAAACAAAAGGGGATTACCTACCTTAAAAACACATTTACCTTAATTACAGCACTCAAGTGTTGAAAGTCTGTTTCTAATGAAAATGAGAGGGCATTATAAAATGAATTGTGTTTAACATATTATTCATGAGATTAATTATAAAGTTGTATTTCTAATACAGTGACTATATATTTTCTTTACCATATTCTCAACATAATAAACATTATTCAAGAAGTGTTTTTATTATTTTAATGTATTTAAACTTTAACTTTGATCCTCATTTGCTTGTATAATTCCCTTAGTGACTCTCAGTGGATATGATTGCTCTGTAATTTGTATTAACAATGCTAATAACAGAAAGATCACTACTCTAAAAAAGACAGAGCTATCCAAATATAGCCATCTGCAGCTTGGCAACCAGCGGGAAACACCATGATGTGCACACCAGAAGAAAGTGAAAGTGGGGATCTCAAGCTAAATGTCACTTTCAGGAGCACCACTTTGGGATGCAATGTGTCTTGGCAGCAGCACACAGGTTTTTTGACAATGAAATGTTTTCTCCAAAGTTGTTTTTCATGAGAATCTGTTTATTCTGAAAGTGACCATGAACTCTGTCACAGTCATGATACCTCTCCCACTGTGAACAAATATTGGCACTGGGAACAAGCTGTTCAGAACTATTTGTGATTCGGTCTGTCTCCTTATGTAGATGAAAGAGCATGTCAAACCTTAGGAGTACATATGTTGTCATTCTCTACTCCTTTAAACTAAACACATTTAACAACCGTCTAAGCACCAATGCGTACCATGATATGAAAGAACAAATAAGCGATATGCCTGCTGTTTGAATATTGAATACCATTCCAGCACCAGGCAAAGCAAGTGCATGAAGCTGAGAGCTGCAGAAGTGGATTCGAGTGGAGCTGCAGTGCAACTTCACCTTTCACTGAGGACACCTGATTTTCAGAAATGCTGCAAACAGATAAGGAATATTATGAGCAAGCAGCAGAAGATGCAGCTTACTTCTGGCAACTCCTCAACTTGCGGTTCTGCCATAGGAATGTAAGAGTTCCATGCAGAGTGCCTTTGAAAATCGGAGACTAATTTAGTTTCTAAATTAAGTCTCACTCAAACTTTAGGAGCTGTTTCTAATGGTGCCTTTCTGATGTTTTTCTAAAAAATGGCTCAGGTAAATTTGAAGCATAATCTTTACAAATGTATGTATCCCTGCACAGCTGATGTATTTCAAATCCATGCTGTCAATACAAAGAAACTGAGATTGCCTTATGTCTGAATAGCAATAAATACCATTCTTCTGATCCCTGTTGCTTTTTCACAGGTAGCAGAGTTCTTCCATCTACTTTCTACTTTGAGCCACTTGCTTCCCTTTTGTCAGCAACTCATAGACCCTAATCATAGTGCTGACACAATGGTTTGCTGGCCCTTTCACAAATATTCTCACTGCAATCCCTTAGGTAAATAAATAAACAACAAACTCAGTGTGTGGAGGAAGACAAAATGGTGTGTGGGACCACATCACTATTATAACACCATATAATTTTAGCTGCTTAAAACCACAAACCCCTTAAGAATTACATCACTAAAATTAGGTATGTTTGTAGCTAATTTGGCACTAGATAGAGAAGGATGTGACTTCTTAAATCAGAATTACAGTGCTGTACTATAGGTAAACAACAAAGTGATGAGTGAATCCTTGCTGACAATGTCTCTTTCCTTTTTAATTTTTCCTTTTTCTGTTTTCCTTTTTCTTTTTTCCTTTTTCCTTTCCATTCCTCTTTTAGAGGGTAAAACATAACCTTTTCCCTCTTACTTTGTTGAAGAGGTAGGTTTTCTCATTATGGGGCCATCTACCTCCTCTGTGTCAATGCACCTGTGGCATTCATTGTAGGTCATTGCCAGATGAGCACCATTGATATCAGTATGTGATATTATCCATGATTGCAACAAGCATTGTAAGACCGGGAGGAGAAGGACTTAATGCTACCTGCTGCTGGTCAGCCACAGCACACATGTATTCTTGAAGCTTATTTCTAGTGGCAAGGACTTCTTCCCTTAAAGAGAGCCTCTTACTCAAATGATAGCTGCAGGACTGCAGAGCTGCGTTTTTTGCAAAGCTTGCAGCTGCATGAGGCTCAGAAGGTTTGTAATGGCATCAACTTCTGTTTAAAACAAATGATTGATGGACTTGTGTCACAAGATTCTTAAATGCACATTAGTCCATAATTGGTTCAGGCATAAGTGTGAACTTTTCACTCACTTGATAAGATAATTACCTCTGACTTGTATAGTAGTTTATTGCTGCTTTCTGAGAAAATGGGCTGATTATTACATGCATGTGTTCATTAGGCAAGATTTAATTTATTTGCATTCTGGTAGCTGATTCTCAAAACCCAGCTCCTGAGACCATATGACAGTTTTACCACCCCTCATGTTTCCTCTCTTCTAGTAGCCTTTTGCTGGTTTCTAACTGCACTCTCTGGCCACCCAAGGCCTGGAGGGATCACAGAATCACAGAAAAAATTATGCTGGAAAAGACCTCAGAGGTCATTGAGTGAAACCTTTGTCTGAGCCCTGTCATGTCAAGTAGACCATAGCAATAAGTAACACCTCTAGGGATGGTGACTCCACCACCTCCCTGGCCAGCTTATTCCAATGTCTAATCACCCTTACTGTGAAGACTTTCTTCCTAATGTCAAATCTAAGCATCCTCTGGGGCAACTTAAGACTGTTGTTGCCTGGCAGAAGAGATCAATCTTCACCCAGCTACAACCTCCTTTCAGGCAGTTTTAGAGAGTCACTCCTGAGCCTCCACTTCTCCAGACTAAATGACCCAGTCCCCCGAGATGTTCCTCAGAGGACATGGGCTCCAGACCCTTCACCAACTTTGTTGCTCTTCTCTGGACACACTCCAGCACCTCAACATCCTTCCTGAATTGAGGGCCCCCAACCTGGACACACCACTTGAGGGGCAGCCCCACCAGAGCTGAGTACAGGGGGATAATAACTGCCCTGGTCCTGCTGGCCAAAATATTGCAGACTCAGGCCAGGATGCCCTTGGCCTTTTTGACCACCTGGGCACGCTGCTGGCTGATGTTCAGCCAACACACCCAGCTCCCTTTCTACCTGGCCACTGTCCAGCCACTCTGCCCCCAGTCTGTAGCTCTGCATGGGGTTGTTGTGGACAGAGTTGAGGCCAAGGACTTTGCCTTACTGAGCTTCATGCCATTGGTCTCAACCCATCAATCCAGACTGTCCAGACCCCTCAGCAGAGCCTTTCTTCCTCCAGAAGACTAACAGTCTGACCCAACTAGATATTGTCTGCAATTTTTCTAGTGTTAGACCCAATCCTCTCCTCCAGATCATCAATAAAGATATTAAACACGACTGGGCCCAACATTGATCCCAAGGGACACGAAAAGTGACTGGCTGCCAGCTGGATGCAGCTCCATTCACCACCACTCCCTGGGCCTGGCCAGCCAGCCAGTTCTTAACCCAGTGAAGAATGCACCTGCCTAAGCTGTGGGCTGCTGATTTTTTCAGGATAATGCAATGGGAGACATGTCAAAGGCTTTGCTGAAGTCCAGGTAGACAACACCCACAGCCTTTCCCTCATCCACCCGGCAGGTCACCTGGTCATAAAAGAACATTAGGTTGGTCAGGCAGGACCTGCCTTTCCTAAGCCTGTGCTGGCTGGGTCTGATCTCTTGGTTGTCCTGTTTGTGCTGGGTGATTGCACTCAAGATGATCTGCTCCATAACCCTATCAGGTACTGAGGACAGGCTGACAGGCCTGTAGTTTCCTGGATCTTCCTTCTGGCCCTTCTTGTGGATGGGTATCACATTGACCACTTTCCAGTGACCTGGGACTTCCCTGGTTAGCCAATACTGGTGATAAATGGTGGAATACAACTTGGTGAGCTCTTCTGCCAGCCCCCTCACAACGCTAGCATGGATGTCGTCTGTCCCCATAGACTTGTGAGCATCCAAGCGGCTCAGCATATCACTAACTGCTTCCTTCTGGATTACAGGGAGTCCATTCTACTTCCTATCCCCGTCTACCAGCTCAGGAGGACAGCTGTTCTGAGGACAACCTGACTTATTGCGGAAAACTGAGGAAAATAAGGTTTTAAGTACCTCAGCCTTGAAGATCTGTTATTCTGACAAATTCTGCATGGGCTATGGTGGTTTCCAATATGAGTGAATTCATGACTTAATTATAGGCACCAGTGACATACAAAAATAGTGATCATGTCTAGAAGCATAGTATGAGGAACAACTTCCATGACCATGACTAAACAAAAGGAAATTAAACAGTTTGAGACGTGCTTTGAGGACTGGCACGTCATCCATGATCATCCATGCTCTTAGCTTTCTAACACGTTTCTGACAGCTTCTTGGCCTTACTGTTTATTGGCCTACTCTGCCTCCACGCTGTGTTATTCTGTTTGGTTAGCCCAGACCAGTACTAGGGGAGGATGGAGAGAAGGGTTTAGCTTTGTAAGCATGAGGTGTGTCATGCCACTTGCCCAGAGGACAATGGAGAGAATTTGGATGGCACAGAAGAAGAACTGAACTCAGTTCCAGCCAAACTGGAAGTCTAAAGAAATAAATTACTTTTAAGGCACTACATATGTGTATAAAATTAGGCTTTGTGAGAGTTATTTCCTATTTCCATCCCATTCCCATTTTTGTATGGGCAAGATACAAGCTATTTGAATATCTACAGATTACTTGGATATTTCTCTCCTTGGAGATATTTAAAAGCCATCTGGACATGGTCCTGAGGAACTGGCTTTTGCTGGCTCTGCTTGAGCATGGAGATTGGACTAGATAACTTCCAGAGGTCCCTTCCAATGTCAACCATTCTGTGATTCTGTAATACTTGGTCTAAAACTGTAGCTGCCTTTAAGTTCATGTGTTCAAGGATGCTCTCAGGCGCATGGTGGATGTCCTGATTAGGGCTGGGATTTGGACCTGATGATTCTCATGGGTCCTTCCAAAGTCAGTATATTGTATGATTCTGTGATTCTATGATTCTCTGATTCTATGATTCTGTGATTCTATGATATCATGCTTGGCAAGCGTCTGTGGTAGTCTGCACGAAGTACTGAGTTGAACCAGTGAGTTGGTGACTCATGGGGCAGGAGAGTTTCACATGTCTTCCTGCACGAGTGACCTCCTGTCTCTACCAGCCCTAGAAAATGGGCAGATGATAGAGCTCTCTGGGCTTACCTCTTATGTCAATCCTATGTGTAGGCATGGTTGAAGGCAGCACCCTCTCTGTGTAGCTAGTTGTGTCTGTGTCCTCTGTGTATGTTTTTCTGGGACATATGCTCAGCTTTCCTGCTGGATGGACCTGCACATGGGAAAGCAGAAGCTGTGTCTGTCAGCCCAAGCAGAGACCCAGATTCCCAGATAGTTGGACAGGAAGGGAGTCTTGGGCCAGGGCTGCTGGAAGTGGTGGCTGCTCCTAACATCCCCTGCTGAATACTTTATAATACAATCTGTTGCTTAAACCTGGAATTTGGAGCCTGTGTATGTGATTTGTGTTGGAAGAAATATGAATCAGCAAGGTTTAAATAATTTTTCTGTACTTCAGAAATATGTAATTATTATTTTTTCTAAGAGAAAAAGTAAAAACATCATACTCAGTCCTGCTTTTCAATCCATGCTAAACATAGAGCAGATAAAAAAAATAGAGGTTTTCTGTGTGATTCTAAATAAGAATGGTTAGCTACAAAAATTTTCCTGCAGAGTTTGAGAATTGATAGTCCCTGTTGTTTTTGAGAGATGTATTGAAAATGATTGCATATTCTTTAAAATCCCTCTGTAGTTTTCTCAAATTGATAAAATATATTTCACCATAGAGTTGTTCTTTGCCTCTGCTTCCAGTGCTATCAAAACCCATACACCTTCACAAATGTTCATGACAGTGCTATACCTTCCTGGGGTTTATGCATATCACGGTACATTATACTCTTATAATCCTCTGCTCTGAGTCCTATATTAAAACAATTTACCCAAGCTCTTCTGTTTCCAAATACTTTGTCCCCTGAAAAGTAAGACTGGGGCTTATCAGATAATCTTAGTAATTAAAAGTGGAGCCCATAATAGAAGGACCACACTGTCTTGTTTGGGTTTGCTATGTCAGCTGATGAGCTAAAACTATAGTAAGATGGCTGATTTTCAGTGCATAAAAATTATACCCAGAACCTAAAACTGATGAATTTTGAGTTCCTTTTGTTTACAGAAATAAAGCTTCTGCTAGAGGGATTGAACTGGCTCATGGCATAAACTCTCAATTTTCTTGGTAGTTGTGAATCCCCTTAATCCCTTGCAGTCTTTGTAAATGACTTTTCACTACACGTTCACTTTCTTTCCATTAGATGAGCTATTTACACAAGTTGTGGATATAGATATACTTCTTAATTTACTTTTAAGTAAGTTATTTTTATTTTGATCATTCAGAGCTAGGCTAGAACTTCATTACTTCAACAAATAAAATGGGACTTAATATAGATTTACTGTATTTCCTTTAAATTGTTGGCAATACTCAGTACTTTTTAATGTTTTCAAACCACTGTAAGTGCATAATTCACTACTTTCTCTCATACAGGTGGACTGGAATACAAATATTTTCAGGGCAAAAATCTTGTCCTGGTGGTAGTTCAAATAAGATGTAATCTTGCAGTACATTTACTGTGCCTGCAGATCATATACCTGGGTCTGTTTGACAACTGAATTACAAAAATACAAAACTCTCCATAGCTTGAAATAGATTTAAGAGACAGCTTGTTAATAAGGGAACAAAAGCTCCAACTCTGTTCACTTTCCCTTTCCCAGTACCTACTTGGTATCGAGTCACATTTTTGGACCTACACAGGATGTGGGTAGTCCATTGGCTACAGTATCTGAAGCAAGGTTTGGAAGATTACTGCAGAGTTGGTGGTCCAACAGATAGATTTGGGAGCAGATAGACTGTGTCTGAGTTGCAGAGATGAAACATAATAGACTTGCTTACTCCTGTAGATAGGCTCTGGGCACAGGGAATGGTAGCAGAGGGGTGTGGGGGAGAATGGAACACTCTATCCACTATCTCACAGTAGGCAAAACCCCCTCATGGATAGGGCAGACAGTCAAATTCCACATTTCTGTACCAGAAAGAAAACCATTGGCAGTTAGAGTATTGTCAGTACCTCACTGAAGAATTTGGGAATGGAAAATTATCAGCTTCTCAGAAAATGGGAGATTGCAGTCCTGTTTTGACTTAAATTCCCAGGTCATTTTTGAAAGGCACCCACGCATGGAGATCTTGGTTCACTTGCTACAAAGAACATACTGCAAAGATACAGCAAGGAAGTGCCACAAGTTAAATCAAAGGTTTTGGCAGTTTAGGGAGGGGAAAATATACAAAAGGAAGATAAATAAGCAAAAATAAAAAATTCTGTGAAAGAAAAATTCACATGAAGGAGAGAGGTTGTCACAGCAAAGATGCAGTCAGCACCCAAATGAAAACTTTAACAGAAAAAAAATTGTAAAAATGTATTAAAAAGAGAACTATGTAAAGAAATTTGACTTGCTGTTTACCCAATCCATCAGTTTTATTGTATTGATATTAAAATACATCCACAGAATACTCATCTGGGTAAACAACCAAGAGATCTGAGGGGAAATCTGAAGTTAAATTCTTTGTAGTTTCCAAATACTATTTTTGGATAGTACATTTCTGTTTTTTTATTGCCCATAAATGATAGGTAAAGCAGGAATCTTGAATCTTAAGCAGACTGGTAGAAGTGGTGTGAGATTTTTTGGATTGTTGTGCAGAATTTTGTGTGGAAGTTTGTGTCAGTGCAGTGTTGGTCATTTCATATGAGGCTTCAAATGGAACAGTTGACTGTTGACTCTCAGGACTTACTATACAGTTAAGGAATTGTCTCCTATGAGTGTTCTAGATTGATTTGATATGATGAAACATTAGAAGACAAAAAAGAGGAAAAAAAATTCATTTCAGGATTACTGTTCCATAATATGAGATTTTGTTGCCACAGAGAATAAAAGCACAGGTCAGGAGAACACAGAGAATGTAACTCTGACACAGAGGTCATTATGGCAATTAATATAATTCAAATGTGTTATGGGCTTGGGGGTCATGTTTAGATGATGTCTGCTTCTTTGGAACATCTCTCTTGTGCCATTTTCTTATATAGCTTTACTTAATCTCTTCCATCAATCTCTTCCAAAGAAAATGAAATAAGACTCCGGCGGGATGAATGCTGTTGTTTGGTCTCCTTTTTAACCAGGTCACAGCATCATTGTTTCTCAAACATTTTAAATTTTGATTTTTCAAAAATGCTATTTTATGTTTACTTTCATATGCTTGCTCTCTCCTGTCCAATGCAATGTTTTTTGTAACATATGATTCAATATGGCTAATAGGACTAAATATGAGAAGACAAAGAGCAACATTATTATCCTTGCTAAGCACATTTGGCAATGTTCATTGTACTTACTGATTTGTGAAGCAAGCCATTTTCTGATTTGTAAGGCTGGCAGAGTCCACAGTTTTAGGCATTTATCAGTCACAGCACTCCCTCTTATGCCAACAGGCTGTTTCTTTGATCATATGCTAGAAGTTTCAAAACATCAGGGAAAACAGCCCAGAGGTATTTTGGTTGGATCACAATGCAGACTTAAAAGTGTCTTAGCTCCTTGCTTATTGGTGGTCCTTCAAGCAAGACATTCAAAACACTCTTATGCTGGCAAAGACAGCCAGCTAAATTATAGCTCTGATTTGCTTACAGTGAAATTAAGAGAACTTTTATATAATTTTGCATAATTTAATGTTATCAGGCAGATTTTCAGCACAGAGTCTGTATAAGTGTGAGGGTGACACCAAAGGGTCTATTTAAAAAAAGTCTTAGACATAATTCAGTAAGCAGCATCATCTCAATTAACTGATTTCAGCTGATAGCACAAACAATGTCTTTTCTACTGCTGTATTTCTCTAGAATCACAGAATTGTTAGAGTTGAAAAAGACCTCGATGATCATGAGTCCAACATTTGATTGAACACCACCATGTCATCAAAACCATAGCCCTAAGTGCCACACCCTGTCACTTGAACACTTCCAGGATAGTGACTTCACCACTTTCCTGGGCAGCTTGTTCCAATGCTTAACAACCCTTGCAGTTAAGAAATTCTTCCTGATATCCAGCCTGAACCTCCCCTGGTACAGCTTGAGGCCATTTCTTCTTGTGCTGTTGCTAGTTGCCTGGGAGAAGAGGCTGACCCCAACCTGGCTACAGTCTCCTTTCAGGCAGTTGTAAACACTCCACGAGTCTCCTTTGCATCAGCCCTTACCAGGAGAGCTACAGTGCATGCCAGCTGTAACGGAACACATCCAAGTGTTCAAAAGTCTGCTGAAAGGAGAAAAGGATTTTCAGTGGAAATCTGAGCAGTTAGTCTGAGCAGTGGGCCCTGCAGGCAAGAAGATAAACCTCATTCTTGGGTGCATCAAATACAGCTGGTCAAATTAGGTGATTATCCCACTGTACTCAATGTTGGTGCAGCCTCACCTTGAGAACTGTGTGCAGTTCTAGACACCAGCACTTAAGAAGGACATGAAGATTCTTGAATGTGTTCAGAAGAGGGCATCAAATCTAGTGACAAGGCAAGGCCTGTGAGAAGTGGCTGATGATTTCATGTTTGTCAAGTTTGGAGAAAGGTAGGTTGAGGGATGATGACATTTCTCTCTTCAGCTTCCTCAGGAGGGGAAGGGGAGAGGGAGGTGCTGATCTCTTCTCCCTGGTGCCCAGCGATAGGACCTGTGGGAATGAGACAAAGCCACACTAAGGGAGGTTTAGACTGGACATTACGAAGCATTTCTTTACTGAGATGATGGTCAGATCCTAGAACAGGCTTTATAGAGAGATAGTCGATGCCTCAAGCCTCTTCATGTTTGAGAGACGTTTGGAAAATGCCCTTAATAATGTTCCTGAAGTAGTCAGGCAGCTGGACAAGATGATTTGTTATAGGTAACTTCCAGCTGAAATAATTTATTGTATTTTATTGTATTTTATTGCATTGTATTCTGGCATATAATGTTAAATAAGCATCCATCAAATCTGTATGTACAGAAACTTAATCTCCCCCAATTGCCCCTCATTGTTAAAATGGAATGCATAATTATTGTTATCTCTTATGTTAATTCCTGTATGGAATTATTTTGTTCATATCCAAGCATAGTCATAAGGATATCCAACACTAAGATCTTGATTGGAAAAAATATTTTAACAGATTAGATAAGATTACACATTATAGTCTCAAAAGACAGCATACAATGTAATTGTGATGTAATTATTATTGAATGCTTAAAGTGATATAAACAGGTTTTAAAAGAATTTGCCTCTGAGGTCCTTTCTGAAAGTGCAGATTAGCTTTCTGCCAATCATACCACAGGAAGGTAACTTTTGTCATGTATAACTGAAGACTGTTCTTGCCACATAGATTTTGTAACAAATTTGTACAAAAAAGTTTTCTTGTTCTCTGTGGATAACATTTGAAAAAGCAACCACAGACTTTTACAATGCTAGTTACTTAATAGAGATTACTTTCTGTCATGTATATTTGAGATCCTCCCATCAAATACATATGTTCTGTAAAGCGTGGATTATAGGTTACTTTCTGTGATTTGCACTTCCTTTTAAACACAGTAATTGCTGATTAAAACTGGAAGCATTGGTAAAGTAAATATATTACACTGCCACAATTATTATTCTCCCTCTCCATGAAAAAAAAAATAAAAAAAATCTTTTGTCTCCAGAGCTGGGCTTTTAATTTAACTTCAAAAACATTTTACAAATTGCACTTGATAAACACTTCAGAATTGCAGATTACCTGCCTTATTTTTCCTGAGTATTTTTAATATATTTTCATGAAAAAAACTTGCCCTTTCAGGAGAGAAAATATTACAACATTTTCTAGAAATTATCTTCCCTGTTTCATTTAGTTTAATTTTTCCCACATTATAATAATGCTTCTTGTCTTATTTTACAACATGTAAAATATTTTGTTCTCTGAGATAGTATCTCTTTCTTCTAAATACTTTGTTTTTAATAGCAGCTGAAGGAGGCATTTGTCTGGGGAAAGGATATGTTACTAAGCACGGAGTTGCCTGTTTAATGGTCATTTTTAGTCCCAAAAGATTGGGCCTGAATGCAGTGAGTATTCCCAAATATGATTATAAATGATGGCTTCCACTCTAAACATTTGCTTTATGAATTCTATTTAATTCAACTTAGGGGCAAAAATTCTAAATGTGCTGCAAATAAAAGCTGGGTGTTTGGATTGTGAATGAACATTATTTTTCTCTTGGTAGAGAATAATCTAATTTTGGTCTTCCTAAAGGTCAGTAAGATCCCTGACTGGTGAAGATAAAGATAGTTCCTGTCATGCTTTAAGGGTAATTTTATCTTTTATATATCCTTCTCCCAGAGCAAACCAGAAAAGTCTGGGTGCCCTTGCACAGTTTGAATATTCACTGAGTATGAAAATGATAACACAAAATAATTTTATATATAGAAAAAATTTAGTGCAATATTGAGGTAGAAAATCAGGCTTGCTGCAATATAATGCTATATTTTAACAGAGGAGGAAGTTTTCAATTTGTGCAATTCCAGTCCCATCCATTGCCTATATGTAACAGAATTAGCCCAAATACAAATCTGTTTGTATTATTTTTATTTTTTTGTGTTATGAAGCCATTTGCATGTTTAAGACAAGTCCAAGGAATTAGCAATGCAGAGACAGACTCTCAGGGAGTAGAGAAAGAAAAGAGTTGGCAGGAGCTATATTTCAAAAAGTGTGATACCCCCAGCTGCACATGGAAACATGCTTGCAGTATCCTATGGTTTGTAATTACTCTATACATCTCACCTGCCACATCTGTGTCAGGTGTAAATAAAATTCACGTAAAATATAGTCACAGTGCTGTCTCAACAAATAAGGGCCTTTGTAAACAAGACACATAAAGACAGGGAAACTGAGTAAGATGTCCAGATGTCTAGATAAATACCAGAAGTCTAAAAACAAGGTGGGGCTAGAATGGTATGGGAATAGAAAGAATCTGAAAACTGATGGGTAAAGCACCCTCTAGAGAATACCCTAACAGCAGGGCAAAATTGATTGATAAATGGCAGAAGAAGAAAGACTGATGCAAGGGAAAAAGCAAACAAGTGCTGTTAAACAAAGTGGCTTTGTGAGACCCTTTCTAAGAACTCCTGTAATGCTGACAACCATAACGGTAATTGTAACTTTTCTAGGAGCAAAAAACCTTTTGTAACTCCTGTTAGAATTCAGGCTTCACAAAGAGATGCTAGAATTTTATGTGACACTGTTGAAAAGAAATGAAGGAAAGGCTGGGATTGGGAATTACAAATGAAATACAAAGGTGTACTAAGTTTGGACCTTGTCATTCAGTGTATTTGTTTGTCTGGAAAAGAAGATATTCAATGAGGTGATAGGTTTCCTGATAACATTTTTCTGGGTATTAAAATTCAGAGCCAGATGAAGAGAGTTAGGAAAGAGTCTCCTGATATTACTGAGTGGCTGGGTGATAAAGTGGTGAGTGAAATCCAGTGCTGATGAATGCAAAGTAATGCACCTGGAGAAAAACAAGCCTAAGTGTGTATACACAGTGATAGCTTCTAAATTAGCTATTACCACTCAGAGGAGAAATTTTTATTATGGATAATTGTATGAAAACATCTCACAACAACAAAGTGTTCTGTGCCAAACAAATAAGAAAGCTAGAAATTATTAATATAAAGAATAAAGAACAAATCAGGAAACATTATTATGTTGTTGTGTACATTTATGGCCCTCCCGAATCCCGAACACTATGGGTAGATCTGGCTGTCCTCATCAGCACCTTTTCAAAAAAGGTCTGGTAAAGCTAAGCAAAGGTTCAGACAATCACCAGAGTTATGTTCAAAGCTATTGAGTGAATCAAGATTTTTAAACTTTGTGATGACTGAGAGCAGAAAAGAGAAAAAAGCTCCACTGAAGAAATAATAAATGAGCTTAAGACTAGGAATAAGGAACAAATAATTACCATTTCTAATAATACAAAAGGGACCTTGAGTAAGGTGATGGACAGTGTGTTGCAAACAAGTTACCCCAAGCACCATTGATGCTATTGCCACAGAATAGTCTTGAGGCAGAAGTTATAGCTTAATTAGACTAATTAATGGAAGAAGGACATAAAATAGAAATTCAGTTTCTAGTTTAGGACACTCCTTCAGGTTTCTAGAAACAGGGAGTGTCTAGTATAATGCTTTATTTTCTCATTATGAAATGTATCCCTACTGAAAAGGATCACAGATTCACTGTGTGAAAAGGACCTCAGGAGGTCTTTACCCAGCCTCCTCCTCACAGCAGGGCCTGGTGAAGGATCAAACCTGCTTGTTCAGCACTTTGAAAAACCTTCAAGGATAGATCTAGATCAACCTGTCTGTTCAACTTACTCTACTGCCTTATGGTGAAAAAGTTTTCCATCATATTTGGACTCAACCACTCTTATTTTGATTTATGACCTTGGTCTCATCCTCCCACCATGCACTAATGCAAAGAATTCATTTCCATTTCCTCAGCACCTTCCCCATAGGCACAGGGGCTGCAGCTGGGTTCCTTCAAAGCCATCTCTTCTCCAGACTGAAAAAACCCAGCTCTCTCAGCATCTCTATACAGAGCAAGTGCTCTGGGCCTCAGCATCTTTGTGAAACTCTTGGCTGAACTAATTCCAGCATAACAATGTTTTTCCTTGAACTTCTTAAAGCCTTTTGCTAAGTTCAGAGACCTGGGAGACATCAATGAAAGCTAAGGTAAATATGCCATTGAGGACATTTCTCATATTCTCTGAATGGGTTCATTAAGATATTCAACATGAAGAATTAATATTTGACAACACATTTACTTATTTGAATAAATTACAAGGGATTTGATTAGGCAGAGAGATACAGCAATGTACTAAAATGGCATTGCAACACTCTACACTGTGCAGAATATAACACTTGCAATATATACTTGGAACATGATGCAAATGTGATTCCCATTGCCTGTCTGTATATGCACACCATCACAATGCTTTTTTTCTCCATTACCAGGAAGGAATAGGCAGCTTGAAGCCAGCAGTAGTCTGTTGCTCTCTTCAAAGTTAATTTGGTTGTTCAGCTTTTATACTCCCTCTTGGACTGAGCCACATTTACACTTCCCACTTGCTGATCTGTCTAACTTGAGAAAACTTTCAAACTCCTAATTAAGTCTGGGAAATTGCTAAGATTAAAAAAGCCATGTACACAACCAGTTGATTCCTCAACTGATTTATCTAAACTATTTACCTAAAAAAGGTCTGGTCCTCTTTGTGTTAAGTTAAACTATCTTTGCAGAAGCTGTGGTAGCTCCCTACATTCTCCTTTGAGCTTCACAAACACATCACCTGTATCCATTTCCACTGATTCAGGTGTAAGAGATCGTTGGTTGGTCACAACTTTATCTGCGCCTGCTGTCACTGTATGACCTGTTTCTTTCAGAAACAACCCATATCATCTTTGTTCCAAAGTTTTTATTTCTGAAGTTTTCATTCCAAATGATCCCCCTTACCGGCTCTTTGGTAATCCAAAATCAACTCTTCTGAAAACCATAGTCTGTGCTCTGTTTTCTGAATAACAAATGCAGCTCTTCACCACTCTGGCTGGCCCACACAGTGCCTGTACCAAGGAACAATTCTTAACTTCTAGAAATTCCATGGATTGCTTGCATACTGCTATTTTGTCTTTCAGTGGGTGTCAGTGAGGTTAAAGCCCCTATTAAGGAATAGTCTATGATCTGTAGACTTCCTTGAGTTGCTTAGAGATTTTCTTTTTAATGAGAAGCATTGTTGCTGTCTCATCTGTGCTGTGTCTGCAGCACTGTCCCACCATGATGACACCTCCACTGATTTCTCTGATTCTGACCCTTGAACGCTTGCCCAGCCTGTTGCCAATCTCCACATCTGAGCTGCTGCTTCACAGAGGAATACTTCCCTTCTCGCCTGAGAGCTATCCCATCACAATTTGGTTATTCCTGCAATGTCATAGTTTTCTGACTGTATGTGGTGCTTCAGTTCCTCCTTCCCATTTGTGTACTTAACGCTTGAGGTGGGTGTCTCTTAATCTTGTTTTATCATTCTTGTTATTCCATCACTCTGAATCTTTTGCTTTCCAAGCAAATAATTTCACTGATTTATCCCCTGTCTAAGACAGAGTATGAACTAGAAAGACCTTTCATATATTCTAGGAAGTCAATTAATACATTCTTACATTATTCACCATGACTAACTACTTTTTTCTTTTTTCTCTATGAGACTATATCTCCTGCTTCAGGTCCTTCTCCCTGATTGTTTGCCCTAGAAATGTGCTCAAATCAGAATGTATGCTAAGGCTGAAAATGATCCTTATTTATTTCATAAATTCAGATTTGGGCCAAATGCAGCCTAACTCTCCCTTTACTCCAAAAAGAGCATATGGTACATCTTGTAAATGGTTCATATTTAATTATAGACCCCCCTTATATTTTACAACCACAGTTATTAAAACATCAGTCTACAGAAAGTATTATAAACCAGATTAAATGTGTAATTTCAATACTAAATAAATCCCTTGATTCTTCTGAAATAATAATCTGTCTCTGAGTGAGGTTTGGGAGGAGATTGGGTTGTCTATAATGCACTGAAGCATAGATTAACTGGTACCTAAAATTAAAACTACCTCATACAGTAGCTGTACAGAAAAACTGTAAAATATTCTAGTCAAGGGAAATAGAAACATATCATCTTTTATGGCATTCACTGAATATTTATTAAAAATATGCTTCTTTTCCTCTACTAATGTCATGCAAAAGAGTAGTTTCTGTAAAATGTACTTTTCCTCTATTTCCCTCTTCTGTGAAAACTGCCAACAATGCAAACCATATCTCATGGCAGCCCTGTTGGTTCAAACAATTTGTCATAGCCTGACTCTTCACAAGAAGAGGAAATCAGATTATGGTGACTAATGAAAGAAACTCAGTATTGGTGCATAAGGTTCTATTCTGCATCTCAGAGAGCCAATGTTATGCAACATTTAAAGACAGCTTAGTGGTGATGAAAGTTGCTATCTGAGAAAAGGAATGGAGCACAGGTGTTGCATGGCAAACAGCTGGGCCCATATCTCAGCCCTAGCTGTATCCAGGGATAAAAGCTCCATTAGTGAACAGGTAAGTTACTCATCTACGTATGCAATCTTTGTTTTCCATTGGGCAAAGTTGTTTTTTTGTCTTATGTAATGCACTGAGAAGAGAGAATTCTGTATCTTTACACAATGCAAAGTCCTCTCCATACTCCATGACCCAATTTCACAGCAAGGTCACCTGAGCCTTCTAAGCCTTAGCTGTTGTGTGGGGAGCAGGGAGAAGGGTAAAGGCTGGGGACCCATGACTTACTTAGATGCTGTGCCACCTTGTAGGATCTTACAGCCTGTAATAATATCCCTTCTTATCAGACTACTCCAGATGCTCTGGGCTCACTTCTTACTATCCTACCTATCCTATCATGAACTGAAGCAGGAAAACTTGAGAGGTGCTGCTAATAGGCCTGGTAAAATTAGTAACAAGGTTAACATTAACTGTGGTGACAGAAGTGAGTAACTGTGTCCCTGAGGAAAACAAAGAACTCTTGTAGCTCTGCATACAGTCTTAGAAAATTCCTTGCACACAAATGTTTCTGCAAGTACAGATACAGGATCCACAGTCTTCAAAAAAACCCAAATAGATCAGATTTGAATGGTCAAAGTGACTAACAACACATGCAGATATTTATTCTCTGCTGCACTGGCTCTGTCTGGGGTGGAGTCACTTCCCCCATCGCAGTAGCTATGGTGCTGTCCTTGTACTTTTACCCAGAAAGCTGTTGGTAAGAGAGCAGTGTTTTGGCTACTGCTGAGCAGCAATGCCCCAGCATCAAGATTGTCTCTCCAAATTCACCTCCCTTCAAAAGCCAGTAGGCTGTGCCTGAGCAAGAGATTCAGAGGAGAAATAATCAGGACAGCTGACCTAAGCTGACCAAAGGGATATTCCATACCATATGATGTGTGCTGAACAATAAAATCTAAGAGAAAGGAGAAGGGGAGGGGATGTTTGTTCTTAAGCCTTCTGAAGTAACCACTATGTGTACTGAGGCCCTGCTTCCTGGGAAATGGCTGAACATGGTCTCCTAATGGGAAGTAGAGAACAAATATTTTTGTTTTCCTTTGCTTTCCTTCATTAAACTGCTTTTCTCTTGATCTACCCAAAACCTCTTTTTGCTCCCCCATCCTATTCTCTCCTCTCCCATCCTGCTGAGAAGAGTCATAGAGAGGCTTGGTGGGCCAGAAAAGGTGAATCCACCACATCTGAGCTTCTGCTCAGTATGGAAAGTAAGCGGCTTAGACTGAATTTTCACCTTGCCCTGCAGTCGCTTGATGGTGTTTTTTTTGTCCTTTGCCTGGTTGGGGCAGAGGTGATGGTGAATTAAATAGTTAAATTTTTTTCTGTAATTGGATGGACAATTTCAAGATGGAGAGGAATGTGCCTCTGTTAAGTTTGAGAACCAAAGCTAATGGAATCTTGCTGAGCTAACTGGTGCTGCTGGACCTTTTGTCAAGCTACAGCTGAAGGTTTTCCCACTGCTCTCAGGGAAGTGCCAGTCTTTGGTCGTCTGCTACTGCACTGCAATGAGTTCTATTTCACCTCTGCCCAGTATATTCAGAATACTGGCAGGACAACTTGGCCCTAAATGTAGGAACATCAGGTGCTGGAGCTCTGGCTAGGGCCCCTCAGCACTGCCAGCATCACGAGCATTCCTCAAAAATACTTGGCCAATAGGAAAAACATATCCCAGGCAGCTCCCAAGACATTCCTTTGCTAATATGGGAGTAACAGAAGGAAAGAGTTATTTTTAAATTAAAAGACAAAAGTCACCTTAAGAGTTTTGGAACTGTAGAAAGTAGATTGGAGAGAAATAAATTGTAGACTCAAAGCTCAATGATTCTAGGTGAGGATTTATAATACTGTTTTGATAAATAAATTAGCCTAGGTAGGTATGCAAATTTAGACTTGGACCATGAAAATCCTTTAATTTATTTCTAAGGCATTCTGAATATAGAACAAATATGACATACGCAAATACAATGAAAGCTTCTCTTAACTCTCTTTCCTTTCTGTTAAAAGATTTTTTATTAGGCAGAATCCAGAAATCGTGACATGGAAAGCAAAACATATGATAGCTATTATGGCAAAAAACCAAAGGGAAAATGCTATAACTTTGAAATCACATTCTTTAGCATTCAGTGTAGACCTCCCTGATGTTGTTCCATGTTGTGGCCATCATAATCTGCATGTTTCTTTATGCTCTGAATATGCTACCTGTATGCATAATTCAAGTTTCATGATTGCTTATTTAGAAATGTATGCTAAGCCTGATTAAGACCATAATAATTCCACAGAAAAATTAAAATTTGGACATGTCCAGAAAGCAGAATTTTCAACTTGGTAGGATACTCTGGGATTTTCTAATTCAAGACTGTTTGCAAACAGGTCAAAAAGTCTACCTTTTTGGGTATAGAAATTCTGACCCCTTTGATTTTGGAATCAGTTCTACTGCTGAAACAATTTCTTTCAATGTTTAAAATCTATTTCATGTTATTTTAGAAAAGAATATTGTTAAATATAATGTACAGTACAATACAGGATGAATAACATATGAGAGACAAAACATGAAACTTTAAACTGGGCAATTAATTTTAACTTTGCTTTGATTTAATTATTGCTATTAAATTTGAGTGAAGCTGATTAAATCCCAGGAGATTTCCAGTCACTTACATGGTACTCTCTTGTGAAAATGGCTCTGTTTAAAGTTTTTTGCTAGCTCTAATCACTGAAAGTTACCTCTCTTTCTGTATTGCAGTCTAGGGAAATGACCTTATTTCTTTTTTCCCTTGACAGTCCCAAAACAGTTGACAGCAGAAATGACAAAGGTACTGACAGAAGCATTTTTTTCTTCTTCATTTTGATGTTGTGGATCGATGTCCATTCCACCAGCAGCCTCCAAACCACAGATCACGTAGTGCGTGACTTCCAAGTCAACAAGAGATATTTACAGGTTAGCAAATGTGTTCATTTCCCTTTGGCAATTCAGTGGGGATTCTAGCCATCTGATTCAGAGAAGCACATATGGTAAATACTTAATGGAATATAAATCTTGAGAGCATACCTTGAAATTAAATGAGATTTTCAATGGGACTCACATTCCTGTTTTACAAAGGTCCTTTTGAGAATTATATTTCTTGTAAGCCTCTGACAGTTATTTATGATCTTGGGCATACATATACTCAAATGTTTAACCTATCCCATCTGTGTTAAATCTAGTTTTATACCAGGATACCAATGTTACCTGCTCACTGACCTACAGAAATAATTAAATTGCCTTTATTCTTCCTGGATTTTATTACTTGACCTTATTACAGACAACAAGATATGTATGAAGATGTATTTTTATTATTTTTGTGGCATTATTGTATGCTTTAAAAATATTTTAAAAGATGCTAGACTGCATTTACACTCTCCTTAATACCACTGAACGGCAAGGAATTAATTCTGGAAGATAATTTTTATGGATTTGCTTTAACCATGCAGCATATCTCAGGCTTTTATATTTCCTTAATATATTCTAAAAGTACATTTGTCACCAGGGTGTCTGAAACTTTTACAGACTGGGAAGTGCCAAAATGCCCTTTCTTCTCATAAGTTTGAATTAGTTTAGCCAGTGAAGCCACCCAGACTGAAACAGTTAAAAAATAGTCCCGACCAGTGGAGACTAATAGCAGAGTGAAGATGGCTTTCCTCTTTTACACTGGAGTTGTGGAAACAGGAGCAAAATTTCACTTGTAAGAACTCATTAGGGAACAAAGACAAACCTTTCAGACAGCTGCTTGCTCCTCAGATGTCAGCGTTGGACAAAGTAGTTGTGCTCCCTGTGCTGTTTGCTGCTGTTGCTTTTTTTGAAGTTACTGCCCTCACAATATTGCAGCATAGTGGTTAATGGACAGGCTTCCTGTTATGACTCTGGCAAAACCAGGTGGGCTAGCTAAAAGTTCTGGTTATGGGTTTGGTTGTGGTGGGGCTTTTTTTGTGTGTTTGTTGGTTGGTTTTGCTTGTTTTTCCCCTTGTTGTTTCGCTTTAAATTATACCAGAGTTAATGTGCTTCCTTAATAGACATCTGTAGTGAAAAATGCCCGAGTCCAAATTTGTTTCAGGCATTGAGAAAGATAAAGCATCAAGGAATTTTTAGATGATACAAAATCACTCTATTGCATTTAATAGGTGCAACACTAGAAACCATCTCCTTATTTGATGACCTTGCGTGTCATTAAATGAGCACTACACTGTATGTGGCATATTTATGTCTGACGATAACCTAGCATATGTACTTAAAGAAAAATGCTTTAATTTTTAACAACGTTTGAAGGTTATTTTCACAACAGACTGAGACAAAAATGAAAAAGATATGTTGCCAGTCAGGACTGACATTGCGACAGGTATGTGTGAAGCTAACAGGGTAAAGATCTGAACACAGGTCTCTTCTCTCTGATCAGAATCAAATATTTTTCTTCTTAATCCCTCTACATTTAGATGAGCAGGATCTCAGAAGATATGCTGCCCATGTCACCAGTTCAGCATCTGGTATTACTGAATACTGTGGGCTCTATCAAGTGTTTAAACCTTGATTTTTTTAACCAGTTGCATTGGAGGAATCATGCCTGATAAAACACCTGAGAATAACATTTTAACAGAACATTTTTCCAGTCTTCCCAGTACAAATATATGGAAATTATTATAAAAAATTAAGTAAGACGCAATTTTTCACCTATTTGTTTATTCTTGCTCTGTACCCTCAGTAGCCTCCTAGCTACTGGGAAATAATCTTTCTTTCCCGTATCCTACTCATTCTTTAGATAAACTATTAAGTTCTCTTTCTGAAATTAATGTGAGCATTGATTGTTAGTTCAAATGAAACAAAATAAATAAGCTCATCCAGAACCTAATGTTCCTCTAGGTTTTTTATGCTTAAACTCCTTGTAAATGAATACATGTTCCCTGGCCTGCAGAGAGGGGATTCTTAGAATGGTTGTTGGGCATCCCCGTTGGATGATGAAATATGGGTTCAAATTAGAGAAAACAAAACAATGAGGATAGCTTGATATCTGACACTACTAGTTGACTGTTATTTTGGCGATATGTGCCTTTGCAACACTGCTTTTTATACTGTTACATTTTGAGACATATTCCCTAATTGAATATTTCTTGATACTTTCCTCCAGAAAGAATAAAATTGGATAAACTAGCATTTGTATTAAAAACAATGGCACTGAACAATTCCCAGCAAAATAGATTTCTAATTAATTCAGTTACAAATCAGGACAAAATAAGCTTTCCATGTGTGTAATAGCAGCATTTTTTCACCACCTGAATGATAAATTTTTTATGAGAAATTACTTTTTCCACCATCCTAAATTAAATGTTTGTTTTTTTTTTTTTAATTCCACACTTTTACTTCTTCCTTTTGTATCTTTATCAATTGTGCAAATGCATCCCTTTGCAATTACAATGCTTTTAGCTCCTCCTTGACTCCCATGGGACGGTCAATTTTTAAAACAGTAGTAGGATTACATGAGAACAGCAGAAGAAACACACGCTGTCTACAAATCTATAACTTTTGATGCTCTACTTGTTTTACCAGAAGTGGTAATAGAATCCTTCAACTTGTCATTCTGATCACAGTTAAGCTGGTGTTTGCTGCGAGCATACTGAGGCTCTCTTGGTGTTTTTTTCAGGGACTGACTTTAAAAAGTTAGCAAAATTACTTTTAATTAACTGTTGTTTTATTTAATATTTCCCCTTGAATACTTTCCAAGACCTCCTCTAATCTTTCCTCTCAGAAATTCTCCTTATTTGTTACTTTTTCTTGAACAGCAATTTTAAAATTAAATTATTTTTTTAAAAATTTTATTAAAAAAAAACAAAAACAAAAACATTTCAGACCTTTCTTCAATTTCCTTCCAGTTTCTGACTGGTTTAATGGTGGATTGATTTTCAAGAAAATGAAACATATTTTTATAATAGAGGTCTAAGAATGATAACTACAATACTTTAGATTCATGTGATCTAATTTCATGTGAGAATATATTCTTAGCATCACTGTCACATTTTCACACTGAATTTCAGGAATACAGCATCCTTAAAAATGAAAAGTCTAATATGAAAATCTTACCATACTACCCCTACTGCTTTTAATTTAATAATTGTTTATAACATATAATATTTTTTCAAGATTCATAGTTTCTGAAGTTACTGTGTCAGATTTTTCTTGATCAATTCAACATGTTTTTAGAGGACAGTTTGGAACATATAGGTTCATTCTTAGTTTTGGATGACTCTTATGTACTTCTTGACAGTAAAACCTGACAGTAAAAATGTTGTAGGAATGTTTTCTTAAGGGTTTCTCCTATGTTTTTTCCAAAACGTAAAGGACAAAATATTGCACCTTTTTTTTTTAACAAGGTGATTTAATTTTCTAACAATTACACCCATTTTTTGACTTCTCATTTTGAATTTTAGCAATTTATAATACTTTACTTTTGCATAAAATCACAGGTGAAAATTACACGGAAAATTAAAAGAGAATGAGAAAATAATAAATATGTCTCCAACACAAATTCAAATTATCAACTACAGGGAAGTAGATATAGTGCATAGATAGTTGATCTATGCAATTTCGAAAGTGAACACCAACATACCTGTCTAAATTGAAGCGGTAACAGCAGCAGTCATAAAGGTGAAGAGAGAGAAAACATAACATTTAATATTGCAAGATTGCAGCCATATGACATACACAGGGACAGGCAGCTTAGTTCCATAAAATCCTCTACTACATCACAATCTCTAAATCAGAGATTGATTTGAAAGTCAGACAGGGAAGGCCTCTGACTAATCAATCAGTTAAACAAAGAAAACAACTTTGTTTTGCTCATGTTTGTGCCCCTTTATATTTGCATTTTGAAGTAAGAGATGGAAAAAGATTTATTAAGTTCTTGTGTAAGCTTTTGGTGGTTTATTTTTTAAAATGCAATTTAGTTTTAGAGAAGTATTTGTGCCAGAGGTTTTAAAGAAGTATCTGTGCTATTAGAGGGATACATCATGAGTTTTCTGACTAATCATAAATAATTAACACAGCTGAAAGAGTGAAGATCAAGTAATCAATATGTGAAGAAAACAACAGTCAGTTTATTCAAAATCAAGAAAATCTGCAAAAGTGAATTTGAAGAAATGATGATCTATTCATGGATGTTCAGGGACAAAGAAAAGAGATAAACTTCCTCATATAAATTATTCATGATCAATTATTTGCTCTGCTTCAGTCTGAGTACATCTTGTGACAAAATTAGATTTTAATCACATATTTCTTTAGACCCCAAATGAGGCATTCAGCATTCAGGGATAGTAAAATCTTTGGCTTCTTGGAGATTAGGGGCTGATTCTTCAGCACTGAAGTCACTGGGACTATTTTTAACTGATTTCAATTAGACTAGGGTCAAACTATTGGGATTTCATAGTTCACTCACTGTGTTCCACTAAATTTGCACCAGTTAAATTTTTATTTTTCCTCCAATTGAGTTTCTCATGTTTTAAAGAAGAGGGTACACAAGAAACTAGAGCACTGAAACCATAAAGGGGAAAACTTTTCCTTTTGCTGGGACAGTGTTAATAGGCTTCAAAGTAGCTGCTATGGGACTATGTTTTAGATTTGCACTGAAAGTGTTGTTGATAATACGCAGATGTTATTGCTAAGCAGTGCTTACATAGAGCCTGTCTGCTTCTCGTACAACCCCTGCCAATGAGGGGGTTGTAGGCAAAATCTGGGAGGGGACATAGCCAGGACAGCTGACCTAAAATGATAAGTAAGGTTTATATATAACTAATAAAGGGAAATTCCATAATGTATAACATCATGCTCAATCTATAAAAGTAGGGGGAATGTAAGAAGAGGAGAACACTTTTAGTGGTAGCATTTGTCTTCGTGAATCACCATTGCATATGACAGGGCCCTATACATGGCTGAACACCTGCCTGCCCTTGGGAAGCAGTAAATTAATTCTTTATTTTGCTTTGCTTCTGTGTGCAGCTTTTGCTTTACCTACTAAAGTATCTTTATCTCAGTTCCATGAGTTTTCTCACTTCTATCTTTCCAGTTCTCTTCCCCATGCCATTGCTGGGGGAGTGAGTGAGCAGCTGTGTGTGCCTGAGTTGCTGGCTGGGCTTAAACAACTACAATTAGCTGCACTGCTTATTCATCAGCTGGTTTACAACATGAACTACATGGGCAGGTTCTTCAGCATTCAGAAGTTAGTGACACACCCTTGACTACTGTAGGGTGATAGTAGTTTCCATGAGTTCATGTTCTGAAATCAACTGTTATTTTCTTGATTTCTTACTTTTTTGTCATTTAAACATAATTGACTGGAGAGGAAGTCAAATTGGTCAGTGGAATCTCATATCATCTTTCTTCCAAATTTAGAGAAGAGTAGCCAATTGCAGTAGATTTGATGGGCTTTAATTCAAATGCTGTCTTTTTCAAGACCTTCATGATGAATAGTGAAGCTGGGAGGGCTAATCCAAGCATTGGTTTATTCCTGGCCAGTATATACACAGTGCACTTATCTGCTGCTCTTTTCCAATGCAGGCAGTTATTTTGCCTATGTCAAACTTTCACACAGATGTAGAGGAAAAAACATATTTCCTTCATCAGAGGAACACAGGTTGACTTTCAGTAGACATTTGACAAGTTGTTGGGAAGTTACAAAGAGAAGAGGAATATGCCCATCTCCTCTGCAATTGCTTTTTGAAAGGGCTATCTTTTGAAGGTAATGTTGCCATTTAGTGAATATTACACATTGAAGCTTCTTCTGTGATAGTGATTCTTTTTTTTCTCCAGGATTTTCTACTGAATGAATCTTACTGTGTTATTTATTTAGGACATAGGCGCCACAACAGAGAGAACAATGTTGCTATGGACCTTGTGTTAGAGATAGAAATGAGATGAGACACTTGTTTCTTCATGCAGAATAGCCTAACCCTGGCTGTCCTCCTCAGAGCACAGCCAGCAGACTCTACCCCCAGCATACTTCAACCCCTTTGACCAGCTAACCCACTCTTTTATAACAGCCATTCTTACTGGAAACAGCTGTGACCTATTAAGGGCAAGGCTGTTCATCTTCTTTGGTAATTAGTACAGCTGCAACTCATCAGGGGTGAGGTTGCTTGCAATCCATTTTTCTACAGAACAATATAAATATCTATATGGATATAAACTGCATGAACAATTAACAACAGAAATATCAAATCCTACATGTACTACAGGTCTAAAATGGCCCTGAATTGTAGTTTCTTTTTGGAAACACTCTTATCAACTGTTAAAATGTCAGTCAGTTCTATGCTTAGAAACATGAAAGTTTCTATGATTAGAATCATGGATGTTTGCAAATTTTTTTATAGTTTGAATAATGATATTTTAAAGTGTATTTTAATTTAGATATTCTAGTTGCTAGGAAGTTATAGCTCATGCTAGGCATTATTTATCACTCACTTTTACCTTGTCACCTTCCAGGTATACACTAAATAATTTTTCACTGACTTAAGCTAACCTTCCAAACCTCAGCACAGTTTCAAATGCAAATGCATATGTATACACATTTATATACATACATACATATAGAAATATTAATATATAAATTTATGTGTAAATATATTCAGGCATACATATAAACATGCTTTTTCACAGAACCATGGAATGGTTAAGGTTGAAAAAAATCACTGGAGGTTATCTATTTCAGCCACATTGCTCAAGAAGGGTTCCCTAGACCATGTTACTCAAGATTGTGTCCAAATACTTTTTGAATACCTCTAGTGTGGGAGTCTCCACAATACCTCTGAGCAACCTATTCCAGTGCTCAGTCACCCTCACAGTAAAGTTCTTCCTCATGTTCAGGTGAAACTTGCTGTCTTCTCATTTCTACCCACTGCCTCTTGTCCTACTGCTTGGCTCCACTGAGAGGAGCCTGACTCCATTCCCTTGGCAGCCTCCCTTCAGATACTTGCAGACATTGATGAGTTCCCCTCTCAGTCATCTCTTCTTGAGAATGAACAGGCCCAGCTCCCTCAGCCTTTCCTCATCAGAGAGGTCCCTAAATCATCTTGGTACCTTTCACTGGACCTGCTTCAGGAGTTCCATGTCTCTCTTGTACTGGGGACAAAGCACTCCAGATGTGGCCTCACCAGGGCTGAGCAAAAGGGCGGTATCACCTCCCTCATCCTTTTTCCATATCTATGTGGAAAATAGAATATGATACCCACCAAAGTATTATTTAAGCTTTATTCAGATTACTAAATAAAGACAGAAGTAAAGAAATTCAGATTAGGTAGATCTGCAACTGAAGATTTTCCTTAAAGTGAACTCTTTAAAAGAGTTGCATTGCTTAGTTTTGAGCCCAAAGGAGAACTCTAATATCTGGTGTGCTTGATGAACTCAGTGAATCACAGTTTTGTATTTTGCATTTCTCTAAAGGCTTGTTTACTACATAATATTAAATCTTGCTGTAACAATGGTTACTATTTTGTTCAGAAGCTATTTTGTGACAGACATTAATAGACTGTTTAGATATCAGTTTCTTAATTTTCACAAATTTTCTCAATATTGAAAGCCTGGCATTATCCCAATATAAGTGCTGAGCTGAAGTACATTGGAATTGTTCCTAATAATTAAGCACTAATTTTGGGAAATCCACTTTCTGTTGTCTCTGCTCATTTTACAGAGTTATGTGTGTGGTGTGGTCTTTTTCCTGCTCAGACCATGCTGTGCCTCCTGCTGATTGAAGGTGCTCTCAAAACTTTAGGAAATCAGAATCCAAATCCAAAGCTAAAAAAGCAAACATGGGTTGAAATTAATTTCAACTTTGCTTTTTAAGCCATTTAATCTGAAGTAACTGTTA
Organism: Pyrgilauda ruficollis; assembly: GCF_017590135.1. Classification (NCBI taxonomy): domain Eukaryota; kingdom Metazoa; phylum Chordata; class Aves; order Passeriformes; family Passeridae; genus Pyrgilauda; species Pyrgilauda ruficollis. Next base: position 3,457,568 of record NW_024525490.1, on the reverse strand, counting down.
AAGCTGCTTCTTTCTCCAGCTAATGGAGTGACTGGCAGCTCAAGAGAGCCATTTCCTCCACCTGTTACAGGAGAGCTTTAGAAAAGGGTAAACTGCCTTCTGTAGATGCCTCTCCACACTGGCAGAAAAAACCTGCCCTATTTGTAGCTAGGTAAGATGAATTTCAGTCTTTGGGAGGGCCAAGGAAAGAGGCCTAAAGGTTAGGTGTTTGGTTCTAAATTAGTTTGCTGTGGTTAGGAATGACAAGAACTTCCAGAGGTGATTTCTGTCATTCGAAGTCCTTAGAGGCATTTTAAGAATCACCTTCTAAAAATGCCTGTCTCCTTCTGTTGACTACATACACTTAAAACAATGATGAAATCAAATATTTACTGGTGTTCCTTGGTATCTGTGGCTGTAACGATTTATTTATCACTCAGTAATTCTGACAAAGAAATGAAATGCATCCCCTCCTTCCCAGCACAATACAGTTTGGAGAAATTTTTTTCTTATTCAACCTTCATTGCAGCAGTTAATAAATTCAGAGTGCTTATGCTGCTCACCACAATTTAAGGATTTGCATGTGTGTAGAATTTTCTGAGGTAATTTTTAAAAACACAAAAAAAACCCAAAAAAAAAAACAGACCAAAAAACCATACAGGTTTGTTTGGAATGAATGTGTGGTTTATTCTGGTGGTTTTTTTTTTTTTTTTTTTTATGTTTAATTCAGGTTTTTTGTCACTGTAATGCTCTGTGATGAACATTGCCTGAACAGTAACACCTCACAGACAAGTGTTAGGGATGGCACCAGTGACTGAAATGAAAGCCCATTTCTGTTTAATCTGAGCACAAATTAAGTAGATTTATTCTTTAATTTCCACACTGGTATTTAATAATTATTTGTAGCTATATTGTCTACTTTGTATGTTGTAACTACCAATATTTACTTGCATTTCATCTGGCTTACCTTGGGGATGATTTCAAAGTATTTTGACAAAGAAAGAGACTTCACAAAGGTTGGTAATCTATGTACCCAGGAATTTATTTCTTCAAGACAATCTAGGCATATTCTGCAGGGTATAAAATGTATAACAGGAAGAGCTGCAGGGGAATTGTCAGAGATCATGCAGAGAGCTTGCTTCAGAAAAGTCAGAAGGAAAAATGGCTAACAGCTCTCTTCGATTATGCAGGAAGCTACTCAGAAGAATTTCTGAACTGAAATGGTTTCACCAGGGAATTTGTTGCATTGGTATGGTGGTCAGTACAGCTAAGGTTCCACAATGTGACACATTCACCTTACCCACCTAGAGGCAAATATTAGCATTTGTACCACAGATTGCTACCCCTCTCCTATAACACCTATAGATTGGTTTGACCATAACTTCCCAAAACCTTACTTCCGAGTCAAACCATGACAATAGGACAACCTTATTTTGTTCTGGTTCGATGATTCCTTCATTGAGTTCAGCCACAAATTTATTAAATATCATACTTCTACTAAACTATTTATTAAATATCACACTTCTCGTAAACTGTCTGCAAAAGAGTCTTATGTTAACAGCATCCTAAACACTAATCAATCCAAAATGTGTTTTACTGAAACTTGTCAGACAGTGTAATGCTTTAGGCTGTCCTATCCCTGTATCTTAGTACTCAGAGAGACTTTCACCATATTTACATGTTAACTTGGCTCTTCAGTTGCTGTTGACTCCCTTTCTCTGTCCCTAGTTCCTTGATCCTGGCCTGCCCAGTTCCACACTCTGCTGGAGCACATCACACCAACCCAGCTTTACTGCTCACCACTCCTGGTGTCCTCACCATGTCCCAGTGTCACCTCCTGTCACCCAGCTTCCTTTCCCACCAGCATCAGCCTCTTGTCTGATCTTTTCTTCCTTGCTACTTGCAGTTCCCCCTGGAATGGTTCAAAATGACATCACACTTCAAAAATATGAGATTTTAAGTATAGAAGACAATTTTGGTTATTTCAGAGTTTGTCTCCCACTACCCTATATCCTGTATACATTTAGATCCAATGGTAGCAAATATTTCCAAGCAGAGGTATTATAAAACCAATCTAAATTAGTTAAAACTAATCTAAAATTAGTTAGAACTAATCAAAAATATTTGAAATGGGTAAGAAAAGCTTTTATTCTTAATTTTATTTTTGAGACACAGGCCAACTCCAATAATACCCTTCTGACCCCCTAGAGATTTCTTTTCCTAGGAATAGTTGGATGTGGTCAGAAATTAAATGGGTCCTTGCAAGATTGTGAAGCATCCTATTGACTCTTGAGAGACTCCTTTTTGAGCAAACCAGCACAGTGAGAGAGGAGAATTAACCCTTTCTTGGGACTGGTTTGCTCTCAGCAATCGAAATGGCTGGAGTGTTCCTGCAGCCCCTCTCTTCAAGGAAAACATAAATTTATCTTATATTATTGAAATTCAAGGATCAAAGAAGGTGCATGGTAAGGGAGTAATAAGGTGCTTTAAATACCTTCTACCTCCAACATGAAATAGCCAATGACACTTTGATATGGGTTTGCAGTGCTATCTTTATGGCTTCCATTTAGCAATTTTCTTTCAGAAGTTTATAAGACCCTGCCACAAACTACTGAAATTGCACAACCAAAGATGTGTTGCACCAAACTGTGATACAGACAGTGGAAGAAAAGTAGACTTGCTTAAACCAAGGCTTCTGCCACAGAAATTGTCTTGGTTTAAGAAAATTTACAGGGCAGAGACTCCAAAATGTGCTATCTCTCCTTTTAGTCTTAACTGCTCCCCTTTCACCAATAGGCAGAGATGTGTGTGAGAACATTTAAGTGGAAAAATAACAATTCACTAAAAAAATGAAACAGCAGCAATCAATATAATAGTAATAAGCACTAGATACATCAGTGCTGAAACCCATGGACTACCTGGGAACAAAGAGCACAAGATGGCAGATAAGCCCCCTCTCAAGATGGCAGGTGCTGTAAAAGACTGTGTGGTTCAAGGGACAAAGGCAAGATGGCAGATAAGCCCCTTTCTCCTGACAATGTGGTTGACAGAGAAGAACAGAGAGAGAGAAAAGAGGGGGAAAAAAATCAAGAGAGCAGCTGAACCTCTGCAGTAACAAAATCTCCCTCTTCCCCCAAACAACATCCAAAAGGCAGCAAGGACAAAACAGAGAAACCTTGATTCAAAAAAGCAGCCAAATGCCATTTGAACTGTTTGCTCCACACCTCTCAACAGGGTCTCTCTCCTGTCAGGACAGTTCTGTTGGCAATGGTGGCTGGAACTCGGGCAGTGGCAGGAAATAGCAGTGTTAATTTCTCTACCTTTTTGGCAGGCTGGAGCCAGTTGGTGTCAGCACTGTAGTTCTGAGTTGGCACCACGTTGCAGAGGAAAAGAAGCAGTTCTGCTGGGCTCCAAAAATGGGAGATCCTACTCCCAGTCCTGGCTTGGTGGCTGCAGACAGGTATTTGTGGAATTTGCCCACGGACAGTTTAGGATTGGGAAATGCAGTTTCTTGGAGATCTGCACCAAGCAAGGAGCTCAGAGAGACACAAAACAAAGTTTCTGCATTGGCTTGGAGAAGCAACTCTCTTAGGATCCCTGCAAGAATAGAAAGAGAAAAAGGAGACCTTACATTAGTGCTGCCCTCTCTCTTAAAGGAACCTTGGGCCAAACAGGTTCCTGACCCCTGACTCGTAAAGGAACAGTAACAATCTTGGGCAGAGCTGGTGCAGCACAGATGCAATACACAATACAATACACAGTTTTTGGGTTACCCAGAACAGAAATGTTTCTGTTTTTTCAAAGCCTCTCAGTTGTAAGTAAGCGTGTTTATAGAATTTGAATGCACGTTTTCTTCACATCAAGGTAAACAAAGAAAATTTACTTCTGCTGATAATCCTTGTATATAAGCATTTTACGGTATGAAACTTCCTAACTATTCCTTATAATTACTTAAAAACAATGACTTGGTTTTTTTACTAGCTCTTGATAAGGAGCAGAAAATATAGCAAATAAGCATAACTGAAGTTGGTAATACTATGGAACAGTATCTGCTGCGATCTAGGGATGCTAAGAACAAGCAAGTAATAAGCCAAATAAATGAAATAAGAAGTCAAAAAGTTTTGTGCAAAACCAGAAAGAATTTAGAGTAGAGAAAAAACCAAGCAAAACCAGAGAGATCAGGAAAGACTTTTCTCTATATCACCTAAGATTTCCTTACTGATTCTCAAGTTTTACTGATATGCTTTTCTCATACAACTTTAATGCTTATTTCTTGTCCAAAGTGAGTCCCCAAGTCAAGACTGCTTTGTTGAGAAAATCCTTGCATCAGCCTTCAGATGTACAAATCTGGAATCTGTTCAAATGCGTCAATAAAATTTCTGATTGTAAATGCAGAGCCTACAAGAAAAAGCTTGTAGGTATCCTAGGTATCTGGGACACAAGCAGGAAGATTATTTTCTCACTTTATTAATTCTGTGCTGGCAAGCCTTGTGGTTTTTTTTTTTTTTTTTCTGTTTCATAACTGTTGTGAATTTTCAAAAGCCCCCATCTCAGGAGTCTTACTGTCTGCAAACCCTCAGATTTTCTTTAAGTGCATTTTTTGAACAAATTCCAGTCATCAGAACTGCAGGGGAAAAAAGCAACAACAAAGCCTAAAAAAGTGATAGAGAGAACTTTCAGCATTCAAGACATTACATGGCAAATGGCATGTTCACAATGTACTTGGGGTTTTATTTCATTAATTTCATACTAAGACTTTGAAAAGACAATGTTGGCGATACCAAAGTTTGCTTTACTGAGAGTAAAAATGGAAAGATTGTGTTTGTGTGATTTAGAGAATTCTTAGCATAAGTCCATCTTGTACACACTGAATATGGGATTACTGGGTGAAGAATTTTTTTCATTTCCTTCAATTGTTTTTCTCTGTAGGGAATGATTTGGAGCACTAATAGTTTATAGTACCATTCTTTTCCTAGAACTGGAAGCACAGAATAAGGAAGTCTCACTTCCAACAATGTGAGATAGATGTGAAGGGTCTACTTTGACAATATCCATGCCTACCTTTTATTCTGTTTCCTTATAAACTTTGCTTCTGTGCTCACTGTCTTTCTCAACTTTACCTGTATAGCTATTTGCTCCACATGCTCTTATCCCCAGAACCGTGCTTTAATTTGATGATTGCAATTACTGTGTATAGACATTACGTTTTTTTTGTCACTTTCTAAACTATATCACAATTTTTTTTATTAGAAAGGCAAAGTCTCTGCTTCCCAGGCAATTGGAGCCAAACTCGGAACATTGCTTGAGGCAGAAACTGGATATAAAACAGTTTCTGCTCTTTTGTCCTTGAAACGCTTAGGGGACAAAGTGACACAAAAACAATGAATGCCCTACCTGTTCATCTGTATGACAGGGTTTGGTTTAGATAACAGAAAATTACTCTGATCTCAGTCTCAAGTGAACATTGTCAAATTAACACAAGCCACTATATCAGCTGTCAGCTTAGTCTTTGTTCCAACAAATGACAGATATTAGCAACTACTCATATTTTTTTCACACCCCAAGAGCATATGATGACATAGTATTCATACACAATGAGAAACAATGTACCACTGGGATTAGTTTCCTCTGTGCAAAACCTGTCACAGGCATGAGAAATCATTACTGATGTGGTACACAGTTGCATGAATGGGATATGTGTGCGTTGGGAGCTCAGCACAGCTTGAAAAAATTCCAGTGTGAAAAATATTCTGCTCTGTTTTCTCATTGTGACACTTAATGTGCTTCACTTGCAAGAATATACTTTGAGTGGTGCAAAAAAGCAGGAGCTTTGTTCCCTTTGGTCATTAAAGAAGCTGTGATACTTTATAAAAAATGACTTCACAAAGAATAGGAATTTATGGCCTTGTGTTCTGAAAAAATATATTTGGAAAAATTATATCCTTCCCTTTAAGACTACCACTGTAGTTTTAATTGCTCATAACATCCTTTATTTCTGGCCTTAATTATTCTTTATTGGTCTTGAACACTGCTAACTTCCATACTCTCATTCAGAAGTATCTCTGTTTCACTGGTGGGTGAAGGGATTGCCATATATATTAGGGGGATTCATTAAGTCTTTCTCTAATAGATTAAAGAATGCATTAAAATCCAATATTTCCTTGCCTGGAAGATATTAAAATATCACCTTTCAATCTTTTTTTTTTTTATAAACTACAGTGATTCCTTCAAGTCCCTTGTTAAGGCCTTTTCTTAAGCTATTGAATTATTGCAACCTCTTTTTTGTAGACACTTTCAGATGTTCCACTATCTTTTTGACAGAAGGAATACAGCAGAACCATGTCTGTGTTTTAAGAAGTCAATCACAACAGTAGCAATGGAACCCTATATCAAGTTAGTCTCAGTAATGCATCATACAGTGATAAAATCATTCCTCAAATCCCACTTCAAACTTGAGCTTTTTCTGCCATTGTGTGGCATATAGGGTCATGTTCAGGTACTAATTTGTAATAATTACTACCTAATAAACACTAATAAGTGTTTTAGAAGTCTTATCTTCCCGGGAATTATGTCTTATTCTGTAGGTATGGCCAGTGTTTCTCATTCCTCGGTCATCCTTAACCTGGAGGGTGGTGGCTTGCTGAGATACTGATTCCTCTGCGCAATTGATTTGTCCTTATTAGTTTGACACTCTGCAGTCTATGTGTCAGCCGCATATGGTGTAAATTGTAGTTTTACCAATGCATACAGGTGAAAATGTTACTTTCACATATCAATTAATGCGCACCTTCACTAGTACTGCATCTATTTAATCACGATTGCTCACCCATAGATACTTCATTAAATACGTCTGCAAGTTACTTCTGAATTAATTTAGAATGTATGTGGATGATAGGGTATAGTGCTTATTTTTTTATCAAAATGTCATGGAGTTCTAAAACAAGTATCTTATGTAAGTTTATATCTTTCAATTCCTGGACTTTTAACCAAATAATGAAGTAATACTTGTCTGATCAATAAAACCATATTAACAAAGACTAATGAAAATACAATAGTTACTAAAACAAAAGTATCTTTCAAAGTATATCACCTAAAGAAGCTTAGTCAACATGAACAGCACAATTCTCAGTAAGAACTGTATATCCTCAAACACCAAATGACTACTACTAGCAAATATGCACAAAGTAGTGCACAAAGGTAAATCTATTCTTGAGGAAACTGCAGCTCTGACAGGATGAAATGAGACTAGAGATAGACAGAAGGAGATAGATTGACAAGACTGAATTAAACATTTTGCTTCAAACACCCAATGGCTTCTAAGATTCAGGTGCCAGTAGCATTTATAAGACCTTACTAACCAATGCCTAAACCTGTAAAGGTCTATAGCTTCAAAAAAAGCTGATCCCCAAAGAGATTTATCCTGCCAGCTTTTAATTAATTGAAAGTAATAGAAGTGGTGATTGCTTCAGATTCAGGACCTTAAAAACCTCTCTGAGTCTTGGTCTCAATACTTACATTTCAACGACTTTATCTGTACATCACTAAACAAACTGGAACACTGCTGAGTATCTCAAGGTCTATCCCACTCCTGCATGTAAGAAACTTGTGTAATGAACATTTCTTATAGTACCTCATTGGAAATTCCAGGCAAAGGCCCAACCCTCCAAAAACAGTGACAAGAAATGATGATGCAGTACAGCAATGCAGAAAAGACAGATTTAGTTAATTCTGACTTTGGAGTGTTCAGTTTTCTACAAAATTTTAAGCGGACGTGCCAATGCTGGCTGGCTTTGGAGGCTGCTGGCTGGCTTTGGAGGCTGCCAAAGGATTTCAGTAATACAGGCTATAAGGTTGTTCTCAGCTATACTGCTTCCACCAAAAATTAATTATTTTGCATAGTAGAAGCACTTCAATAGAGATTAATTAAAAATTTCTCCCATGAAAAGCAAAGGGCCTTCCCATACAGGCCAGGGCTTTGTGCATTTGTACAGGCATAAGTTTAACTTGGTTTTGTAGCTTAGACAGTTTAATTGGTCTACTCACACCACACAGTATTGCAAGAACTGAATATGTACTGAAAAGAGAATAAATATTATTTTAGAAGAAAAAAAAAGTGAGTTACATGATCAACTCTAGGACAGAGTTTCTATCTGTTAATCTCAAGCAGAAGAAAGCATACCCATCTTTTCTGGAATTAAGTATATGCAGCATCTCTTCTTACAACATTTTCTGCAGATGAGCCTAAGTAGCTCCCTTCTGCAAAGTGGATTCCTTTTTGAGTTCTTCCCCTTTTATGGAGCAGTTCTATTTCCTAATTTGTGGCTGAGTTTCTAGTCACTTCTAAAGCATCTAATAGCTAGCCTTAGCTATATTTTTAATCTCTCCCTTATGAAGCTAATCTTAGCCACAACAACCTGTTATCAATCATGGACAAAACATCTCAGGTAGGGACCTAAAAAGTATTTGGTTAGAATTTCAGTGACTTTATTGACCTGAAACTAAGATTTGACAGTTTCCAACAATATTAGATCTTTTGTGTTGTCCGTCCCAGTCTCAGTTTTACTGGCAGAAGAGTGTGCTCAAGCAAAGCACAGCTCTGAGCCTCTGAGTCCCTGCTTGTTTCCAGGAATCTGAGAAAAACTGTCCAAAGTACAGACAGGTAGTAGTGGTAACAACAACAATAACATGACCATTGATATTGCTCAGTGTTATTACAAAATAATAACTGGTCGTTGTTGTTCCTTTAGTTGTGATTGTTGTAGTCATTGTTAGTGATGCCTTTCTAAAGTGCTTTGTAGTAGTGTCTTGTCTCCTGGCTAGGAGACATTCTGCTGGATGCTGTGTTTCCGTGTCATAAAAAGACATCCTTTAAAGAGCTAGAGTGAAACAGAAATGGGATAACAGACGTACACAACAACAAACATCAGAAAGCCCAAAGCGACAATGAGACATTTCTGATTAGTGTAATAATACTCACTACACACAGCATGTTCTACTTTTGTCAACTATTCCAGTAGTATTGTAGTCCTGGTAGGTTTTAATGTGCTAATAAATGTCGAATGGTATTGTTATTTTGAAGGAGACTATTTCTTTCTCCTTACCCCACAGACAATTAGTTAAGCATAAGGAATTATCACTTTGACATGGATCAACTCTTGGTCACAGTAACACATTCAGATTGAAGACCCTCCAGACTCTCAGGATCATGTGAATATCAAGGGCTGATAATGGTCAATTGTATCAACTTGACAAATTAGCAAAGGTAGTACTGAGGAAAGTCAAAAATAACTCAGACAAAATTTAAGTAGAAGTGCATAACAGTTTACAAGAAACTTGCCCTTTACACAGGATGTAGGCATACTTCCCTGTAAGCTTAATGCACAACACTTCTATAACATAATGCACCCAATTTCATGGCTTCTTCTTCTGAAAGATAGTAAATTTTATTCCATGTTCCTTTTCTTCTTGCCATGCTTAGCTGATCCTGCTTAGTACCCTCTCCTGGGAGAAGAGTTTTGCTTGCATCTCAAGGGAGGACGCATGGGCAAATGGGTTCCAATCTGCCCAAAAATGAATATTCTATTTCAGAAACACAGTTGAAGAAAAAATTCTCTGTGTGGTTTTGTTTTTCGTTTTTTATAAAATGAAATTTTAAAACTATTTTTGTGAGCTCTGAATAAATGCAAACAAACACAATTAATAGTTCTTATGGTCAGGGATTTTTCTTGCACCTAGGTTGTCTCCACACAGATGAATATTACATACATTGAAAATTCTTACTGACTTTTAAAAAATGATCTTGGAAAATATCCTTTGAAAGACTAGAGTTTATGGATTAGAAATTTCATTAAATGGAGCAAAGTAAGTGAGATGTTGCTAAGGCAAATTTAAACACTTCAGGAGAGCAGGGTAGAGGGCGTGTGTAGAAAGTTTAGGTTAACAATGAGACTAATATTACAGCATCAGAGAAAGAGATTCTGTGAAATGGGACATGCTCTTAGCATTGTGCATGGATGACAAATGCTTCAGGAGTTCTCAAAGGTCGTAAATAGCCATAAATCCATACTGTGTTTTGAAAACATGGAAAATGAGTAATTTATTATTTTGTGTTTTACTCTATTTCTCACATTGTTAAATAAAGGTTTTCTTTTGTTTTGTGTGTAGTTTTGCTGCTTGTTGGTGTTTTTTTTTTTGTTTGTTTGTTTTTACTACATTATCTTTTATATAGTATTAAATGCTTTTAAAGATCTGTGTGGAATATTTCACAGCTCTCATACAGTCCATAAATAATTAACTAGCCATTCCAAACATGCATAGGACTTCGTTCCCAGGAGATTATGACAGATGATTGTTGTGTGAATGCTCCTTGGGTCTTTTAGAGGCCTATATCTTTGACTTGTAAGAATCAACTCATGAAACCCTGACAAAGGAAATAGACTGGATTAAAAAAAAAAAAAGGAGAGGAAAAATAAAATTAAAAAAACCCCCAATGCCTATTGCTTAGGACAAATTAAAATATAGACCTTGTTGAAATTTGGCCCCACCTCTGTCATCTGGTGCCCTCAGAAAGAGTTTTACCAGGGCTATAAACACTGAGGTCTTGCTCCCTTATGTCACTTCTCCCACATATCTAGATGAAAGCAGAAATTACACCCTATTTGAAAAAAGTGTTTTCTTTGCCATGAGTACATACAAGAAAGCCATTGACATACTGAAGTGAGTCCAGTGGAGTCCCCCAGCCAAGAAGAATACAGCACACATCAGATATGGACAGGCTGAGACCTGTTTTTGTTCAGCCTGTAAATGGGAAATAGAAAGGACACCTTATTACTGCCTACACCTGAAGGACTGCAGGATGCAAGGGAGAGAGAGCCTTACAGCTGGAGGTGCACAGCTACAGGATGAGAGGCAATGGACACAAGCTGGAACATGTGATATTTTGATTCAGTATTCAAATGGAGTTTTTTATTTGTGTTTGCCTTGAATACCTACCTGAATTCCAAGCATGATCACTCCTAACTTGAAAATAATGAAAAGACATGGTTACTTACAGTACTATGTGGAGATGGATTTTGTGAGAATTTGTGAGAAATAAATTGAGAAATATCCTCTAATAGGTAAATTATAATGCAATAAAAATATCAAAGAAAGGATGTAAACCTCTGTGGTAGATGCTGAATTTATTATTCTTGGAAAAGAGTATGAACTGCAGATTTCTGAATAGTTTGCTGCATGCTTAAGATATTATTAGATAGGAATAATCCAATCAGCAACAAAGGCATGAATAATTTTCAATATCATGCTCAACAGTACATAAATCTAGCAAGCTGTGAGAAAGGACTATAGACCAGTAAAGACAGAATAAAATAGTACAAGGAGTCTTTCAAAGAGAAAATGTCTCTCACAGCCTTGTCCATTTCTAGTTTTTATCCCCTCTGTTTCTACACAGTTCTTTCAATGGAATACTTTACCCACTATCACTGTGGGTTTTCTGTTTGTTTGGTTTGATTTCTTCTTTTCAAGGGACATATGATCTCATATAATTTTTATATCTCATAGCTGCTGATGCAGATTTAGGGTCCAGCAAACCCCTAACTCAGAGTTGGATCATGAGTGGTGCATCATCCCAAGACAGTAACAAGCATCTACCATCCTCTGATATACAGTTTCTCTATTCTCCTTTTTTCCACTGAACAGGAACAATCTTCACCAACTCCTCTGAAGATTCAAACTCTGATGACTATCAGAGTCAGAAGGATATCAGAAGGATATTCCCATGGGTTTACTTAGTTCTTGCATCCTGCACTTCTCTCAAGCCTTGGCATGCACTCAACACTGTACCCAAACCCTACTTATGTCACTGTAAAGGAGCTGCCACCACAAACTTAGGTCATGTTAGGCTCAGACGAGAACAGATTTATTCCATTTGACATGTTGGCTCAAGTCTGCTTTAATGTACAAAATTTTGAGAAAAGGAAGACTGTGATTTTGGACAGGTTATTTTCCCAGATCTATTCAAAACTATTTTCAGACTTCTTTAAGTTAGGTATCTAAAAAAATTCTTTTTCCTGGAGAATAAAATACCCAGACTTTTGTCTCAGGAAAAAGACTACCATCTGATCAGGTTGTGTAAGAAATGTGTATATTTCTCTTTGATAGATATCATACCAGAAAAAGCCAACACAAATAGCTAATAGCTTATCGAATTGGTGCATTACCCTTTGAGGAAGTGCTTTTCCTGGCTACTGCAGGAGGTGAGCTACCCTTGCAGATGAATCGATGACATAATTGATTTGGCAAATCTCATTTTCCAGCCAGTCAACACTTTGTAGTCTTCTGTCCCAACATCTGAGAAAATCTCTGGCTTAAAATACTAGTCTCCACTGGAAAGTCACTGAGGTACTTGTTTTCAAAAAATACCGTGACTGTTTGAAAATTACCTTGACTGTCTTTCAGGAATATACTCTAAAATCAAGTCCTAGGGAATATGAACTATAAGTGGGTTTTGTCTTGCATTGCACACTTCCATGTTGAAAGTACAACATAGACTAATAGGCACAGAGGATGGCTGTGTTAAATGCACTCTTATATTTTTCCTGTGTTTGTGGCTTTTTCATGTAATTTGGAAATGTCTCAACCCCAGGTGTAAGCCTGAAGGCAAGATCCAATTGTTGACATCTGTTGGGGAACAGAGAGAGGGGTAATCTATAGGTTTTGAGAACTTCAGATAGAGAAGCATGCCCCTGAGGGAAGGGGTGTGCTGCCAGCTCTCATTGGCACACATAGAGGGATCCCTTCGGCATCATATGTCATCTGCATGCACGTGAGCTAACACTTTGGGCCATGGTGTCTTGGAAAAGAAGATTTTGCCATAAAATTGAGATGAGCACAACTTTTTTATTCCTGGCTTAAAAGGGATGGACAATAAAGCCATGTACAGGATTTTTAGGATGAGAGGTCTGCCAAGTTTTTGAGGCAGGAATCCTAAACAAAGGCTGACTTGCTGTAGAGCTTCTTGTGAAATGTAGCCAGAAGAGTCAAGAGAGGACAGGAAGCCTGCCTTCATATGGCTCACAACAGTAACCAAGGGCAAGGGGCAAAACCAACAGCTGTTGAGGCTGAGGTCCCCAAAACAGCAACCTTGGACAGGAGCTCTGGTGCTCCTTGCTCAGCAAAGCATTTGGATCATGCTGCTAATAGAGTCCCAGGAAACTATACATCACTTAGGAACAACAGCAGATGACTCTGAAACAGTTGGATTTCTCTGAGGCTGGGCAAAAACCTGCGAGTGGTGAATAGCCCAGAAAGGAGAGGGGCACTCTGCCAAGATACTGACAAGCTGAAGGAAGAGGACAGGCTGATAATGAACAAAGCCCAGAAGTGCCGACGTTCTGCTCTTTCAACTACTGAGGTTTTCTAAATTACCTTAATATATTTCTCTCATCTTTCCCTGCTTCATAAGACTACAACTCTTCAGGTCCTTTTTAACTCAGGTGAGGAAATCTTGTTCTTTAGCATGTTCAGGTGACATGATATATTTTCTCAGACTCCTGTGGAAAGCATGTGGTGGCATTTAGCTACTTTTTAGGAGCACAGGGTGTTGGTCCTTGTCCTTTTTAACTCCTGGCAGAAAGATCCTAACACATTCAATTTGAAACTCTCATGGAAATATTGTGAAAAACCCCCCTCAAATTAGTGTTTACCAAAATTCTGTGTGAAACTATCTAGCCCAATGTCTGTATTCTGATGAGTTTCTATATACAGGACAGAACTTCCTTTTTTATTCAAGACCTCAGGTTCCAGAAAATGCAAAATCTGACTTTTTAAGATAGGTGTTGATCTTGCTAAAATTAAAAGTGTGGATTTATTAGTGAGATTAAACCAAAGTCATATAATAGCAGATACAGGTTCACAATAATAAGATGAAGACTAACAATCAATCAGTTGAGCTCCAAGCCATGTGCTGAGATCAAATGGTGGTATTCACTAAAGTTCTGCTCTATGTCAGGGAAAAAGTAGCAGCCCAATGTGTTGCATTTAAGAAGTATATTTTTGTGTAGCACAGAATGACATCAAATTGTACCTGTCAGTAGACTGAGATTCTGATATAACTTAAATCATGATATCCAAATGGCCAAGTTCTGAGCTGTAAGGAACACCTGCCAACATAACTAATAGTGAGGACAAAAAGCCTTTGGTAGCAAGTCCCTTGAGAAGGAGATAATAATACATGTGCCCTGTTCAATAAGCTCTTAGCCTGAGGTATTTCCACTATGCAAAGAAAAGAAAGCTTACTTTTAATTTTTTATGCTGCCCCCCTTTATCTTGATACGTTTGTTCCGTTTTCCTCAAAGAGGTTCTCAGTTAGTTTAACAGAAGTTTTCTTTTCTAAAACCATATCCAGTTCTGTGTGTAAGCCTTTGATGGGAGCTTCCACATGAAGAGAGATTAAAGAAGTGAGGGCTAATTATTATGGAAAGAATAAGTGCAAGAGAGGATATAACAAAACCGGCGCATATAATAGTTCCTACTGTGGAGATGGTCAGACAGGATCTCTTGATTATCCTTAACCAAAGCAAAAGAAGGAAACACACCATAAATTAAAAAACAAGATACCATTATACACGCACACACACACACCCACACACCCACACACACACACACACTTTTTTTATAGGAGAAATCTCACCTTGTGTGATATATGGCTACAAAAATTTACTTGTACAGTAAAGAAAGTTTGCTGTTGAAAATAAAGTATACAGTCTCAGGACAGTACATTCTAGATAATTTTGTTTCCAAATGGAAATCTTGTATGGAGAAGGGCCAAGAGGCAAAAGTAATTGTGGATTGAGACTTGCGGGACTGCAGAGAGCAGCCAGATCCACAGGCCTTCTCTTTCTCCTTCATGTCTTCTACTCTAAATATTATCCATTACTGATGTATTTTTTAGAGACAGAAAAAATGCTGACTGCAATCACAGGCAGAGAGCAAGCTCCAGCTGGACTAGCAGCTTTTCACTGGATGTTGCTGCTGCTTCAAATCAGAGGAGCCATTTCTAAGGTTGAGCTGAACCTGCCAGTTCTTTGGATGTAGTTAAAGAATTTGTGCTGCTGCCACATAGATGGACAGACAAATGAACATCTATCATGTGAAAAAATGTGCCAGTCTTCTCCACATGATATCACAGCTTCCTGTCATGTGATGGAAAGAGCATGAGCATTGAAGCAGCACCTGTTTGCATACAAAAATATGGGAGAGGAAGTACCAGAGACAATCAAAACACAGAGGTTCTTCCATATCTGACAGACACATGTTCAACCAAAAGATGAAGATGTACAAGCAAGTTGCATTCTTAATCTTTTAAAGATACATTAATTGTCACATAAAGAAATGTTATATTGAGAAGGATATACTGGGTCATAGGGATGGAAGGCAATAGAGTAAAAGTTTACAAACTGGATGCTTTTTTCTGTGTGAGAGAGGTTATGGAATAACTATTAAGAGGCTTTTTAAGAACGGGCCAAGCAAATCTTGAGGGAAATTATAAAAGTTATATTTTTGTGCATCATAAAAGCAGATAAAGGATTTTTCAGGGTTTTTGTCTATTAATTCAACCCAGAAGACCATCTCTGCATTAAAGTATCTATCAATTGACTATAATTTATAGTAAATATGTCATGAAACTTCTAGTTTTGGCTGTTCTCTGTATTAATGATATGGGGATCAAGATGACTTTCAGATGTGCAGGACACACTGTGCTTAATAAAAAATGCGATGTACATAAACCCCTCACCTGGCTGAGGCCCAGCAAAGAAAGTTCACTTGGTACAGCAATCACAGACTGACTTGCCAGCTCACTTCTAGATGTGTTTTTCTGGCTTTGGCAAGACACTAAGTTCAGGTGTGTCTGCATCTGTCACTGTTGACCTATTGTACAGTATAAAAGCTATGCAAACAAATTATACTGTGTATCCTCAGTTGCTTGCCATGTTCTCTCAACAGCACTACTGTTTGTTGAATGTCAATTATCAGAAGTCCTCTGGCTTACTGCCACAGAGTATGGCCTTTTTTTCTGAACACTGAGGATTTTTTCGCCTTGTCTACATAAACAAATTGGTCAGCACAGCATTCTTATGTTATTCATTTTGTGGGGTAGGGATGGAGAAGAAGACACAGAGAATGGGATTGGATGGGACATCCCATTCCGAAACAGGATTGAGGAAGGATCACAGAAATTCACTGTTATGCAATAATGGAAAAAATATACTCTTATAGACATCCTATTATAACTTTCTTTGAAAAACTATACTGGAAAAAAAGTTATGCCATTATACCTATAGGGCTGTTATGATATTATTGCTGTACTGTAACTGTAGATATGAATAAACCTTTTAACATCCTTCTTGTTCATGGAGTTGTGTTCACTGAAGAACAAAAGCATCTCACTCAAGGTAACATGCTGACTGATGGCACAGGAGTAACATGAGTGACTGATAGATTCAACCCAGAAGTTTAATTATAAGTTACAGTTTATTCATATTATGTAGTTCCATGTGTGTAGCTACTCTTTACTCATTGTTGATTGGGATGGAGTATCTGCAGAACCATTTCTCTTCTCTTCTCTTCTCTTCTCTTCTCTTCTCTTCTCTTCTCTTCTCTTCTCATAATCTGTATCTACACTGTTATCAATACAGTATCTGAGTTAAAAAAACAAAACATTAAATATTCCTGTGACATTAAAAAAAATAAAAAATTATTTATATGCATGATCCTTGCACTTCAGAGTTCATGTCAAAGTATTTCCAGCCCATTAGGTGAAGTTACATGCTGTCCCCTTGCTTGTAATTGGTACATAGAATATTAAACAGCCAGCCACAAATAGCAGATCTCTCTTAAAAAATGTGTTTTAACTGTGGATATACATACAGAAGAAACTCATAGGTGCAGGTAGAAATAAACAATTTTGATGTGCCCTATGTGTGCAGGTGCCGCTGCAATGGGACTATATGGGTAAGAAGATGAGGTTTTGTGCTGATGTGTTCTGATGATGACTTCACAAAACAAGGAAAATTGGAGAAGTAATAATAATACCATTAAATTTAGAGTTTATGGGGAAGAAGGCTATGAATGTTCCTGAAATAAATCCTTGATCTGCAATTTTAGCAGCCATCTTCATCTACATGTCTAGACATCTGCAACAGAAGTATAATGATCCTTGGGTCATAATGCCCAATGATATATTGCAATTTCTATCATGTAGTCATATCTGCCTGATCATAATGAGCTCTATTTAAGACCAAAAAAAGCATAGATCTTTGCTCAATATTTCTCTTAGAATATTGTTACAAAATCTTATTCTTCTAGTGTAACAAATTATCATAAATTGTAGGCTAAACTGAGTCACATCTAGGTTTTGTTCATTTGTTCTTGTGTCAGCATTGCCCTTTACCATAAAATGTTGTTGCGCTTGTTTTAGGCAATGGCTTTTTTTTTTCTATTGAGCTTCCTTCTCTTCTGTTTATTCTCCTGATATATTTTTAGGAAACAATAATTTCTTCACCCAGTCTTGGTTTTGCTGGTTTTCCCTGCTAGGCTGAAGAACTTTGTTTTCTTTTTTTACTCATGCAAAATATGTTCTATATCATATGCACCCTTTCTCATCCCTTTAGAATTAACTTTATTAACTTTTGGTAACAATATGCAGACCAAGCCTTACGAGTATTAATAGCATTAATAGTCTAATATCTGACCACAGTTTTTGTCAGCAGACAGGAGGCTGAGGGCTGTGATCTGAACCTTTTTATTGTCAGAGTGACCCAGACTGCCATAGTAAATGGCTTTGATCCAAATCAATAACAAAAATATATTGCAGTCATTCAAATAGCATTTGATATTGTAGCTTAAAAGAATTTCTGTGCATAACAGTGAAAAGTAATCTTTATTAACCTGTTTTCCTTTTCAGGTACTTGTATACAAATGAGTTTTCTGAGTAAACAGTGCATGATTTATCAGACATCATTCACCACCTCCAAAGAAGAGTTTTCTCTTTGTTTTTACCCTTATCTAACTTCCTCTCTGTGGTAAAGGAATTCCACCCTCTCTCATCTGTCTAACAAGTACACACTTACTGTATTTACTTTGCCTTACTTTTCAGAAAGCTGCATAAAAGTGAGACCAAAAGAAGAGGAGATGAGAGGA
This sequence comes from Pyrgilauda ruficollis, assembly GCF_017590135.1. Lineage (NCBI taxonomy): Eukaryota > Metazoa > Chordata > Aves > Passeriformes > Passeridae > Pyrgilauda > Pyrgilauda ruficollis. The sequence continues at coordinate 3,439,391 of NW_024525490.1, read as the reverse complement.
CCCACAGGTGGGTGATATGCCCAGTAGCAGGCATAAGCAACAAAGGAAGAAAACATGGGTAAGAAAAGTTGATGAATGCAAGGAATCCCTTTGTTTCCTCCGTTCTCCCTATGAAACAAGATGTACTCTCCTCAGACTTTTGTAATGCTGTCTTTTCTGAGGGCCCAAAGTGTACTAGCACTTGAATAGAGTTGATGTAGAGATCCTGAAATGACAGAACGTCAATGTGAAATAGCAACAGCAGTCACTGTAATTATTACTAGTATCAGTTAATTAAGGTCTATTAATTAGTATATTAGAGGTGTAATACATTGATGATTATTTTTTCTTTGTTTGCAATATGTCACAAATCTTGTCTGTGGCTGTTGTTCACCAGCATGTATTTTCTCTCTCCTGTTCTCCTTGTACACAGTATCTTCTCTCATGCATTAAATTCTGCTGCACCACTGCACTTAAAACAGCCTTTTGCCAAGTGATCCATCCCAGATGATTCATCTGACTTTTCCATTAGTGCAGTTTCTCCCTGTTCTTGCCCATTGAATGTAGTGGAAACTGGTCGCAGAGTATAAGTTCTTTTCAGTAGGCATCCTAAACTCATCTGAGCTTTAAAGGACATTGTTCCCAGAGTCTTGTAAGCTTAGCTACCATTATGTTGCACAGGAGAAAAAAATTATTTTCCTATCCCTTTTTTTTTTTACTATTGTTAGCAGTGACTAAATCTATTTAAAAGGAGTCTGTACAATATTTTTTGGTACTAAATGAATCCCTCAGATTCTTGCCAGACAAATCAGATGCTGGTATTTGCTCCTTCCATATGATCAGCAGTACTTCAGGATTGCCAAGAGACCAATTTCTCTTTGGAATACCAATTTAACATTTTACTTTCTCCTTTTTGCCCTTCCTCTCCAGGTATCCCTTTGCCATAAAAATCAAGTACTAGGAATAATTTACTCTACAAAAGAATGGAGGGAAACATTTTCAGGCATGACACTACACTGTAGTATTTTTAGTAGGAAAGGATACTTAATAAGAATTGCTAGAAATCACACCCATGGTCTGGACAAAAGCAGAGTTGTTAACAATGCTTGTATCTCTAATTTGTTCTCAAGAGGCTTTTTGCCAAAATGCCTAGTAGTTGTAAGTTTCTTTTCTTGATATTACACACTACCATGTGATGAATTTTATTTTGAATGGTATTTTTTTGTGGTTTTTTTTTCAGTAGATTAGATTCTCTAATTCAGTAATTAGATTCTCTAATTCAGAAGTCTTATTTCTTTCACATTCCATACATATTCTCAAATTCGTTGTTTCATGGAGGATTCAGCATTCTGAGCTACTCCTAGACCCTAAATATAAACCAAATACATCCTACCACACCTGGCAGATATAATTTTCTGGTTGCAGATACAGCTATTAAGCATATATCTATCAAGTGAATTGCCAAAGGTCATACAGATAGTCTACAGCAGGGTCAGGTCTCTTGAGTCCTTATCCAATCATTTTACCAGAAGAAGTACACTTCCTCTGAGCATTTCTGGCACAGCCTGTTATTATCAGGAAGATGAAGAATGGATAAATATTACCTGTGGATGTCAAAGAATTAACTTTTCTTTTAACTTGACAAAATAATTTAGCTCTTACTATTAGTGTAAAAGATCATTAATGAAATACATGAAGTGACATTGTTGCCTAACCTAGATACAGAAGAATTATTCTTATATCAGTGAAATAATGTTAAAATTTATGAAAGATATAATTATTTGATATGGAAGGATAGTCACATTTTCCAAAATAAATTCAATTTTAACTGGCACTAAGATTGACAAGTTTAAATACAGGAGGAAATATTTTAGAAAAAAGACAAGGGAGTATAGCCTAATAGTACAGTGCCTTTAGCAAACTGGACTATGCAGTTGCTACTGGTGGCTTCAATATTGCATGCTAAATCATTCTTGAATATACAATACCAAGGTTTTTCACTTAACACCCTGATTTTCCTGTAGTTCTGTTTCTCAAACAATGTTAAATATGTTTGCCTTTTAAGGATGACATCTAAATGAAAAAGTCCCTGGACAGCTTGAAGAGGTATAGCCTAACCATCTAATTGTGAGTTGGGTCTGTTTTGTTTGTCAGTTTTGTTGTTTTCGATTATTGTTGTTTATTTATAATCCTGCTTCAAACGAAATCTCATGCTTTTCTTTGTGTGCTTATGTGAGTAGATTAAA
>NW_024525490.1:2780777-2837126 GCF_017590135.1 Pyrgilauda ruficollis | reverse complement strand
CCCCCCCCCCCCATCTCTCCCTTCTTCCCAGTGACAGTGCAGGGAGACAGGGTGTGACTTTGGTCAGTTCATCAGTCAAGATCTTCTGCTCGCCCAGGGAAAGAAGTCTTTTTTCTGTTATGCTGTAGTTTTCTGTTATGCTGTGGGGTCCCTCCCAAGGGCAAACAGTCATCCCAAAACTGTTTTGGCATGGTCACTCATTCATGGGGTGCAGTCTTTTAAAGATAGGCTGCTCTAGTTTGGAAGCAAGGGCCCTCTCTCCCTATTCAGGTCTCCCACTAGACAATAGCTTTCTCTGACATCCGCCCCCTCTGGCACGAGCACTTTTCCTATGCGCTGCGAGTGGATTTTTGTGTTTCCTGTGGACTTTATGCATTACATGGGAACAGTTTGTTTTACCATAGTCCTCGTTATGGCTTGCAGAAGAATTTTGGCTCCAATGCTTGAAACTGGTTCTCCCTCTCCTTTTTTCCCACTGGCCTCCGTGTTGCCGTGTTGTTTTCCTTCACATGTCTTCACTTCCTCCTCTTCTCTGACCAGAAGATAAACTGCTGCTTGTTAATAAGTGCCACTAATTTAAAGATTTTTGCAAAATCTCACAGAGTCGACAAGTCAATGTTGTCTAAGTTCTGCATCAGGGAATCACTCATCATGCTTCTGCTGCTGACCAGGCAGCCCTGCCACCATTGCGTGGTGGTGCTGGCACTATTTAACACCTCTCTTCATGGCAGGGGCCAGGAAGGGGAAGCTGCCACCACTGCCGCCCCTGCCCTTTCACCTGCAGAGCAGCTGGCTAGGGGTGGCCAGGCAGGCAAGACATAGAAGCACCTGGGTAGTCTGCTGAATTTTTCTATGAAAATTTTTTTTTTACTTTTCTGTAAATGTTTTTTTTGGATTAGTGGGATTTAAAGATCTTGATAAAATACATTTCAAATTGACATACTTGAAGTTTCCTCACATATTTGCCTTTTCCTACAGTTACAACTCACCCCAGAAGATGAGGGTAACCCAGTTTCTTATTAATAGAAACCTTGGGGGAGGTTAGAGTTAAGCAGAACTGAATGACTGGTGTTTATATGTATAGGGTTTATTTTAGAACAATTGCGTTGCAAAGGGAAGCAGGTGTGTAGCCCTTTTGGTTGTTATTATCTTTAGTAACATAGCAGTGTAAAAGCATAAAATAAACACTTTAGAAAAATCTATACAGAAAAGAAAGAGAGAAGGAGAGGGTAAGAGTAGAAAGATACCACTGCCCATGGCTCCAGCAATGAGACTTGATTGTCCGTGTCTTGGTCAGAGTTGTGGTTGCCATCTTGATCTGTTGCAGGTGGGGGAAGCCCATGAGGCAGGAGCTCACTGGGTTAACTTCAGCTTTAGGTTGAAAGCCCAGGTACCACCCCTGGGGTTGGCACTTTTACACTGTAGTAGCACCAATGGTCTTTCACAGTCCTCTGGTGAAAGCCCCCAGAACTGAGTTTGGGCACATTTCTGGAGTCATGGGTTTATGACACCTTCCAAGATATTGCATCTCATGTCAGCATGGTTGGGCCAGTTTTGCCCCATCTGAAGGGATGAATACCTTCAGACCTATGTATGAACATCCCCTGCGAATGTAAATTTCCCATGCCTTCCTCAGGGAAGGTAGATAGGGGGTGGTTTTAGAACTGAGCCAGTTGTGAAACAGGAGGACATTAATGGTAAAGAGCACTGCCCTGCCTCTGCAGGGTCTTACCTGCCTTCTTCCTTACCTGGCTCAAACCTGTCACCCTTGGGTGGGTGGGTGTGCAAGCCTGGCCTGGCAAAGCACTCTGCTGCCTCCACAAATGGCAAGAATATTTCAAGTCACTAGCCATTAACATTCCAGTCTCTCACACTTGTAAGTCTGCAAAACCTTTAAGTGCACTGACTTAGGGTATAAAAGAATGTATTTGTCTTCTTTTAATTGAATTGCTGAATTGCAATGATCATCTGGTATTTCAAGGTGGATGCTATAGAAAAAAAGTACATTTGGCTCCTGAGAATCCATATTGTAGGAGTGACACTTAGAATCAAAGCAGTTTGGTGGTAGAAATCATACCAAGAACTAAGGATATCTACTCATGGCTAAGTTAATTTATATGAACCAAATCCAGACCAAGTGAAGAAAACAGGAATGAGGAAGCAAAGCTTTGTAGTTCTGCACTGATACAACTTTTTTTTTTTTTTTTTTTTTTTTTGGTTTTTTTTTTTTTTTTTTTTTTTTGGTCTTTTTATTGTGGGGTCTTTTTTTAGTTCTCCCATGCAGTGTGAAATGTTGAGGCTAGCTGCTTCTGACTCAAGCTGATTTTCCTTTCTTCCCCTACAATGCATGCTAGTTTCCTGTAATTAGAAAGAAATGTTAGATGCAGGAAATACTTGTAGTGCTATCCAAAAAATCTCCAAAGCCCTTCCCTTAAAACAAGAACTCTTTGAATCACTTCTCAAAGAATAGTGGGACATATAAGTAAGATCAGAGAATACATACCTAAGTTAAATGTGAACTGTCAGAGAGTACACTCCAGATGTAAGGCAGAAGAGATAACTACTCTAATTTATTAACTAGAACAAGAGGCACATTTCCCTAAAAACTGAAATGTCTAGTGCAGGTGAGAGAACATGCAAAAGCATGAACATAAGATGTGGCAAGCCTTATGGTAGTTCTGCAGTTTGAAGACTGAGGGGAAAATCAACCTGGTTATTTCTGGAATTGGAGTAAATGAGGTGGAAAAGAATAGGAATATTAGGTTGACAAGTACACAGAAGGTAAAAAGATTAGAGCAAACAGCTAATTACCATATGGGAGAAAATGTTGTTAAAATGAAAGGAAGAAGTTGCAGAAAGCTTTTTGCTGACTTATGTTGCCTTGACTATATGGCTTTATTTAAAGCTCTTTCTTTGATCTCTGACTCTTCTATTTGTTTTCCAAAGCTCAAAATTGGCAAGAGATGGGGAACCACCTGACTGGCACAATTGAAGCATGGAATTCCTCCTATGTGTTTTTATATATGAAAGAGGTCTTTAATAAACCTAATTTTGCAAAGAGCATCTAGTTCAGTGACACTGCTCTGTTAGTATATTGCTTACAGTTATTTCTCTTCTGTAGCTCTGGATGCCAGTTAATGAACTATAACTTAATTGTCCCATTAATTTCAAAGGCAAGATGGTTTTTTTGTTTTCTTTTTCATTTTTGGGGTTTTTTTAAATTTTTTTTTTTTAAAGGCATGAATTGGCTTAACCAGTTAGATCATTAAAAAAGGTTTTTCCTGGTGGGTTTTTTGTGTTAGTTTATTTGGGTTTTTTAATGATCTGTTTCAACATCTAAGAAGCTCTTTCAGGGTGAAGTTTGAACAAAACCCGGTTTTCTGGCTGGGTTGTCCTATACATACTCCATCACATATCCCTATTGCACGATACAGAAATTAACTAGTGATCAGCTAAGCCACCAGTATAGTTTTGTTTTTGTGGGATAGTAATGGTGTCTTATATCTGACTTATGAGAAATTAATAATTAAAAAACCATCTCACTAGTATCAGCCAGGTCTAACAAGTTGTGTTTAGTGATGTTTCAATAAAGGATCTAAACATTTTTCTTAATCAATTTTACCCTCAAAAATATCCAGATTTTGGGAAATTGTCTTATAAGCAATATTGCAATGTAATTATAGCTTATCCAAAATTCCATTTTGTACGTAAAGGTAAGACTACTAGCAAGAGGGGAAATGTAATTTTTTCTGAAGCTCTTAAATGGAAGTGTGGTGGTTTGTTTGTTTTCTAGTCAGTTAATGTTTATTACACTGAGCATGTGACATCCATGGTTTTCTGTAGCAGCACCTGGAGGATAGACAGGATAGTATAAGCTATGTCAAATTGTAGGAAATATCTCTGAGTCAAGACCTGAGTACTTACTTTTAGGTATCCTAAATTTACCTATCTTCATCTTAAAATCAGTCCTTACACACACACACACACACACACACACACACACACACACACACAAAAAGTCTTCAGTAGGTACAAACAGGTCTTTCTTTCATTGCTTTCTGGAGAGAACATAGGTGTGTTAACATGGGAGAGTTTTAAAGGTCAAGGACGTGTTTGAAATTTTGCAGTGAATGTTTAGAGATGCATCAGGGTAAAACCCATAATGTGTTTGCAGTTCAGATTTAAAAACATGATGTTTATCATAACGCTCATCACATCTACTGATGGGCTTTAGTATAAAAAGTGTTAGTAATTTGTGCCTTTTTATTGCACAGGTTATCTGGATTTCAGCTTCCATCATCTATTGTGAGCACAGGATCTATCCTCACCCTCTGTTTCACCACAGATTTTGCTGTCAGTGCCCAAGGCTTCAAAGCTATCTATGAAGGTAAGAACTCCTCTTACTGGATGTTCACTGTATGTAATACACGTTTTTCATGTTGAAATGTGATGTTTCAATTTGGTTTGGGATTTGAGTAATCGGCTGGTATTACATTAACTGTGGGGTTTATTTTGTAGCATATTTAAAATGCTACTTTATCATGGACATAGTTTTGAATTTTAAATTTAATTTAAACTGATTCTGCATTTTCTGACGGGATTTTAAAATGAAATTTGTCAGGTCTCCAAAGCTGGATTCAGAGATGGATTCATTTAAATGGTTTTCTTATTATTTCCTAAACTATTTCTTTGGAAGCATCTTTAGGCAATGTCTAACTTAAGGGGTGTAATGATAAAAATGAGAGGAGAATGGATCCTAAATGGTCTTGAAAATGAATCACTAATCTTCTCATTGTGGAAAATTAAAAAGATGACAACAAAAATAGATGCATATATAAAATGAAAAACAAACAAAAAAGCAGTTGAAACCTACTCTGTGGAAGGTGATTGACTGCAGTGAAGACTCAGTTCTTGTTAGAAATAAGGCCAAGCATTCCTTGTGTCTACCAAGAATTATACTCATTAAACGGGAATGATACCTTTTGTACAGCTCAAAGTATTAAGGAAATTATTTTTTGAGAACTGCAGCCTTCGTTGGGGAAAGTTAACAGGTACAGTGATATTAAGTCATTTGCTTGTTGGATTATAAGGGTGTTTTGGGTGTAATTCAGGAGTGTTTTCAAACTGAGTGTGTGGTGTTGCTCTGGTTGTTTTGGGGTTCTGTGTGTGTTGGGATTTTTTACAGCTTTTTTTTTTTAATTTATTCATGGAAAATGCAGGGTTTCTAATACTTAAAGTTGTAGAAGTCTCATTTTCAGATTACTTCTCAAACTCCAAGTTATTTTTTCTATGGTTTCATAGATCTAATCCTTGTCTGATAGTGTTTATTCTGAAAAATTTGCCCACAAAAAGTGCCTGCAATGTTTTTATGATGCAGTTGATGTGGAACTGAATGTAGAAAGTAGTATGGTTTGATGGTAGCTCTTTACTAGGAAGAGAATTTGCAATCCATTACATTGATCACCACTTTAGAGAAAGACACCTTAGAGTACCTTAGAGACCACAGGTACCTACCTTCAGATGCTTGGTGAGCTTTGATCATGTTTTTCTAGGACTGTTGAAACTTTACCTTCCTTTCTTGACAGTGACAAAACCTATTCCCTATTGAGATATATCTTTCTTTCATATCTCATTAATGTTTGAAATTATAGTGTCTTTTTAAGTCTCTTCTTGAATTCAATATGCATATTGAGGGGATTACATAGGTGTGAAAGACAGGGGCAAAGGAGGTGTCATGAGTAGGTCAAACTTCTTTTTGAGCTTTTTGTCTGTGTGTGGGTAGCTCACAGAATGTCTCTCCTTGGTGGCTATTCCCCTCTTCCTTTGTCCCTCAATGCCTTAGCACCTGGTAAGTCAGCTAATCAGTCTCTTGTTTTTTAACTAATATGGGGACTAAGTTTCATTGCCATAGCTTTTATAAGCTTTACTAGGTAAATTGAAAAGGAACATCAGAAATCATGAACGCATCAGGAACTGTTATTGTTGCCTCAATAGGAAGCTGCTTTCTACGCACCTCTATTATTCTCTCGTCTGAGATGCATGCAACAGCATATTTCATCCTTTTTATGCAATCTGAGCAGTTTGTTTTTGGTATTGAAGAGCACAGTGAAAAAGGCTAAAGGACATCTCTTGACTGTCAACTTAGAAACACATGCATGGAGCTACAGGCTGTAATATAATGACACTTCCTGCTGGCCTACTTTCTTGTAAAAACCCCAGCAGGAAGAGCTGTAATTAACTGTGACAGACACACCACTTTCTGGTTAAACAACACTGCCCCCTTTCAGATTTAGGGCTGTAAACCTGGCAATGTCAGCGAACTTTAAATTGATGTCAAAATGTGACATCCAGCTCTGGAAAAAGTGGTGAATGTCACTCAAGTGACAGCATTTCAGTCTAGAGACAGGCAGTGGGTACTGATGGTTGTAGAAGGAATTGTAGCAGTGAAGGGTTAGGTGTTTTTTTGTGAACTCTTGGAGTGATTTCTGCTGCAACAGCCAGCTGATTTGCCCCATAGTTTAAGAACTTCCATAACTGTTCCCTAGACAGTTTTTAATAGTGACAGCTTCTGGCTTCTGTGTCATATGTGATTTTGAGACAGGTGTTCAGTTCCTCTAGGAGAGGGGAATACAGACCAGATATTACTAGTCAGTAGAAGTTTTTGTAATCGCTCTGCCAGCTACCCATCCCTGGCTAGTTTGCCTTTCTAAACTCTATGCATATCCCTGGTTTTGGCCAACTCTTTCATTCTTCTCTTGAGTATGCGAATTACTCAAGTAAGGGGAGCAGGGGAGCATAGAAGTGCTACTGAATGCTGCTGCCAGCTGAGAGTTTGGATATTATGGGTTCAGGATGCAGAGTTTTAAAAACTTAGTAGGGCACTAGACCAGGAAACAAGGCAAGTGAACCACTTCAATGGTGATCGAATGGCCTCTGAAGATATACCCATATTTGGTATCCCTAGAAGAGAGAGAACATTACATCCTCATCCCAGGACTAGATTCTGACCTGTGTCCTTTACTTAGTATATTCTTAATTTATGACCTCAGTTCCTGTGCATCAATGACATAACTGGATCCTTTGTGTTTTTAAAATGTAGAAATAAGAACGAAACTAGTGAAATCACATCATGGCACTGTAAGTCTTTGAATATTGGTGGTATTTACACGACTTACCCTGGTGTCAACCATACACCATGTGGATGACTAAATCAGATCGTTTGTGGCAGTAGACCTGAGAGTTTAATGACACTGATGTAGTTGGGCAGTTACTGAATTCTTAGGCTGAAATCTAGGTTTCTTTACTGGATCATTCTTTCACCAGATTTATATGTGTTTCTCTGATATTTTTAACTAATGATGCTTTAATTTTCTCTATGATCACAGCAGCTCTCTAAGTTCTGGTACTGGTGGAAACTTGAACTGTTCTTATTTTCTAGAAATAAAATTATTTATGGAACTCTCAAACACATGCTTATATCAGTAAAAAGAACTATGAACTTCAGAAGTAGTAATTTTAGTTTATAGAATCAGTCAGCTTAAACCGTTCAATGATTTATTGACCATTACAATCACTGTTTCATATATAAACATAATTTTTTAGCAATGGAATTGGAGAATTGAGGGATAGCTCCTCTTTCTGTAATATGTGTTTTTACTTTTTTATAATTGCAGTGAAATCATAGGAAATAGGTTTAGGCTTTGCAGGGACTGAAGAAGGAGAAAATGAAGTACTTGAACTTGTGCAATTTTGCTTAATTCCCCAGTAAAACCAGTTTAATTCCTACTTTTGTAGAATGAAGTTAGCAAACCATTCTTTAAAAAGGTGCTTTGAGGGCTACATACTGAATTTTAAAAAGCCCAAAACACAGTATTGCTGTATCATTGTAGTAGTTTTCTTTGGCAAGTCAGAAGTGTTCCTCCCATCCAGAAAACTTGCTTTTGTTTGGCAATAGAGACAAATGCTCTTTAAATTACACCAGTATCTGAACTGCTATGCATATTTATAATTTGAGGGTCTTTCTTCTATTGAGGTACCGTGGCCTACCATTCAGAGAATCCAGCTGTCAAGTGGAAAAAAATTAGCGAATGTACAAAACTCATTTCACAGTGTGTTCCTAGTCATCAACATAAGATAAAACATCATGGGGTTTAGCTTGTATTTGGATACACTAGTGTCTGTTACTAAATATTAAGATGCCCTCTAAAGCTAACAATGTTTGGTTCATTTTAAGGAGTTTTTTCTGGTTGGTTAGTTTTGTTTTTTTGGGGTTTGGGGTTGTTTTTTGGTTTAGTGGGGTTTTTTGGTTTGTTTGTTTTGTTTTCTTTATGGGTTCGTTTTGGTTTGGTTTTTTTGTGTGTGTGTATGTCATTGTTTTTGTTGTTTCTAACCATATTTTGTAGTGTAGAATTGGTGTACAGTGTTTAAACAACATGCCAGATGTACTGGACTTAGTGTTTGTTCCTTGCTTTCCTTGACCTCTGTTCTATGGCAGCAGCTGTTCCTTGCCAGACAAGAAAGCTGGAAGAAAGTCCTTCTGTTCTACTTGCCCACAGGCCATATTTCCTTTTTTCTTTTGTTCTTTGATTTCTCAAAGCTTTCTGCTCACACCCAGCATTAACATTTATACTGTCAGTCACCTCATCCTCCCTTATGCACTTTCCCAAAGCTTCTTTTTAAATCCCTTTTGACATCAACAGCAGAAAGCAGTGATGTACTTCCATGGTGTATAGCCTTTGAAGAAATTTTGTGGTTTTTTCACCTCTTGCAGGTCTTGTTGTTCTTGAGTATCTGTTATGTGGTAGGAGATTGTTTTGTTTTGGTTCGTTTCTGTATTGTGTTTGTTTTTCTTTATTTGGTTTGATTTTTTTTTTGTTTGTTTTTTTTTAAATGGTTCATACATTTGGGTATATAAAATAAAAAATTGAAAAAAATCCCCTACCAACTTAGTATGATTCTGTGAGTTTGTCAAGGTAATTTTCTCAACACTGTGACTTTTTCCAGTTAACATGGACCCCAGTGAAGATAATGGACTTCTGGACTCAAGCTAATGTCTTTTGGGTTTTGCTTGTTTCCCTCCGTCAAGTACAGAATACCTTTTCTACACTCAATTTTAAGAGTAAAATTTGTCTCGTCATTTAGTCAGTGCTTGAACTGCTTCCTACTTGTTGTCCATGAGTCTGGTTAAAGGCTGTGTAGCTCTCTCCACAAACTGTGATGCAATGATGAGAGTAGTTACTCTCTGGGAATGGATGAATAATCCAGTGAATAATCTGAGGTAAATATTTCAAGTTCTTAGTAGGAAGCTAAATTGGCAAGAAAATACTTGTATGCATAATGATTCCCTGTTATTCAGTGTGAGATGAGTAGTCTCCTGAATATTCAACCATTGCCAGTTAATCTCTGTGGTTTAGTCATGGGTGCTCTTTTATCTATTAGACAATATTTAATTTTCATAGAATCATAGAAGATTGGAAGAAATTGTAAAAATCATCTATCTAAAATCCCACCACCACCATGGGCAGGGAATCCTTCCATTAGCAAATTCAATCATTGGAACAATTTTGATTATTCCAGTGATGTGAAACTGTGAATGACTTGTGAACGTTCGTGGATTAGTATATCCAGCTCAGAAAAGCTCCAAAAGATTCTAATGAGTATCTAACGATGAAATCAAGAGTTAAGCAGTTTGTTCTATATTCCTCTGGTGTGGGTTTTGGGAGGGATTGTTTGTCACTCCCCAACCTGTAAATATTTTCTATTCTGCTGTTGTTTTTGGAGAAAGAAGCAGTGTAAATTCTATGAGTTTAATATTTTTAAATGTTAAAGGCACAAACTGCCTTTTTCTTAGCTTTTCTTTGGTAAGAAAACTTAACTAACATTAATGCTGTAGTAAAAGCTGCTACTGTTGTAAATGTAATATTGACGGTTTTTTTCTATTAGCGTAATTTACCATCAGACCTTTCAATATGCTGATATATTTCTATTTTTAGTTAAATAATTCTTGCTATTTTGGTAGTCTGTTATTTTCAACAGATGTTTGTTGAACCTTTTATCAATATGTGTTGGTATATGCACATGAGGAAATACCAAAAGCTTTAAATAGTGAAAGCAGAGACTGAAAAAGAACCTTTTTTAAGGCTGAAATTTGTACTTGTACAGAGTAGAAGGGATTGTTTTCTGAAAATGAATTTGGGTATAGATTTCCTTTGTCAACTGCAGTCCTTACGAAGGAAAATGTTTGAGGTTTTTTTTTTTCTTTCTTTAGCAACTTTTCTTTAAAATAACATCTTTTTGTAATGATATCATATGAATGACTGTTAATGATGACATACAGGAAAGAAATCATAATGCAGTTTAAAAAAACCCTGATATTTCATGTATCACACCATGCCATAAGTAGTAGCAGCAAAATCTCAGGGCAGAAGAGGTCTGGCAGGGCTGTGAACCTGTTCTGTAAGACCTCTGCTACCTAATCTAAAATATCAATGATTTAGATATGAAAAGATTTTTAACAATATCAAATAAAGGAAATTATTTTTAATTCTACAAAAATTCAGAAAACTTCTGGAAAATGAAATGCTGTGTTTGTGAGGAGAGACAAGTAAAATATTCTGCTTGTGTTCTGATGTGTATCAATGGGTTAAAGAAGTGAAATTCCTTTCACTTAAGTGTTGAATTTCAGCAATATTCAAAGGACAAGGAGTAAGAAATCTGGAATGCCATTTACTTAAAATATCCAAGGGAAGAAATTTCCCAATAAGTTGTTCTAGGAAATTATTTCCTAGAAAAAAAAGATGCTGTACTGAAAGTTGTGACAGAATTGTCGCAATTGAATTGTCTAAAAATTAAATTAAATGTTGTAGTTCTCATTATCAACCTGTGAAATTTGTATCGGAACGAAGAATGACTTTTATGTTATGTTATGACCATTATGTTAGTCAAGTTGTAAGATATGTCAGCTGTGTTCTGCTTTCCAGCTTTCACACAGGCTCAATCTTTCCAGCTCAATCCTTAATGAGGGAAAGGCATCCATCCTGTGGCTGGTAGCCCTTGCAAAAGTAATTACATGTTTTAAGATAAGTTCTTGGAACTGTCTTTTTGGCTGCCTCTGATTCTGGAAGGGATTATTTTGTGCCTCCTCATGACTTATTGATCCATGTAAGAGCTACTTTGATTTTTGTCCTTGGTGCATAAATCAGTAAGAAACACCCTGTTGGTGGTTCATACCTTGTAATGACTTAGTGGACTTGTAGTCTTCCTCCACAAAATTCTTATTTCTGCTACTATTTGAGATCATAAACCCAAAAGGAAAATGTTTTGGTAAAAGTGGTCTTACTAGAGAGAAATATTAAGGAGTTGGTCCTCTGCTACTACGAGGTGCCAGTCCTAAGCCAGAACAGCATGTTCTAGCATGGAAAACAGAAGTGGAAACCAGTGTAGTAACAGGATTACTTCTCTTTATGTGTAGCCTAAAGAACTTACTACAGTGGTTTCATGCCCCTGCTGCATCCTGAGAGATCATAATCCCAGCTGTGCTGATATTAATATCCTGTTTCATGTTCTTTCTTGTCTGTCTTCATATTCGTATGACTAATATTAACTTGTGAAAAAACACTTCAAGAGTTTTTTTTGAAATGTCACAATTATCTAAGTGAAGTTATTGCCACATCTGAATGAGTATTAAGGTTATTGTTGTGATTTAGCCCCAGGGGGCAGATGAGCACCAGGCAGCCTCTGGCTCACCAGCCCCACAGTGGAATGCAGGAGAGAATTAGAAGGGTAAAAGTGAAAAAATGCGTGGGTTGCGATAAATACAGTTTACTAGTTAAAGCAGAAGCTCCACGTGCAAGCAAAACAAAGTAAGGATTTCATTCACTGTCTCCTATTAGCAGGCAGGTGTGGAGACATCTCCACAAAAGCAGATTTCCATCATGTCAGTGGTTACTGGGGAAGACAAATGCCATCTCTCCAAACATCCCTGAGCAATGGCAGCCCTAGCCAGACTCCAACCCTGCCCATTTGATTGCTGAGCATGACACCAAATGGTGTAGAATAATCCTTTGGTAAGCTGGGGTCAGCTCTCCCAGCTGTGTTCCGTCCCACCGTCTTGTGCACTTCCAGCCTAGTCATTGACAGGACAGAAAAGCCTTAACACGGTGTAAGCTCTGCTCAGCAATTTCTGAAACATCCCTGTGTTATAAAAGCTGTTTTCATCACAATTTCAAAACCTCATTCTATCTTCTATGAAGAAATTTAATTCTGTCATAGCTGGAACCAGGACAAATGTGCAGTGTGATCTAAAATCCCATAGATCAGTGTTGTGGTAGCTTAAAAAAAGAACCCCAAACAAACAAAAAACCCCCAAAATAAGCAAACCTCACTCCTACTGAATAGAAAGAGACTAGCTTTGCCTCTCCTTTTCAAAATGCCCTAGTCTTTCTATCTGGACTTTAATTTTTTATTTTAAAATATGTTCTCTTGAAGCTGAAATAGTTTGATAAGCAAACAATATCAAAACTTCCATAATTCTAAAATTTTGTGTTTTCTTTAAAATTTATCTATATAAGGAATTTAATGAATTTGTCTCTTCTCCAACTGCTTTTCTGAAACAAGATATGTACTGTGACTTAACAGAGTTGGCATTTTTGTTTGTTCAGTTTTACAGCCAAATGAGATTTGGTGGAATAACTTTTTGTTCATAGCCTTGCAGATTTGCTGTAGATAGAATTTTAGCTAAGCAGCCTGTGTCCTTCCCTACTCATTCTGTATTTATTGCAAACAGGAACTGATGTGCCAAATATCAGCATGCCAGTAGTTAAAGAAGAAATCTGTTTTCTGTTCAAACTCCATTTTGCCTGAACTTTCAGCTCTGGACTTAGCCTTTTCCTTTTTACCAATGTGGAACTCAAAATACTGCCAGCATCTTGTTCATATTGCCAAACAACTCACAGGAGATTTTTGATGCATTTATCTATCTGGTTGAAAAGTTAAATCCTAATTTCTTTGTTACCAGAAATACTCGGTAGTGCTGACTTACCTTCAGATAGTCCCAGATTAAATACAACTGTCACTTACCTAGATTTTAATGAATCTGACTTGATTCATTCGTGGCCTTATTTGTAAAGCAAGTTATTTTTTCCTTTGGCTGGCACAAAGTAGGGGAAGTTGTAAGGGGCTTTTTGACTCTCAGATAATAAAAATGCATTTCCAGCTATACCAGTTCTGGTTTGTTCTATTCTTTATATTGATTATATTTTTTGTTATCTATTTTCCTTAACTTAAAGTAGTATCACTTTTTATTATGAAATCTGTATTTCTGCCTTTATGGAAAAGTCTCTGCAGCTTATTAAGAGCTACAGTTGATAACTACTTTATATTTATTATGAATCTGCCCTGAATGATAAAGATGACTTAGGGATTTTATGTCTTTTGTTGCAAAAATAAAAGAAAATTGAAAAATTTCTATCTCCTCTGGAATCCTTGTTTCCAGATTTTTATTATTTTAAACTGGCAGAAGGTGTAGTGTAATGCCGGGTTGAATCAGTATTTCTGGAATAAACCCCTGTGGGTTATTAGTACAGAAAATAAGAAGTTAGATTTGCTATGTTACTGTAGCCAGCAGCTGTTATCCTGATTAATTAAAGATTGTATAATTTGCTGTGTTAGATGGATAGTTAGCATATAAATATAGTCACATACCTTGCTTTTCATCTTCTCTTGTACAACTAAACCATTAATAATTGCACTTTGTATTACTTTGTTTTTCATATCCTTCCCATATATTGAAGGTTTCATTTGCATAACTTTTCATGGTTTCCTTTTGCAGTTTGGACAATAAGGCAGATAGATGGAAGTTTGCAATAAAATATACTCATCAAAACAGGCATGTCTAAAGTTTTACTAAGGTGCTGATCGTGCTTAGTAATGAAGAGTAAGTCACTAACTTGTTGATTGTGAAGAGAAGGACTAGATTTCTTGTAGTATACATAATGTAAACACTGCATTTTTAACTGAAACTTTTGAGATTTGTTCAAATTTATGACATGATCCTCACCTCCATGTTTTTGTACTATCTAATGGACTACTTTGTGTATTGAATATCTAAATACTGTTTATTCATCCAAGTAATCTCATTAGGTATATGTGTTGCTATGAATGAGTCTGCAAAACCATTTAGAGTACTTGTTAACTCTCTATTTTGTATTTGTACCCTTTTACACTTTGAAATCTTTTATCTTGTATATAGTGGAAGACTTCCTAAAACATTTATAGAATTATTTATGCATGGAATACTTTAGAGAAATCTTACCTTAAGGTTCTTTGAAGCTGGCTTATAGGATTGACTTGAAAAGGGCTATGGAGGCATGGAAGATCACACAATCTCCTTGACCGTATTAGATCTGTGCCTTTCTTACAGTTGCTTAACAACACGAGGCACATCTGTGTTGTGTCAGTGGATTGTAAACCTGAAGTCACAAGAAAGTTAAAGCAGCAGTTTTGGATACGCAAAAATCTTATTTATGGGCAAAGAGTCAGCATTCTTTCTGTGTGCATATCTATGGAAATCCAAAATTGTTAGAGTAATCAGTCTTGAGTATCTATTCATTATTAGTCCAGATGAAATTTTTACAGAAAAGGAAAAAAGAACAAGAGGGTAGTTGTAGTTGCACAAACAATTATTGGTTTCTGCTCTTTTTCCTAGTGTACTACTTATTCTTCCTGTGCTCATCTGGGTCCACTAGTTGATGTTTTTTATTCATCAGTTTAGGATGCACTTGAGGTTACTGTTACTTAAAATTATTTTGTTTTCTCTTTCTTCCATGGTCTGCAATTCCACGTCTCATCCATAGTTACGTGTCCCATGCATGTTAGCTACTACTCTTTTGGTTTTTTGTTACTCATAAACCCAGTTTTGTCTGGGTCTGCATTTCTGTAGTTGACTATGAGTGAGTTGTTCATAACTGTGGGCTCTCTAAAGCCAGGTCTTTGTCTCATCTCTTATTGTTCCTGTGCATGTATTTCCCTGGACTGTATCCTTTATCTCTACTTCTCAAAGACTCAAAGCAGGCTTGTGTTTCTCTGAACCATGTCATTGTGCCAGTTGCAAAATCCTTCATTCTGCATAGACTATTTGCTAGAGCTATTAATTTAAAACTCTGGTTGTGCCATCAGAAGAAAAGGAAGGAAAAAATAAAAGGAAACCAAATTAGCCTTAGACAGCCAGTCAATTAGAGAAATTGCTATTGCAGCTAAATGAAGTAAAGCAAAGCTGCAGGCAAATTTGAGAATTTCATGCAGGGTGAACCTGACTGTAGCAAGAGTTGGTCCTGAGGCCTTGCAAGCCCTTTATAAAGCTTATGGTCATTTACTGAGGATGGCAGTACGGATTAGAGGGCTTCACAGTCATAAATCATGGCATGCATAAAACAGTTACTTCTCCTGCTACAGCTTAGTTTTCAAAATTGCCTGTTTTAATCAAAGTTTTCATTAGAAGTCTCCAGAGAACTGTTGACTGAAATCTTTGCCTGGTCCATGTACTACCTAGCAGCTTGGGTGACCCTTGCCTGACTAGCTCCCTAAATTTGTGATGGCTGGATACAGAGCTATTCATAAAAGATTATAATCATTAAATATTTCAAAAGCCAATTAACATTAGAGGCCTGTGTTAACATTAGAGAAATAATCTCAAAGCAGAAGTGTCTGTTTGCCTTCTTTGACTTTGCAATTTGAAGGACTACCTTAGCTGTCTATAAGTTGAGCATTTTCATCATAGAATACTTTGGTTTGGAAGGAACCTTAAAGACCATCTAGTTCCAACTGCCTGCAATGAGCAGGGACATCTTTTTCTAGATCAGATTGCTCAAAGCCCAGTCAAACCTGACTTTGAGTGCCTCCAATGATGGGACATCCACAGCTTCCCTGAGCAACCTGTTCTAGTGTTTCACCATAATCTTGTAAAAGATGTTCTTAAGTCTAATATAAATCTACAAAATACTTTAAAACCTTGTCACTCTCCCTACACTTTAGACCTTGTTATAGAGTTTCTCTCCATCATTCTTATAATTTTAGGTATTGAAAGGCCTCAGTGGGATCTCCCTGGAAGCTTCTCTAGGGTGAACAGTCAAACTCCCTCAGCCTTTCTTAACAGGAAAGATGTTTCATGGTCTGCCCCTGGACCTGCTCTAAGAGATCTGTGATGTTCTTGAGCTGGGGCCTCCAGACCTGGATGCTGCATTCTGGTTGCAGTCTTACAAGAGCAGAGTAGAAGGGGATAATCACCTGCCTCACCCTGCTGGTCACACTGCTTTTGATGTAGCTCAGGATATGGGTGGTCTTCTGGCCTTTAAGTATGTATTGCCTGCTCACATCCAGGCAATGTGTATTTACAGGTATCCAGGCATCTTATTCACTACTATTCCTGGATCCCTCTTCACAGGGCTATTCTCAATCCATTCATTCTTTAGCATGCGCTGGTATCAGCAAGTGCCCTGTGACCTAGTTGCAGGACTTTGTACTTGGCCTGATTGAATTCCATGAAGTTTCTGTGGGGCTATTTGTCAACCCTGACAACATCTTTCTGGATGACACCACTTCTGTCAAGTGTATCAGCTACAAAACTCAGCTGCACACCTGCTGAGGCTGCACTCGATCACATGTCTGTCAATAAAAGTATTGAGCAGTATCAGTCCTGATATGACCCATGAGGGGAGCCTCTTGTGATTCATCTCTATTTGGACAGTGAGCTCTTGATCACTGTCTTTGGATGCAGCTATCTGCCTAAGTTCTTCTCCACTGACTGGTCCATCCATCAAACCCACATCTTTCCAAATTAGAAGCAAGGAAGTTTGGGGGGACTGTATCCAACATCTTGCAGAGGTCAAAGTATTGCTTTGAGGTTCAGGGACTTGAAAAATGAGGGAAGAGCATGTGCCAGTGAAAACAAAAACAAAAAAGTCATCAAGTAGCTCAGCCTCCTCCATGTCCTCAGGAGGAATTTTTCCAGGGAAAGGGCGGTTAATCCACATTAGAATGGACTACCCAGGGAGATGGTGGATTCACCCTGGAGGTATTCAGGAAATGACTGGGTATGGTACTTAGTACCATGGTCTAGTTGACAACAAGTGGATCAGTTAGGGGTTGGATTCTATGATCTTAGAGGACCTTTCCGTCCTAAATGATTGTGTGATTCTTGATTTATTGGGGGAGTACAGTTTTGTTTTTTTTTTTTTTTTCTTTTTTGATTACACACTTGCAGAAGCTGTTAATGTTGTTCACATCCCTTGCCAGATTCGGCTCCAGCTGTGCCTTCCTTTGCTTTCTTGACCCCCTCCTTCCATTCCCAGGTTCCATACCTATATTCTTCTCAGAATTTGGGCCTGCTTATTAATCTAAGATTTAGACCATGTACCCGGCTTTACAGAAAGTCAGCATTTGAACTGAAAGGACCTTTAGTAGAAATATATGCTTCATCTCAATGGAAAACCCACTTACTTGAAACATAGTCTGAGAATGCTATCTTATTAGAAAATTTTTAATTATTCTACATATTTGAGTTCTTTGGTTCTTTAGTTATCTTTCATTTTAGAGACTGGAGAGAAGTCATGAAACTTTCTAAAACAGAGTGGGCCAGGCTCTCCCATTTCTGTTTTGAGATGAAAAACCGGTTTTGGAAGCTGAAACTTGTGAGAAAACTGGTATCTCTGCTGCAAAATGTGTGAAAATTTGCTGACTTTTTAAAAGATGCAGCCAATTTAATGTACACTGCATATGCATCTTCCTGGTGGCATCAGAGGAAAACTTGCACAATCATCCTCTTTGAATTTCTTGGGTGACTGTGGGTACCTTGCAAGTGAAGAAGTCTCCTAAACTGACTGGAAATTAGATTTGTGTCTGCCTGGATTTTTACCTTCCAATACAGCATGGCTGTAACAAAGAAGCTGGGGGCTTTTTTGTCTTGGGTTTTTTGGGAGTTTTTTTTTGTTTTGTTTTGTTTTGGTTTTTGTTTTTTGGGGCTTTTGACGAATAGCTTCCTTGGCCTTTAAATTCTTATTCTGCATATTTGTATTTAAAAATGTCAATTATAATAAAGTACTGAGAAGGTGCATTTGGGGGAAAAATGAATTAAGCAGTGAGTGATTGGATGGCTGTAGGATACTGAAGTTATCTTCAATGTTGTCAAGTCAGCTCTTCTGTAAAGCAAATGGCAACAGTGATTCAGTAAAAGAAAGTGGAACACATTTCAGTGCTGCTAGTTTGATCAATTTTCACCTGGATAAAGAAAAAGCTTTTCCAGCATTGTGTTGTTGTGGTGTGTGTTCCCTGAATGTGAGAAGTCAAGTATGTGTGGAGTTCAGTCTGTTTGCAGATAATTATTTTTTTGGGAGCCTCACCAGAATTCTATGACAACTGCAAATTCTTACTTCTCTTTGCTCACTGCATGCTTGTCAGTAGTGGGTTTTCTTCATGTTTAAAATGTAGCTTAAAAAAAATTGAGAATAAAACAATAGTTAAAATATTATTCTCTGTTACGTGATTTGCAAAATTAAATGTCATAATCACCTTTTAAAGGGCTAAAGCAGAGGTTTTTTTTTCAGTGCTTAGATAATACTCAGCACTTCAAAGCCATTTTAGGGATTTAGCTGCCCCTCAAATCTTCTTTTGTTTCTTTTTTTTTTTTTCTCATTCATTCCTAACTTTAATCATGATGAAGTCTGCATGCAAAATAGCTTATTTAGAAAAAGAAGTCTTATTGATTTTTTTTTTTTTTTCAGATTTAGATAATAACCAACAAAAAACATAAATCTTTTTCTTTAAAGATAAGCTCTACATTATAGGAATTTGACTTTCTGTTTAGGTTGTGTGTGCTATGGGCTGTGTGAGAGATAAGGGAGCATAAGTGGGAAGAAAAGAGAAAATATACTCCTTGTAGGCTTAGCGATTTCAAGCTGTTTTTCATGAAACTCATGATCAATTCAGAATTTAGTTATTTATACACAGGTTTTTGAGGTTTTAATTTTTATTTTTTTTTCTGGAATAGTGGTGTGAATGACAAATACAAGAAAAATGTACTGGCTAGAGTTTTTTGTCTGGGTTTTTTGTTTGCTTTTCTTTGTATTTATTTCTGTTTTCTAATGATTAGTTGGGTTTGGTTTTTTTATGTAGCAGCAGAACTGATTCTACTTCTTGCACACTGAACCTCTAAATCCTGGTTAATGCAAACATTCACTTAGAAATACAAAAGTGATGGTGGCATTTAAAAAAAATCCAGACTGAATAGAAACCAAAGAAGCACAAACCAAACTCACAAAAGAAACAACAAAACCTAAGCAGGAATTTACTAAGCTCAGGGAATAAATACAGAATACAACCTGAATACAGCCTTTGCTAACAACCAGTAAAATATGAGAGGAGGTATTGGTAGAAGTATTATTGTAAACTTTGTGGGTTTATTTACTGATTTATTTATTTATTATTTATTTTCTTTTGCTACCCATTTGCTTTTGGACGGGCAGAAATAAGGCACATATGTGTTTCTTTTTTACTCCACTCCTACTATTATCAAGTGCAGATCCATTAGAGTTTGCACTTAATAAAATTGTTGTATCTACAGACCCATGTCAAAATAATAATGTATTAACATATCCAAGAAATCACTGGGTTTTTTTGTGGGCATTTTTAAGGAAGTTGACAATTACAGTCTTGTTAAAATAATTAATGGTCATGACTTCAAGTATCAGATGTCATATAGAATTTGAGATCTCACAAGCATTAGTGGTTAGCAGCTAACAAAGTTTTCTAAGACTAAGCCAGTCCATTGGTATAACTGGTGTGATTGTGCTCAGTCAGTTTTAAGTCTTTTCAGATGTTTTGTAGAACCCCCTATTCTTACAGTTTAATATGGTGCAAATCAAAAATTGTGAAATTAGTGGAGTAACGTCATGAAAAAAAATTATTTCAGAGACCTCTCATATTACTGTCATTTTCAAGATACAATTTTTTTTAGTGTATTTTAAACTGTTGAGCTCTCTTACATCAAAAACAACTGGTCTCAGACACTGCTTATGTCAGTAACTTGTCTAGTTGTCTAAGTGGTTTTTTCAGATCAAAGTTGACATTATGTGAATATTCAAGAACAGTAGCAGTAACTTTTTCAGTCAGTGAACCAGCCTATATTGGTACAGTGGAAAAAACCACAATTCTTTACTTGTAAATCCATGTGGTGTATTCTAATGGTAGCTATGAGAATGATGGGCCAAAATTAGTGTCTTATTTTGTGTTTTGGTGCTTTTGTATTTTTATTATGTGATAGGTAAATTTTAGTTCAATGGAAGTACAATGCCAGAAATGTAGACTTAAAGGGTAAATTTGATGTCCCAAACAAGTTAATTAAGGTCTGTATTATTGTGTTTTTAAGTGTCAAGACTCAACAAAATTGGTAACAAGTTGCAATTACTTGCGATACAAAATTGAAAGCAAATGTAGAAAGTGAGTTGATGAGACTGTAGGTGGCAATAAGAAGGCGTAAATCCTTTGAGGTCCAGGTGTTTGAGTTGAGACCATAAGAATGAATGGTCTTGGACCTGAACCTGTGATCACTAAAACAAAACATGAAAATTACCAGGTCTGCCTGTACAAGCTAAAAGAAACCATGAATAAGGCCAGTGTTAAGTTTACCTGGTGTATACTTATGTGAAGTATTTGCATGAATATTAAATGGATTTTCAAAACACCTCAGGGATTTAAAATATATTATGAATTGTAAAACAAACCCTATGACATTAACAGAACAGGCAGTAAAGGCAAAACTATTAAATCATATTTAATACTGTGTAAAATAACAAAAGATAGGCTAAAAAGCTATGGTACCCTAAATTGCAGCTTATTAATATCAAATTAGTCTCCTTCTGATGAACTGATAGAACTGAAGAATTTTTTAAGGGAAGAGAAAAAGAACATTAGAATATAATAAATGTGAATACTTAATTTAGATTTTTTTCTTGTTTGGCTTATGTTGGGAAATAGTTTTCTTTGAAATTCTAACTGGTTTAGGGACATATATTGGAAGCGTGAAATTGGAAATATTTAAAGCTAATTAAACATTGCAAGAGCAATTTTTTTTATCAAAACTTAGGGAACTTAAAGTCTAGACAATTTCTAGACTGTTTAACTGAGATTTGCTCTTACACTACATTGACGCACATGGTAATAGGAATCTATATGGACCTGCCAGGATGGGTATGCTGCATAGAAAAAAAGGTGGGAGCCCATTCCTCCCCATTACCTTTTGATTAATGTCATGTATATTTGATTTTTTTGTGACAGAGAAGCAGCTGTAATATCAAGTCCTCATCCCTCTGATATCACAGATATAGCCAAACTAAGCATAATTCACTTCAATTTTCATGTGACAGATGCCATGAGGTACTTGTTTCAATGAAGTCTCAGCTGCTTATACTACAGCACTTTAGGTTAAAGACGGAAAAATGTCTGCAGATCTCCCACTCCATAGATGCACTGAAAAGACAAAATGTGAGTGAGTAAAAAGTACAATAATTGGACAGAATAAGATCTCCCCTTGTGGTTGCAGACCATGTATCATCTCTGTGGCTGAGCTCAGGTTCTTCCTGTGCAGCCTTTCCCCTCTGGATAGCAGGAAGCAGGCAGTGTGTGCACTGACACATCACAGCTTCCCTCGCACTGGCGGTTCCCAATACGCTTTTCCCAACTTGCTTTGCATATTGCCAGAAGTGGTTATGTGGCTATAGAAGCAAAAGTTCTGTGTTCTACTAAGTTAGTGAAACAGGGAGGTTCCCTCACAGGTTAATTCAAAACAAGTCTGTCTTGTACTGGACAGGAGGCAAGGAGAGGAAAACTTGTATTGTCAGAACTCTTGATTGCATTGATCAAATTGTGTTTTGTGTGGTTTTTTTGGTTGGTTGGTTGGGTGTTTTTTGGGTTTTTTTTGTGCAATTTGTGCACTGACACATCACAGCTTCCCTCGCACTGGCGGTTCCCAATACGCTTTTCCCAACTTGCTTTGCATATTGCCAGAAGTGGTTATGTGGCTATAGAAGCAAAAGTTCTGTGTTCTACTAAGTTAGTGAAACAGGGAGGTTCCCTCACAGGTTAATTCAAAACAAGTCTGTCTTGTACTGGACAGGAGGCAAGGAGAGGAAAACTTGTATTGTCAGAACTCTTGATTGCATTGATCAAATTGTGTTTTGTGTGGTTTTTTTGGTTGGGTGTTGGTTGGGTGTTTTTTGGGGTTTTTTTGTGCAATTATTTTTTTTTGTTTGTTTGTTTCCCCCTGAAAAGTCAAGTAGTAGTGTTAGATTAATGTAATTTATAGAATATTGGTAGGAATTATGAGATTACTTACTATGGTTGAGTTAGATTGACATGTGACTTACCTGAAACAACTGCTGTTACATTAACAAGAAGTCACTCTTTTCTGTTTCCATATCCTTACACAAACTTCAAAATATGTGTGTATGTGCTAAGCATTTCTACTGGAAATGAACATCTGAAGCTATAGCATCACATCAAGGTAGTCCCAATGTAGTCCGGTTTTACTACCTTCTGTTTAAGAACTTCACCTCAACTTTTCTCCTTAGACTTAGCTTCTGAAAGTTTTAATTCTGGTGTTTTGTTTCTTCAGAGAGTAGCTGTAAATTGATAGGTGAGTGGCCAATCAGTGGCTAAATTCTGGATTGGTCACTTCACTCTGTCATCAGCTTCTTTCTAGCTATAATAGTGCAATTAGTTTGACTCTTACAGGGATTTTGAGATACTTTATTAAAAAGTATCACAATAGAATAAGAACCTTACTTCTATGTTGTATATGGTGATATTCAATCGAACCTTAGACCTGTAAGGAATTGAGACATGTAGAAATCTTATTTTGTTTTGGGTTTTTTTTGCTATTGAATTCTAAATGGCACACTACAGCCTTCTCAATGTTGGCTGGAAAAATCTAGTGGACATTGCTCCTAAATGATTACAGGCTTCTCCCCAACCCACGCAATCACTTCCTTCAGCCCTTCTGTTTAGTTTTTGCTAATGGTCATAAATAAAGCCTCCATTTCCCAGAAGATTTTTTAGTTTGGATTTACTTGTTCCTGATGGCTTCATCTTGATGTCTTAATATCCAAGCAAAAAATTTGTATCAATAATGAGACCTCATTCGAACATTTTTCTTTCAAAGTGCCTAATAAGTAATAGTTACCTGTAAGGACACATTTCTGTATACCTAGAAATCTTACATAAACTGAATTAAAATGAATTTTTATTTCAATTTTGTACAAAATTCTATAAAGCTTTATTGTTTTATAAGCCTACTATAATTAGTTTTAGATATCTTTAGGGCTGAACCACATCTAATGTGTAGTGTTTACCTATAGTGAAGAAATTACTTTAATCCTAACATTCACATTCTTTCTCCTGGTTACTTCTGTTGTCAGAGATATTGAAAAGACAAACAGGGAGGTAAAGATGCTTGCTGTAAGCAATTGCATGGGTCATTAGTTAAAATGAGTGTTTAAATGGATAAATTATGCCCCTTCAGATTAAAAACACGGACCTAAATTATTGAAAATGCGTAACTCAGCACAGTTTTATGATCGCTAGTTGGGTGATCAACCCCTAGCTGAAACATAAAACTGAAAATCTTTTAAAGTACTGTCTCATATAATTAAATTTGGTTGTTATAATATCTGATACATTATACTATGATACCTGTCTGATACCTGCATTTATACTGAAACATGTTAGAGTGAATAATATATTAGTTTTTATACTTAGGGAACTGAGGAAATAACACCAAAATAGATTGCAATTTATGCCTTCCTTCTGTTGCTTCTCTTGCACACAAAAGGTGGAACGCGAGGACGCAGTTATAAAAACACGCATTATGACATTAATAAAGAAATTAATTCTGATATTTTGACCTATGTTCTTGTTGCAAAAAGACTTTGAGTTTTGATCAAACTCTGTTTCTTCACTTATTGTTCCTCAGATCTAAATGTATATTCATATAATCATAAATCAAAGGGTGCCTGCAAATTACTTAATTACTCATCCAAATATTTTCTTTTTTTTTTTTTTAAGTGTGTTTTGAATGGCAGGAGTTAAAATTTTTAACTTGTAATTAAGTAGGTCGGCTGCTATACCTCTTTGTGAATGTTAAACTTAATATGGCATTGATGGCTCCACTTCTACTGAGAGGCTGCACAGGCTAAAGTTAGAGTAATCTAATCTTCTGTGAGGGCCCATCAAAATGCTTCACATAGTGGTACAGTTTCTTTCCCTGAAGTTAAAAATTGAGGACAAACTATGGAAAGCCTTCGAGGCCTTTATCATTTGAGAGATACAAAGAGGCTCTTGTGTAACTGTTGATGTTCAGTTCTCATTCTGACATGTAAGTAGACTTCTCCTGGGTTCCTCCTGGGTTCCTTAAGTAGACTTCTCCTGGTTCCTCTTACAGTTGAACAAGCCAGAAACTAATGAAGCAGATGGTGATCCTCCCTTCTTTCTGCACGAGCTTGCACAGCAGCATTAAACCACCAGGGAAAAGCAATGCCTTTTCTGGTGGAAGACTGCCCTTGAAATGCAAAGATCATGCCTAATTTTCAGGCAGTGTTCCATTTTGAGATGTGTTGTATCTCTGTTCTACTTTTTCAGAACAAGTAGATTGCAGTCTGTTGGATGAGTTGTTGTAGATACTGAGCACCAGGAGCTATATAAAATACTGTTAGGTGAGTGGCAGACAGACTACAGTTTTTAAATCAGCAAAGTGATTTGCCACCAAATGAAGTGATGGGCTGAGTGAGATCCAAAAATATCTCTGCTCTGGACTGAGAACTATTCAACACTTTTTGAAGCAGACTGAGGAAGAAACAGGTACCATTTCATAGCAAGTTGCATTAAAGTAGCTGTAAGACCAGGATATAATGGTATAAGCATAAACAAGAGAAATGATCTGAAGGAAAATAAACTCTCTGAACAAGTAGGATGGCAGTCAGAAAAACTGTGATAAACTTTTTTACTTTTATGTATTCAAAATCTTTGCATATGTACTACACATTTCAGGAGAGATCAGCTTGAAAGCATTACCCTAAGAACAGTTTAAAAGCTTGTAATGGATCATGAGTGAGCATGATTCTACTGGGGGGAAGAATCTGTGATACAGTTAGAGGGAGAATAAGTTAAAGAATTCTGAAATACTGCTCTGTATCTTCCTGTTTGGGGCTTGCATTTCACTCTAGGCAATGCAATTCCAGAAACATGTAGACAGAGAATTTCCACAGAACAGCAGCAGAAATAATGAGAGAACTAAATGACTTGACTGAAACTTTGAAAGGAAATAATTCTCAAATCTCAACAAGAGTGAGTTGATAGTCTTTATGTATGTAAAAATAAAATAGGATAAAAAGGAATTTGACTTAACTTTCACACATCTGCTCCAGGCAGAAAGAATAGGCATTATTCACTTTTATCTTAAGTATAATTATGAAGATCCTTTTGTAGTAGTGTGAGAGTTGAAATTCGTTTACTTTCATTCTTGGACTGTCATTGAAGAGCTGCTGTTGTTATAAAAACTTTGTGTGTATGGAGCTGCACTAGGAAACAGAAGCTGAAATAGATTATTTTAAACTGATGAGTTTTGTCTAGTTAAATAAATAGAATTTTCTTACGCAATTCAGTAATTTGTGCCATTTTGATCAATTCTAATTGTTGTAGTGATTCATAATTTCATGAAACTTCATGTTCAAAAAAGAACAGAAATAGGAAAAATCTTCAAGTTACCTTCTTTCTGTCACAGTCCAAATACCCTGAAACTTTCTTTTGAAGTGGAATATGTTTTCTATAGCTTCAAGTTCTTGATATTACTTTATTCAGTTTGACAGTGCCTGATGAAAGCCATTATTTTAATTTTTTTTTCCAGTTTATCTGTATTGGGTTTGCATGGCCAGGTTTTGGGGGGACACATGCAGCCAGGGTCAACACATCAGATTATCTTTCTTATTCAGAGTTTTAATTACCACAAAACTATCCTATTTTAGCAGTACTATATTTGTAGTACAGGTATGCTAAACTTAAGAAGCCAGTTGTGTATCGTGTGACAAAGATAATGTCTAGGTATTTACACAATTAGGTAGGAAATTCATGCCTAAAGATTGTCTTCTTTAAAATATGTAAGTTATTTTTGAGAACTGTTATAAACATGTCCATAATAGCATCTAAAGTGTAGCATGACATGGAGTAAAACTGTCACTAATTTAGTATATGAGAAAAAGAAAATCTGATGTTGTAAACACCTGTTTGGTAATTACATTATTAATTATTTTACAAATTAATTATTTTCTAAGACTCTTCCAATTTATTAGAATAATGTAGAAAGCTTCTGCTTGTTTCCTTTCTGAAGGATTTGGAAGGGGAGAATAAAATCTAGTAATTTGTACTTAAGTTGGTCCAAAAAAACCCTTTTTATTCTAGCCATGCATGTTACAATAAAAAGGTTAGTTTGGGTCATACCAGATAGGTGACACTTAACTGCAATATGGTTTTTTACTAGAAATATAACTAATAAAATTTTCAGTTCTGAGTGTCTGTGCCTAATTATGGGGTGATTTCTACCTTACTCTAAATTTCAGAGAGGTTTTTTTCAAGAACTTAGTGCTTCATCAAATTGTCAAAAGCTAGGCACAAGTACACCAGACTTCTGTAACAGATCTGACATGGTATCATGGAGTACTGTTGTCCAAGTAATACACTTTTATCTTCCCTGTATCACACAGAGTTTTCTGGAATGTGTAGGGATAGATAGAAAGAAAAGAACAGCTTTTTTGGGAGGAACTCTGGGAAAATAGGTAACTGAAGTCCTTGAAGTACTCTTGCTTCAGTTGTTCAGACAGAACATGAAAGCAAAATTTGCAAATGCACATAAAGATAACTCCAAGAAAAAAGAACTTTCATCATCTTTCAAACCCATGAGGGGATGGGCAGACAATGGGAAGGTGGAAAGTGAGAAAACTTGTTGGTTGAGAGAGAGTTCATTTTCTTCATAGTATCTTAGTACCTATTAAACTATCTCAGCCAAAACCAGCAAAACCTTCTCCTCAGTCATTAATCTTGCTTTACTCACTATACTTCAGATGTGGCAACAACGTAGGAAAAATTGCTTTGTTTCTAAGTTGATCAATTAAGTATTAAGTTTTTAAACCCAGTATTAACTAGATCTTAACACACACTGATGCTAGTAGAAATTCTCCTGGGGAATAATGGTTAGTACTGTGTTTAGCTTTTTTGAAATTTACACTCCTAATTGGCAATTTTTTTCTTAAGGAGCTATTTATATGGATGCATTTAAGTATATATAGGTTGTGTGGGTAGAAATTGTGCCTGCTAATGCAAAATCTTTTTTCTCCTTAGGATTGTAACTTTTTCACTCCTGTCTGGCTAATCCTTGTATTTGAAATACCACACAAGGTACATTGTTAATTGCAGCATAAAGGGAGATTGTATATTAAAAATGCTTCCCCAACTGTCAAAGAAAACAAAAGAAATAAAAAAAACCTTGTTAGAAGACTTGTGTAGGTTTTTGAATTTTTTTTCTCACAAGGATTTAAAAGCTACCATATGTTAGTTATCTTGTTGTAGGAATGCCTTTACAGTATTTTCTCTTATTGCTTGTGCAATGCTAATAAATGAGATTAATATCAAAATATAGGTTTTGATGATTTAGTAGATGTGATTTCTGTAGTCTTACTCTGCTACTGCTTTAATATGATTCTTTAATTAGACAACTCAGTTCATCTGGATGAAGTCCATAAACATTTATATCACTTGGAGAATATTTGCCACAGCAGGATGCTTTTCCTTGTGTAAACTGGTGAAAATTTACATAAAATAACACAGATGGACAGAATCAATTAGGTTGGAAAAGACCTCTGAGATTACACAGTCCAATCTTTGACTGAATGCCACCTTGCCAACTAGATCATGGCACTAAGTGCCATATCAGTTCTTTCCTTAAATAGTTTCAGGGGCAGTGGTTCCATCACCTCCCTCAGTGCCTCTTCCAGAGTCTTATCAGCTTTTTTGTGAAGAAATTCTTTCTAGTGTATTTGGGGGGGGGTCTCCCCAGGGAGTCCCCGGAGGGCCCCCTAGGCTGTGAGTTGGCTGGCAGCAGCAGGCAGGCAAGGAGACTCCACATGGCTTCTGAGGGTGCTGATTGATGAGGGTTTATTGGGGGTCCCATCCCTGGGAACAGCATGGCTACTGAGGGAGAAGGGGGGCAAGGGGGACAGGGAAGGAGGGGGAAGAGAGAGAGCCTAGGGGATGGAAGGTCCAAGAGGTGGGCAGAAGGGCTAAGAGGGGAGAAAGACTAAGAGAGTGACTGGTCTTGCTTGCACGGGTTAAGAGGGGGATTGAAAATGGGCACGGAGTCAGACTTGTGCCAATGGGATTACAGATACATGATGGCTCAGGGCAGGACCACAGGCTTGGGATATACCATACATTTTGGAGGGGTGAGACAGAGCATACCATTTAAATAAAATGCAATACTACGAGTGTCCAACCTCCCCTGGTGCAGCTTTAGACGGTGTCCTCTGGCTCTGTCACTAGTTCCCTGGGAGAAGAGACTCACCCCCCACCTGGCTACAACCTCCTTTCAAATAGTTGGAGAGAGCAATAAGGTCACCTCAGCATTTTTTTTTTTTCTCCAACCTAAACAACCCTGGCTCCCTCAACTGGTCCTCACAGGACATATGCTCCACACCCTTCACCATCTCCTTTGCCCTTTTCTGGTGTCACTCCAGCACCTCAATGTCCTTCTTGAAGTGAGGGGCTCAGAACTGGACACAACACTCGAGGTGTGGCCTTACCAGTGCTGAGTACAGGGCAGAACCACTCCTTTAGTCCTGCTGGTCCACTGTTCCTGATAAGACAAGAATACAATTGGCCTGTTTGTTTACCTGGGCACACTGCTGGCTCATGGTCAGAGGCCAGCAGTTCCACCATTTTCACCCTTCTGTTCAAAATGCAAAAAATTACAATGCCAGGTTGTTTTAGAATATTGTATACAAGTATTTTACTTCTACAGGAATTTTCCATAGGAAGTAAAATAGGTTGGATATGGTTATTTTAGCAGTGAGCGTAACGCTCCCAGCTAAAGAGGGAAAGGTGGCACAGCAATGTGGCCATGAACTCATCACCAGGTGGGGGCATGGGGCTTCAGGGGAAATGACAGTATTTTACCCCTCTTGTTTTAACATATACAGAAGGAGTAATGACACCAACCTGGGGTGGGCATTCAGTTTGCTTAAGTTGCTATTTAGGTGGCTTTGATACTGGGCAAATAGCCAAAAACGTCAACAAGGACAAATATTGAATTTCTCACCTGTGATAGATTAAATCCCTTTCCCAGTTTAGTGTGGGGAGTGGCTGGTCAGGTTGCAGCTTTGCTGAAAAAGAGCTGGTGTCCTGGCAGGCCGTCAGCAGAGCATGAGCCATTAGTGTGCACGGTGATGAGGAAGGCTGATGAGCGGGCCTGTCAAAAGGAGCATAGTCAGTCAGTTAAGGAAGTAATTTCCCACTTTTGCTCCCTTTACTTAGTGTTTATTCATTTTCCTACAAGAATACTGCATCCAATTTTTGCTCCCTTAACACAAGACATTAACAGACTGGAATGACTTTGGTGTAGAGCTGCCAATCTGCTCCACTTATCCTGTAAGGACAGGCTGAGGCAGCTGGGCTTCCTCAGCCTTTCAGAAGAGATGGCTTCAAGGGGACCTGGCAGCATCCCCTTGGATGGGACATTTCCAGTAAGATAGAGCTGGGATCTTTATTGAGGGAAACCATGGGAGAGAAAGCAAATGGTCATAATGGGAAACAAAGGAAGTTCCAGATGAATAAAATAAGAGTTATGATGAAAATAGTCCTGAAAAAAGTGAGTTTCAAAATCTTTGTCTTTGGGAGTTTTCAAGACCTAAGGGGAAATTGTCTTCAGCAACTGCGACTGAACTCATTGTTGACTCTGGTTTTTATGAAAGTAATTGCTTGCATTTAAGTAACTTGAACTGTGTCCTAGTGTTAATTTTATGGTAAGGTGATTCATTCTGCTGAATGTGGATTATATCTCTGTTGACTGTAAAGAATATTTAGACAGTCTGCATCTGCAGGTGTATTCATCTAAGTTTCTTAATCTTAAACTGAGTCTTATCTCTAAAAGTAATACAAATCTAATCTGGGGAATTTGGACTCCCTCTTTTAAAGGAAAGAAACAGACACCTCTGAAGAGCGTTCATCTCAGTTCTCTTCGCCAACTGTTTTAGGAGGAGGTGAATCACTTCTTGTGATGTTTCTTTTCTGTCCCAAAAGCCTATATATCAAAAAGGAAAATCACTTTGAGATTTCAGCTTTTCACTTATCAACATGAAAATCTGCAAACCTGATTTTCAAAAATCCTTAGCATTGCACAATTGCTTAAAAATATTTATATTTAAAAATCACGTCTCTGTCAGTTGAACATGTTTTTACCTGTTCAACTGAAATTTGTACTTCTTTATTTTGGAAAATTTATGATAGAGTCTGAAGTCTTCCTACACCATTTGGTGTTTAAATGGAAAGACTGTGCACTGATTAACTTTCAAATGCTCACTTAGGTTGACCCCTTTTGGAGCAAAGTGTTCTGCTCCAAAGATATGACCTTTGTACTTATAAACAATTTAATGTTTCAAAAGGTTTCTAAAGAAAATTAGTGTTTCTGGATAATATGGAGACATAAAACAATTTGTCATTTTCCTGTTTCATATAGGAGATAAAGACTTAGGTTGAGTTATTTATTGAGGGTGAAAAAAATATTTAGCACAGCAGTTTGTGACACTTAATTATTTGCTTCACTAGGCTACTTTGATTTGCTGAGCAATTATCTCAATTAGGGGTAGCTGCAGTTAGGGCCAAGTTAGGTTGTGCTGATGTTTGCTTCAGATAGCATGCTATAAAATACAGGTATTCTGGTAATTCCTAATTGCTTTGTTGTAGAAGACAAGGTATTCAGTAGTGGAAATTGTCCCCATTAACTGATGGATGGAGGACAGATTTGTCATGGCAAGTAAAATAGTGGACCTGGTGTTATAGCTTGAAATTCTGTTGAACTCTACCACTTACAGTACCCAATAATGTCATCTGGGAGTTGTTCTGTGCGACTGCACATCCTGAGTAATTTGGGAGTTGCTCTTCCAAATCAGTAAGTACCCTCAATGTCAGATGACTTCACCAGAAGAAAATTTTCTTCAAAACAGATAAAATTGTGTCCTCTTTAACTTTAGTACTTATTCTATGCAGTTTAAAAATACCTATTCAAAAGCAAAATTTGTTACTACTTTTTAACATAGTGAAAAACTTTGCTAAGATGTGTAAGTTCAAAGCATGTATTTTTATCATATTATAGTTGTGTTTGTACTTTAAACAGTGGCTAATAGAAAGTGGCTTTAGAAAATAAACATTAAAATATTTAAATTAATTTATATAATAAACATAAATTGTTGTAGTGTGCTTTTATACTTTGTAATACTTTGTAATAGTTTTGATTTTGTATCCCCTTATTCTCCCCAGATGATGTACCCCTTTTTGTACCCCCTTCCTCTACCTGTGTAACCATTCTCCTGTGTTGAGATCATCCCCCAAATCCCTGCCCTGACTCTCTGTCAGTCACTCAGCATCCCATCCCTTCTATCTAGATCTTTCCGTCAAAGCCTTCGAGTGATTAGCCTGAAGACAGGGGTCAGCCCACCAAGGATGATGTTATCGCTATCCCAAATGTCCATCCCCTAAGGCTGCATCCCTGGAGGGTCTTTATTGGTCAGCAAATGTATCTACCCTCGGTTTCCTCCCCCCCTTTAAATGTAACCTTGAGATTCCTTTGTCGTACTCTGAGCACGGGGCATCACTGAGGTGTGTGGGGCCCCTTGCCGACCCGGGGCTGGCCGGGGTTCACTGGGAGGCACCCAGAGAGACGGAGACAATAAATATCAATTTTTTTTATTCTTATTAGTTGGCTGTTCAGAAGTAGTGCTTTATTTATTGATAAATATGAAGTATTATTTAAGACATCCTTTCTGTTTATTATGTGCAAGTTACATGGACTTCATTTCCTATTACATAAAACTTTGCTCTTGTGCAGTGCATCACTTCTAAAGCAACATAAAATTTTGTTTAAAAGTGGGTTTTTTTTGACTGTAAATACTTGTGGCATGATCCGACTTATATTAAAATGGATATTAATTATTTTGGTTCTTAATGTTATTTTGTCTTGCTTTCCTTAATAAATTATCAATTAGTTTACCATAATTAACAAATCTTTTTGGTAATATACATTAAAACTGTTTGATTACTAGATTTTAATGCATAAAATGACTGGTTTTGTAGGTTGTTGTGAGAAAATAATTGCAGGTGCTGAGAACCTGCTATTAATTCACAGGCCTTTTTTTTGTCAGCTGGATGGACTGGTTTGGGATGTTGTTTGATTCAGATTCTCAAGAGAAAAATTCTGTCACTCACTGACTTTTCTTTGTGTATTCTTTTTCCAGTTTACCTCCCTGAAGGAACTTTTTTCTTTTTTTAATTAGTCATCAAGCTCATTTCTACTATGTAGAAACAAGAAACCCCGCAAAAAGAATAATATTCTCACCTTCAGTTCCCTGCTAATGAAAGAGATTCAGTTTGAGAGGCAGCAGACAGCTGCTCCATGAGATTTTGTTCTTACTGGACAACTGACAAACCCTTATTCCCCAGCCAGGCTCAGCAAATGTTACCTGCTTTTCTTATGTGTAGACAAACAGCTGGGAGCACAGCAGCTGGTGCTACTGGAAGAGGAAGCATCCAAGGTCTATCAGAAGGAGCTTGGCAGTACTTTTGGCAGGGGCAAGAGTGATTGAGGTAGTAGAGTAATAAAGGACACTTAACCAGATACTTCAGCAAATCAAATTCTTTTAAAAACCCTTTTTTTCTCAGTACTCTGGCAAAATCTTTATATAGAATAACCTTTGTTCTGTGAATTAAAAATTAAAAGGCAAGACTTTCCAAACTTCTTTTGCTATATTCTTTTATACTATGAATTTTTTTATGCTTTCTCATATGACTATATGAGAAAGCAAAATTTCACATAGAATAGATTGTGAAGTAAAAGTAGAAGTATAAAGAAGTATAAGTATTTATTTAGAAGTATAAAATATTTCTTCCTAGCTGAAAATGTATAGCTACATTACTTCTGCAGCCTACTGCAATATTTTTCTTTATTCATGTGATCCTCCCCCCTGTACAGTGCTGTGAGACCATGAAGTCTGCATCTTAACTAATTCATAGACCATGCCAGGGACAATTTTCTGCCTCAGAGCTTGACTGTTGTTGTTCATGTGACTTGCATGCTGGTGACTCAATTCTTCCTTATCTCCAAAAGTTCAAGTAGTTACTTGCATCACAGCTGTTATGAATACTGCCCAGCATATTCCGAAGTTGTTTTAGGAATCAGGTCTCAATTTAACAATATTGATAATATACCAAAGCTGCTGTTCAGCTCTACTCAGCCTTGTTTAGTTTACTGGGATATATGTGGCACAAAGGTCTGAGTGTAAGAACTGGTGTAGTTAGGAGTAGGTAATATTACCTCTTTATAATCAGTCTGTTGTTAATTCTATACATTTCTAATTCTTCTTCCATTCTAAAAATACACATCCTAATAGAAATTTCCTACCCAGTGCTGGTAAAATTTTTCATTAATAAAATCAGTGGGAAGGTAAGGATGTCATCTGTGTAGGACCTCTCCCATTGCCTGTAAATAAGAGTATGGGCCAAATTTCACAGTAGGATTGAAATATGCTAGAGGTCATACTCACAAGTATCTTAGAGATCAGAAGATGTAGCAAGCCTAAGTTTCTTCTGAGGCTTTCAAACCTTGACAAGAGCTGAAAGAGGGCACTGTATTCTAAAGCTTTACTGGCCCAGTCTCCTCTGAGTTCCAAAGATGCCTCAAGACATCCTAAATATCTCAGTCTGGTCTCTCCAGCTAATAAACTACTTTATTTTTATAAATATTAAGTTTTTACAAGAGGCTTTTCAGTTCATCTGAAATAATTCTATAGCATTAAATAACCAATTTTGACCAAAATGTGCTGTTCAAATTAGTTTTAAAATAGGTGTTATTGGCAAAATGGTAAAGAAAACATATGAGTCAAAAAAAAGAACCCAAAATCCCCCAGCAGATCCAGATGTGTCTGTTTCTTCTATATCTAGACTAATCTGCATTTTATTATCATGAGGTTCAGACTGAGTATAATAGCAACAGATAAGTTTCTCAACTTATTTACACCTTTCACATTCCAAGTAAATTCAGCAGTGTGCCATAAGCCTAATGTTGTCTATAACACTGTAAAATCTTGATCAACAAACTTTGAAGGGGATGATGAATGCAAGGAAAATTCACAAGGAGCATGGGGAGGGAAAAGAAAATTCTGTAAGGTAAGACCCACTGTGGCATGGCATGTCTACAGTGACTGACAGAGCAAATAAAACTACTAACCAATGCCTAAGAAAAATAGTTCTGCAGGAAGCTCATTAACATCACAAAATATCTGTAACATAAATTAATAATTTTAATGAAGGTGTATCTGGATGCATATGCAGTGACTGATGAAATAAATTCTGTGAAACCTTTTCTCAGCAGTTTCATAAGCAGCAATGATGTGTACATGTCGGTGTCATGACAATTCACCAGCAATGTGTGTGAGGCTGTTTCAGGCTGGGGAAGCCATAGTCCGTTAACCTGAATATTTTGCCACCGGTGGAGGAGCATTTAACGTTGTTGGTGGGGAGGATTAGAGTGTTGTTGGTGCATCTTGAAAGCAAGATGGTAAAGCATCTTTGCTGTGTGTCAGCAACCATGAGATTTAAGCAGTTTCTGAGATGGGACAGAACTGGAACATAGTTATCCTTTCTATACATTGAAGGGGCTGAGAGATGACTTCAGAGGTTTTGTAATCTAGTGTTATGATGTGCAGTATGCAGTATGAATGCATATTCTTTATGGAGGGTAAGAGCTTCTACTGGCACAGTTATGGATTGCTAGTCTGTCTGTGCTGAAACCCTCTGAGAATCTGAGCTGTTCCTGCTCACAAGGTGCTCTGTAAATTATTATGCACCAGCTGGCGATGTGCCACATCCTAACAGGATGTGGATCAGCAAAAGGCTATTTCTAGAGTTTTATTCTGGGAACTGCTTCATCACTCAGAGTAGTGCAAGGATGCTCCTTTTAAAAAGTAATAATATGCAATCTCTTCTATATTGTTTTATACAGCCTATGTTGCTCCCAGTTAACATACTTAGGTGATTTTTGGACCACTCTCTTCATAGACAGTAAGAATCTTACTCCCAGAGACCTTTCATATGGAAAGCACTGTTAATACAAGAGAAAGAATTATCCCCTTAATAAAGGGTTGACCATGGAGTCTTATGCCTCCTAACCGTGCTACAGGGAATATAATAGAATGCAACTTTGCTTTTTGTTGCTAGGGTATTGTTGAACAGAATTTGATTGGCACATTCCCAACAAAATAGTCTGTGGGCAAGGAACTTTGCAATTCATGAGAGAGAAAATTTTGTACAAAGAAATGTCTCATCACTGGCTTACACTTCATATTTGGTTTAAAGTGTAACACTGCTAACAAAACTAACTCAAAAATAATGTCAAGAGATCTATTTTCTCACCATATATTCATTGCTACCTTATTTCAGTATCAAACCTACTTTTTATTGCATTTCAGTTAAGAGACGAGGATAAATAGTACTTAGGGAGCTCAGGCTCTGTTTCTTTATGTGCAGTGTCAGCAGAATGGTAACCAATTTCAAATTGTAACTCCAGCCAACAAATATACTGAAGGTTGATTGTATTCTCTACAGGCTCAGAAGGGATTGTTTCTTTCATGGAAATTCATTGCTGATGCTGATGTGAAATAGGACCCAGATTATTTTAGAAATCACAACATGTGAGGCAACCAGGTTTTCATTGTAATGTGTAACCTGACTTTCCCCTCTGCCCATCTCACATGCAGTGT
The DNA here is from genome assembly GCF_017590135.1 of Pyrgilauda ruficollis. Classification (NCBI taxonomy): domain Eukaryota; kingdom Metazoa; phylum Chordata; class Aves; order Passeriformes; family Passeridae; genus Pyrgilauda; species Pyrgilauda ruficollis. The sequence continues at coordinate 2,801,013 of NW_024525490.1, read as the reverse complement.
GATTTGAAATTAATCCAAACCAGAGTGTAGAATTTGTGAGCCCCTCCTAAGATTGAAAAATATGAAAGGCAAAGGAGGGGATGGCAAGCATAAAGTAGAAATGAACAAAACTCCCTTAGTCAAAGAAATACTGCAAAATGCTCAGGTATGTAATGTTTTATATACCAATTTGCTTCTAAACTAGCTTCAGCACTGTCTTGTTAAATTCTTTCCTACCATATGATGTTACATTTTGAAAAGACTGGCAAATTTGCAGTGTCCCTTTTTTTAGCTACTGGGTAATTGTGCACCTCCTACACTGAGCTGGCATTGTCCTGAAGCAGTTTCTCTTCCTAAGCTTCACTTATTTTCACATTGTGCTTGAGTCACACTAAGTGGTAACCCTGTTATGGGGAGGGAAGAAAGAGGGAGGAGTTGTTTTTCCAGGAGTATTTGTACTTAATATTTAAAACTTCACATGCAATTAGGAAATGAATATTTATTAGTGACTGCATAAAAATGGAAACAAACTCATGATGAAATTCTGAACAATATAGGTAGTACTTAACCAAGTAGCTTACTGATTTATGCTGGCCTTCTGTTACTGCCATTTCTCACTTTTAGTACTTTATTTCCAATTGTTAGATACAATTATCCAGAAAAATAGAGTGACTTACAAGCAGCACTTTAAAAAACAAGAGAAGATGAAAGATTAGTCTTAACTGAAAAAGTAGAAGAAACTGAAAATTATGATGAAATGGTAACTGGATGTTGATCTCATTACAGTAATGACTTTGCTGTAGTCACGTTATTTTCTGCTGTCTCATTTTTCTATGTGTGATATGAGGTAATGATTTGTATCTTCTGAATAGTATGGTGGTAAATTGAAAATACAAACAAAGCTCTAGATATATAGGAGTAGGTATTTTAGAGTAAAACTCTAAGGATACAGACAAAAAGTAGTTTTGGAAAGTTGAATGGATTATCACCAGTAAGCTTTTTTTCTTTTTTTTTTTTTTTTTTTGAATTGGAAAAAAAAATTGTAGGTAACATTTTCCTAAGAAATATGCTTGTAACTTTGTCACCTGTGTAAACAGAAGTGGCAACAAGTAGGTAGCTGTGAGAGATGAAGTACTGTGGCAGAACACTGGTTTATTATATGAAATGGCCAGCTTCTAGCCTTTCTTGGAAATAGAGTAACTATATGTTTTGTCAGTAAGTTGCATGCAGAGATCTTATATTACCAAGACAGATGTATATGCTAAAAAAGGGAGAAGGCTGGCTGGAGTATTTCTTGATTTACTTTCCCAACCAAATACCTACAGTTCTGTTAAATGTATTTGTTTATTTTGACAAAGAGAGTAATCTAATAGCTAGAGTCTAGTAGTTAATCATTTATATGGAATAATGGTAGACTGTTTTTTGTGTTGGCTTAAAGGGTGTTTTATCCTAAGTATTGGCATGTAGCTGGTTTTGTATAGATAAATAATATGACTAAATAAACTGTGGAAGATAGCAGCAGTTGGCTCTCCTAAATAGTTTGTATTTTCTGAAAAGGTACAACTTATGTATAATATAAATATTTTTATCCTTTCTTTTCTCATTCAGTAGTGATTTCTTTATTTGATTTGCCTTTCATTCCTGAAGAAAAAAGAGGTAACAGACTTTAGAGTCTTGATAGAGTTGAATGAGCTTGTTTCCACCTTAAGAAAACCTCTTAAACTTAATGCATGGTACATCCATGAATTATTTTATGTTATTTAATTTTCTCATACGTAATAGTGATCCATGAACATAGCATAATCTCTTAAAAATATTATGTGATATATTCTACTTTAATGAAAGTTTTCATTTTTAATCAGAGGAAAAGGCTCCCATCCTTTTTTCTTTTCCTTAGGGGAGAAAATATTGTGCCATGTCATTAACAAGTTTCCCAGAGGTACCTTTTTGCTTTGATGAATTTATCATAGTGAAGGAATGCTGATAGCTTGCCAGAAGATATGTGGTTTAGATTTGTATTACAACCACTGTATGTTAAAATTTAGGTGTATTGATAAGCCATTGAGAAAGACATGTTTCTTTTTAATTTAGCTGGATGTTTCTGTTTCAGATACTTGTTGCATAAACCTAATGAATTTGACCTTACAGAAAACTAGAAATTGAAATGTATGGAGGGGACAATGGAAGAACAGGGTCATGAATGTAGTCTTCAAATGCAAAAGTCAGCAATATACTCAAACTGCATCAAGAAAGCTTGAGGTTAGTCTTCAGGAAAAAACCTTTCAAACAATAACAGTAAAGTAGTTGTGGAATGGATTGCATGAAAAATCTGATTAATCATCTTGGTGGAACACAGATAAAAAAAGTTATCCACCAGAAATTGCATTGTTGTGTCTCATTCTTTCTTGCAAAAAAAATGCAGCATGGTATTTTTTTATGTGTTCATGAAGAAATCTTTCAATAAAAAAGTCTTTTAATAAAACCCATGTTGTCATAGTTTGACAACCCTCAAAGCTGAATTCTTTTCCAGTGATTTGTACCTTCATATGTGCTGAGAAATGAGATTCAAAACAGGCAGATATTTCTTGATATTAACTGTGACTCTTAGTGTTGTTATAAGTAACCTAAGTAACCCCTAGAGATGAGGGGCTTTTTTTTTTTTTTTTTGAAGGAGAGAATTGCAGCTGTACACATTGCATAAAGACTGGGAAAAGTTTACTTAGTATAATTTCTCAGTTGATGGAACTATTAACTTATTCTTTTGCACAAGCATGTAAATATTAAAAAGCAAAAAAAAAAAAAAAAACACCACCAAAAAACCACAAATTCCCTCCCCCGTAATTTCACTGATTTAGATTCTGAAGTGCTACCACTTCTAAAAAATATTTTATTTCAGGAATTTTTTCTTATGTATAACCTAAATAATTCCATTCTTCTCAAGGAATAATAGAGCCACAGAAAGGCTTGGTGTTGGAAGGGACCTTAGAGTTCATTTAGTTCCAACTGCCCTGCCATCTGACATGGGCAGGGGTGCCACCCCCTGCTGATATTGCTCAGGGTCCCATCCAGCATGACCTTGAAAGCTTCTAAGGATGGGACATTCACAGTATTTCTGAGCAACCTGTTCTAGGGCCTCATTATCCTTTGGGTAATTTTTTTCCCCTAAGATCTATTTAAAATCTTCCCTTGAGTTTAAAGTCATGCACTTTTTTCTATCACTGTCTGCCTGTGTAAAAACTGCTCTTCCTCCTTTTTATAGGCCTCTTTTAGATACTAAAAGGCTGCAATGAGTACTCCCTGGAGCCTTCTGTCCTGCAGTCTGAACATGCCATGCTCTCTCAGTATGTAGGAAAGGAGCTCTGCTGTCTGATGATCTTTGTGTCCATCTGCATATTTCTTGTGCTGAGGACCCTGGAACTGGACACAATACTCCAGGTGGGGTCTCAGAATAGTAGAGGGGCAGTCATCTTCCTGGACCTGATTGCCACTCCTCTTTTTGTGAAGCCCAAACATGAAGTTCATTTTCTGCATGGCAAATACACACTATTGGTTCATGTCCAACTTTTTCTCCATGAGAATCCTTAAGTCCTTCTATGTAGGGCTTCTCTCAATGACGACTTCTTCCAGTCTGTACTCATGTCTCAGATTGTGCAGGCACAGCACCTTGAACTTGGACTTATTGAGCCTCATTAGGTTCCCACAGGCCCACTTTTCAAGATTATCCAAGTCCTCTTGGATGGAATCCTTTACTTCTGTCAAATGCACTGCTCAGCTTCCTGTCATCTACAGATGTGGTGAGGGTGCACTGGATCCCACTGTATCGTTGATAAAGAAATTGAAGAGCAACAGTCCCAAGACAGACTTGTGGAACACCACTAATTATAGGCCTACACCTGGACATAGAGCCATTGATCACAACTCTGTGTCTGTCCAGCCAATTCCTTGTCCACTGAACAATCTACTCTTCAAACTCATGTGTCTCCACTTTCAAGGTAAGGATGCCATGTGGAACTGTGTCAAAGGCCTTAAGGAAACCTAGACAGATGGCATTGCTTGGTCCTTTCCCTATTGTCTGCTGCAGTCACTGTCATTGAAGGCTGCTAGACTGGTCAGGCACAATTTTCCCTTAGTAAAGCCATGTTGGCTGTTTTGGATCACTGTCTTGTCTTGTATGTGGATTCCAGGAGTCTTGCTTCCATGAAGGTCTGCTCTGTGATCATCCCAGGCACAAAGGTTAGGCTCACTACTCTGCAGTTCCCTGGGTCTAGTTTCCCATGTTTTCCTCTCTACTCTTTTTAAAAATAGGAAGGATGTTTTCCTTTTTTCTGCCCACTGGGGGCTTCACCATGATTTTTCAAATACTATTGAAAGGATAATATCTTTAGTAGAAGACAATGCATGCATTGTTATTCACTTGTTTTGCAAGCTCATGGAGGTGCTATTGCCCACGTATGCAAGTTAAAACTAAACAACATTAAGTGTGAGGGTTTGTATAAACTGTTAGGAGGTTATTAAACTGCTTGGGTAAGAGAGCAGTGGCAGATGAATCTGGACTTTCTCTTCATCTGTTTTCTTCCATTCACAGTTTGACCCACTTCAGTAAATTAATTCCACATGAAAAATGTAGCTTTGCCTGCCCAGCAGAATTTCTGATAACTGTAAGTGATTGAAATTTGGGAGTGAAAAATCAGTTAGCCCCTTTCCTGCTAGACTGTTCGGAAATGAACATAACAATTCCTGTCAAGGCATTAGTTAGATAACACTGTGCAATTGTTGCAGTGCATATCAGGACCTATGATGCCATTATGGTGACTGGAGTTTGAGGAAGTGCAGCAGGGAATCCTAACAGCTAAGGAAAACTTTCTGCAGCAAATAAAAGCTCTCACAGACTTACTAGGACATACTTGTCACTGAACCAATAAACTTGAAGAAAAAGGTTGTGTGCAATTGGTTGTCTTTTCAAATCATCCACTCAGAATTTATTACAAGCCAAAAATCAAAGCCAGTGTTAAGATGCATGAGAAAGACACAGAAAAATCATGTTAAAATTTTTGTAGATTTAGATTTTATAAGTATTTGATTGCATTTTTCTTCTGAAGTATTTTTGCAGATTGTCTGCTCCTTTCAAAAAATTATAAAGAAAAAAGATAAAAGGAGCAACAAAAACTGAAAGCACAAAAGATTTTATTGCAAAGAGACAACATGATTATGATTATTTAATTACAGAAAGGATTGAAACAGGAGGAAGCACACTCCTTACACCTCTTCATACTGTAATGTAGACAGACAATGTAAAGGAAAAAAAAATAAAATTAAGCCAAGGGCTTTAAATAATTTGTTACAAAATACATTTCAACCTGTGCCAGTTGGAGAATATATAATCAGCTAGGGCTAATTATCTATATACAAACTAAGAATATTTAGGATTTCTATGACAGAAATAAATGCTTTTGAAATGTATAATATTAATTCTAATTTTTTAGTTAAATTGTTTGTTATTTTGAGGTTTCTAAAAACTGAACTTGTCAGAAAACAAAACAACACACATGATTAATCCTGGTGATGTTTTCGAATTAGAGACAAAGACTGTCTCTACTCTTCTGATGCTGGGGTTCAGAACCAAGCAGGCAAATTTATTTCTTAAAATTGCTGGAGCTTCTCTGTCAGTCTTGACCCAGTCCTGAGTACTTCTTGTGCATAATGGAGGAATTCTCTCATTCCCAACACTTTTGCCACAGATGATCTCAGATGCTGACTCCGGGAGGATGGAGAGGAATACAGTGGACATGTCAGATCATGTTGATTGAACCCAAACTCAGAAACAGGCCATAGAGCTGCTGAGCTGGCTAATTGATTCTGTAGTCACAGTGTTTACGAGTTTAAAATCTAGAATAGGGATGGGTATGTAAGGGCTGAATTGTGTTTATCTCATATATAGGGAAACAACAAGGGAATATTTCTCAATTTCTATTGTCTATTCTAGAAATAGAAGAGGTCTGATATGGTCTGACCATAATTTGGTGCAAAGGTTTTGCAAAACAATGGGTGCTTTGTGTAAGCAACCCCTTCAAAAAGCTGTATATACAAAAATCACTTTGTCTATTTTGTGGCATAATTTTTAAAAAACTCATGATTCTTAAACATGAATCTCTAGTTTTAATGAAATTTTGAATGTTTTTAATAAAACTTACTAGCTTTCCAGTCACAGACATTGGAATGTTTTTATGCTTTTGTGTATAAGGAAAAAGGGAGGAGTTGATGTCTCAGTGGAAGAAAAAGTATTAGAATATTGAATTTTTTCTTTGTATCTCTATTGAATGTCTCAGTTCAAAACCTACACTTGAAACTGGATTATTCTGGGAAATCATTTGCCACATGTGATATATTGAATTAAGGTGTGTTTTTAAATTTCTTTTACAATGCATAACAAAAGTATGTTTCAAGGACACAAAGCTTTGCAAGATAAGACTTTGCTGTTTTCCCTCTGGAACACAGTAACCATGAGGAATGGTTGCCATTATGGTAAACACATAGAATTGTGTTTCCTTACCCCTGTTTCTATAAGTGATAACTTGCTTAAGGATAAAATGCAATATTGAATAAACAAAATAAATGTATTTTTATTTATTTGAAATTTATAAGCATAGAACAAGGCACAAAAGGAAAGCTCCATTTGTATATTATCAAAATATGATTATTACAAAGAATATTAGCAGCAAGTGATTGCACAGAATTCTACAGTTTTGATAATAGCTCAGGCACTGGCATAAAGGTTTAACCCAATGTGGACCAGGTTTTGCCTTAATACAAAATTTTATGAAAGCCCATGAGCAAAAAAAAACATTGAGCAAAGAATTACAGTATTTTCTTCTACGGTTATCAGTCCCAATCATTTATCTGATATACTTCACCAAGTGTTAGGCAGCAGATTTTTAGTGTAATTATGTGTATAACAAAAGGAAATTGCAGTGCTAAAAAACATTAAGTTACTTTGATTCCATGAGGCTGGTATTCAGCTGACCAATAATAACAAAAAAGTTACACAGAAGAACTTGATGGTCTTGTATTCTCACCACAATCTAGGAGGCAATACAGAGAAGAGGACACCAAAAGAAAGATTCTTTGAATTTCTGTTCTGTGGGTTGTTTCTGATTTCCTTTATATGGGAAAAAAAAAAAAACCCAGTTACATTTTGTGGTTAATTCTTGGTAAGCTTGGCCTGAGGAAATGGACACAGAAGGACTGCAGTGGACAAAGGTAGTACTGATAAAGGTGCATAGAAATGAGACGTGTAAATATGTATCTCACTGAACATTATGATTTCCACAAACACCTCCGTTTTGTTCATGCATGTATAAATTATTTCCCTTAATATAATATTATATTATGACATTCTTGTCTGTGAATAATACAAGAATGCAGTGCACGTAAAAAAAAATCAAATTAGTATCCTATGACTCCTCTTTGCCTACCACTGTTGCAATTAACCTGCAGTTTCTAGAAGATGTAGAAAATAATGTAGAAGTGTCTGCACAGTGCTGTAGCATAGTGTAGAAATCCCCAATCCAGTGGAGGGCTAAACCAGGAAACCCTGTGTGTGCCCAGAGGTTTTGTGCAGCTCTGAGCCTGACCTGACAAACTCTGTGCCAAAAATACTGCCAAAGTGCTGGGGAGAGGAGGGGATCAAAGAAGCACATCAAACTAAACTGTAATATTGCCTTCAAACCTAAGCTGATTTATTTAGAGCTAGCTTTGATGTCTTTGCACTCATAAGTATAGCTCCAGAAAGTTTTCATACATTAGCAACTAGAAAGCTCATCATATATCCTACCTATTTTTTAAAGTTTACAGGAGTTGTAAATTGAGGATGTTTCTTGACACAAGACAGCATGCTTATTAAGCTGGTAAAATAAAACAAATCTAAAGGAAGTCTCAATATACTTTATTAAAATAGTATTAATTCTTACCAGGAGCCAAAAACTGACATTTTGAAGCTTTTGTTTGGGGTATTTTAACAGGAAACTGAGAATTTGGAATTCTCTTTGGGGAATAAAGTAAATTACAGGCTCAAAGTTCATTTATTGTTCTTTAAATAATGTACAGCAGTTTGTATCCAATACACGGGTCCTCAGTTCATACTATTCCATAGTGACTCCATAGAGTGAGTGTTAATTTATAGATAATAAAAAAGTTTTGCAGAATGAGAAATATTAAATGAGGGAGAAAAAGCCCATGAAAACCTAGCAGTCAGCGACAGATCCTCAAAATGAAGGGAGGCTGAGTTCCTGAGGTGTGCTGTCTACTTAATGCTTTGTACCGGAGTATGCCAAATGCTGCAATCTGCTTAATTTGAATGGCAAGCATGAACATACTAAAGTTTGTAGCTCAAGAAGAAATATGTAGCACCTCCTTAACAGTTTAGTTATTTATTTCATGGTTTAGGATTGTAATTTCCAAAACTAATAATGTTTAGATTTCATGATTTTAGGTATTTAATTATTTTTTTTAAAATGTAGTTTGAGCAGGCAAGTCGACAATAACAGAAGGAAGTGTCTTGCAAAGAGATGACTTAATTATACCTATAAATACCATAGAGAAGATACTAAGTTGCTAATGAATATAATGAGCAGTAACCTAGGTACTAGTGAGAAAAAAAGGAAGACAATAGACCATTGTACCAAACTGATGAATATCATCAGTATGTTGCACATGAGCATTGCTTAGAAGGGAGTTTGCTGAACATGTCCTTTTTCCTGGCAACATTACTGAAAACCAGACAAGCCATGATTAAAGCTGGGTCACAAAGGAGAGAAAAGCTTTTTTAAATCATTATGCCATTTATATTTGCACAAGTTAGTAAATGAAATGCTGTTGTATGAATGGTAAAAATCAAACCTTTTCAGTGCAGCTTAAATCTGATAAACATATCCCTATAATTGTTTTGTGTGAACTACTGACATATAATCAAGTGCTGTGTTGAAATCAAACAAAAAAAAGCCTAGTACATCTTAACTGCCACAGCATTCACCTTAGAAGAATGAAAAGAATCTTATTTTACAGTATTTATTGCTATTCTAGCAATTAACTCCAAACTACAGAGGATATGAAGCCAACCTGTTGAAAGTGATACATAAAACCAGAAACTGGCCACTACCAGCATATTTGTGCTGGTGACTGACACATGCCTCTTTGTTTTTTCTGCTGGCAGCACAAAGTGTTTTCAGTTTACATTACCTGCAGGACAAAATGCAGTAACCTTAATTTACTAACCCAGTCTTTCAGACTGTGGAGTACTGTACAGTGTTCCTCAGAGTCTTGGTCACTAATCTTCCAAACTGACTGACCTTTAGAAGGCTTGTTAATAGATACCAGGAATTAGGCAATTAAAGCACACATTCAGGTCTTGAGGACATGTATTTAGGCACAAGCTGTGAAAAACCTTCAAATGCTCAGAGCATTCTTGAAAATAGAGACTGATAAACCAACTGTTCAAGTCATGTATCTAAGCAGATGTGATCCACTTGATATTAGGGTTCTTGTTCAATCAACTGTTTCAATTCCCTTGAATAAAACTCTCCAGATTTAATCTGTTGGTTATATTTGTAGGACAAACAAACTGCAAACATAGTCATTTTGGCCGTTGGATAAATAGATCAACATTCTTGGCTTTTAATCAGCATTTTCTACATAATGTTTGAGAACAGACAGATACCAAGAGGACAGGTATCAGATACAGTATTTTCTTTATTACTAGCAACTGCTTTCACTCAGATTCTTGGTGCTAATCAGGACATTAATACATTGCTCTATCTTGTCAGTCAGTCCTCAGGCTGACTCTGTCAGTTGTAGCTGATGGAAGATCACTCACTGATCACTTTGAATCCCTTGCTCTTCCAGCAAGTCTCATTTGTATTTCACAGTCATGTGTCTGTTTTTAGAATGTGTGCATTGAACAGGTCACCCTGCAGTCCTTGCCCTGAGTGTTGAGAGAGATGTGGGAACGTGCCGTGTCCCTTCAGGACACTGAAGAGCTACCTAGCCACAAAAGCTTGCAGAATGCACCGCACTTATCTTTGCGACTGGAAAATAAGGTGGCCAGACCTGCATAACATGAACCTGCCTGCACATATGGTTTAGCATAGTCATGCATTGTTCTTGGAAGAATGAAGTCGTGGCTGAAAAGCAGACTGGTCTGCCATAGCTGTTGGAAGAAAATAAATAAACAACATGTTTATTTCCATGAACTGCTTAGGCAGAGGTGAGGAGTAATGGAAGGCTTTTGTAACCTTTAAGACAATCATACTATACTATACAATGCTTTCACTTCCTGCCCAAAGAAATTAATAATTTCCTTGTATTCCTCTTACAAGGTACAGCACTACACTTCATCTTAAAAGGTACTTGTATTATAGCACTTTTTTTGGTGTGTACTTTGATCCAAATAAATATTTAACTTCAGAGTTCTGGAATTAAAGGATTAGGGGGAAAAAAGGAAAATAAACTGTATTGCTTATAGGAGTAGTTTAGAACCTTCTGATGTTAAAAGTTTTCAGCAAATTCAAAACTGGAAAACCAATTGTCACATCATTTAGGGGTTCTAGTGCATAACTTTATTTCTAAACAATACTTCCTTATTGATGTTTACTTATACTTTGAGTGATCTGTTACCTCTAGTCAAGGAAAAGTTGCTTTTAACAAGAAGTCTGATGGAGAAGGAAGACTTGCACACTAGATGATGAACAACAAATCTTTAAAGTTTATTGGATAGGCATACACATTTATAGCAGTGTTAATAAGGCTAATGCATATTGCAAAAATTGAGCTCATCATTGGTTAGTCATTTATCAGTCAACTACGTTTACGTTTACATTTTTGTATTCACTTTGTTATGGTTTTTGCTATCGTTCTTTCATTCTTGCTAGCTAACGAACTTCTCTCACAACCTCAAGTTTCGGCAAGGGCACAGTGACCTTGCCGCTTTTAGACACCGATTTCTGACTCTTATCCTCGTCTCTTTTTTGCTTAACTAACGGTATTATTCTAGCATGATTTTTGTTAGCTAGCTAACTGTTTACAAAATCTTCTACATTTCTCTTGTTTGTATCTCGGGCAGATTAATCTGGCTGTGACTCTTATTTAGGAGCTAGCTTGTTACAAAGCTCTCAACAGAAGTCTCTTTAGAACATGTGAAATTAGACAATCCTTTTCAGTGGTTGTCCTGGAAGTTTGTTGATAGGGGTTTTTTTGTTTGTTGACATTGTTGGTAGGTTTTTTTTTGTTTGTTTGTTTGTTTTGTATGTTTGGGTTTGTTTTGTTTTGTCTTGTCTTGTTTCATTTTCTTTAAATTCATAAATGATACTTTTTCTAATTCTTCATCAGTTTAGAAGCTGCAACATTTATCCTTGTCTTTGGCAATGGATATTTAAATAGCATTTAACTTTATAACAGCCCTTTCTGTTTGGTACATATATTGATTATTGTTTCCTGCATGTAAAATTAATTTAAACATAAAAAGCTGATATTGGGTTTGTGTTGATAAGCTCTATGAACCTTATAACAATATGTCCCTTGCAGAAAATACAGGCAGGTGATGGAATCGGATGCACAGAAGTTATATCTTGTCTGCGATTCCATACACAAAATAATGAAATCTATGACTCATATCAACAAGGTGTGTGACAGTTTTTATACTGATCTGCTAAAATGTGAGAATTGTTTTCTACTTAGATTTTGCTGCTATATATTACATCACAGCCAATGATTGAAAACAGACACTGACATGTTCTGGAGAAAATTATAATCAGAAGTGTTCTTTCTTAGTATTTAATCAGCATGCATCTCTATTCTCTGACAGTCTAATCTACCATTCAGTTCCCCCTATTTTCTAGTGACTAATTTAAATATGTATCATATTCACTTATATACATTTACATATTCTGTAAATGGTATAAAGTCATCAGTCTATCACCCTGCCCTATCATAGTTATTTTCGGCTGTTACGTTTAAACTAGTGGGCTCCTCCACATGTTATAAAACTAGTGCATAGAGAAACATCACTGAATTGCTAGGAAGTTGAAATGTTTCAAAAACTGTTTTCATTCCACTGAACAAGTGTATTAAGTTAATGTACAGAAGGGAAAAAAAAGAGTAAACCTCATTAAAGTACAGTTCTCTAAACAGCTATTTTGTACTGAAGCCATCAGTGAGGGTTCTACAGTGAGATTATGGATATGTGTCTGCAAAGAGAAGACAGCTCATTATGCTTGTGCTTGGAGCTCATCAGCTGTGAACTCTGTATTTAAGAAGCTATGTAGCATTGACCAAAAGAAAAAAGAGTTCTATACAAACCCTGTTTGGCCATCTCTATACACATATAATTAGCTGTTGATTCTTCAAGGAAGCATACCTGCAGTCTGGGTGCTCTGAACTCCTGATCTATTCCTGTTCCAAAATACAGGTATCCAAATTATCTGATCTGTGCTTCATGAAGTTTTGATGTTGGCAATTGCTGGGAACCACCACTGTAATGATAACACAGAGCTCCCTGTCACATGAGCTCTAGAATTTATAGTGAATGTTTTACTTCTGGAACCTTCTTGCATAAGCTACAGAATTGTGCCTACTGAAACCTCCACAAATCATTTTGACTAATGAGATATCTTTTAGGTCTGCTTTAAACCCATTGATTAAAGCACTTACTTGGATAATGGAAGATGGTCTCACACCTCTTCTTTGCAAAGTATTTTACAAGGGGTTGGAATAGAGATAATATACATCTCAAGTGCTATTTAAATGACTCTTAGCTATTCTTGCTGTTGAAGTTTTCTGGTTTTCATGGTGTATATTTACTGACCCATAGAGAAGAGTGAATACAGCTGCCTCTGTGGTAAAGTGGATTAGGACACACATGTTAAGGCGTAGTTTTGAGGTCCTCAAAGTAACTAGATCCTCGTTAAATACAGAACAGAAAGACTTATAAATTACTTTAAAATACAAGTTGTTGTGATATTTTCTTGGAAGTTCAACTGTTCCATGTAATAATGCAAAAGAAGGACCTTGGGTATGTTTGGTTTGGTTTTGATTTTTTTCCCCTGCCATTATATAGCTAAATGGCTTAGCTGTTGAGCTACTGGGCTTGAATACAGGCTGTATTTTCACTTTTTAAACAAGTTCTCTGAGAAACTACCAGTTGGTGTAGCCACTTAATCCTAGATGTGATTCATGACTGTGAGGGCATGGGGAAGGTAGAAGGTTCATTCCAGTCTTCTTTTTTACATAAATTCTTCTCAACATTTCTGTCCATGAAGCTCTGGTATCTTCTTGCTCAGTATTGATAGGCTCTTACCATAGTTAGCATACTCACCTTCCTCATGAGCTGCATTAAGATATTTAAGTGTCTTAATATATGTTGCCACCATAGGGTACCCGTGGCCTTGCAGTATTAAAACCAAACTGTTTTTGAAGGTGGCTATAAAATGAGCTTGATCCAGTTCTCATTGAAGAGTAGTAACACATATGTTAAATCTGGATTTCAGAGTTCAGTTTCCAAATAAAAATATGCTGAAAAGCTACTTTTTTTGTTGGCTTCATTATAATTAAATTTTAAATCCTGATGTTGGAACTGGCTCCTAAGCAAATCCTAATCATTGCTAGCTTTTAATAAGGTACATCTACTAGGATATTATGCAATATTGCAGTATGGTATGCTTTGCAAATGTAATGAAGTCAACCTGGGACCTCGGTACAACATTGCTCTTAAATCTGTTGACAAATGCAGAGTGTTCTGTGAGTTATAAATACGTGGATTAGCAAAGTGCTCATTTTATACACTGAGGAGATTCTGACAACAACATAATAAACAACAAAGCATCACTAGTGCATAATGTATTATGGTCCTGGTCACAGTTTTGCAGGTTGTTTTTTTTTTTTTTTTAATGGATTAGGCCGTATCGTGTGCATACTTCAACCCACACAGTTTTTCTTCAGATGATTGTAGTAGAAATTTACACTGACTTATTTCTATCTATTTTTTTTTAGAGTGCCTATGTAGTAATTTTCTCTTGATTGTTTGTGCTTGTTATTTAGAAATAGGAAATTTTTTGATTGCTTGTTTCCTCGTGAAGTTTTTTTTACTAAGTGTTATTCCTACCAGCCAAACCTTTCAGCTATAACAGTCATAGAAAAGGATGTGATTAATATTTTCTGTAATACTAGTAAGGCAACTAAAATATTTGATTAAACATAAAATTGTCTTTCTATGCTTAAATAGTGAGTTTGAAGCATGGAGGAATACAAGTCATGTTGTCATAGTCTTGTCATGCCATACCTAAAATGTACCATCTCTGCCTTAGTGCAAGTATTGTTCCTGTAAGAGATTCTTCCAAAATTCCTACCACTGATATTTTTCTTTATCCAAAGTTTATTTATTATGCTTTTAATTTAACACACAGTGTTTTAACAATATCATAATACCTTCATGAAAATAGCTGAATCAGTACTGATTGCTAGTCTTCCTAGCCTCTGACTTATGACTGACATCACTTCATTCATGGAACAGTCTGCCTGCTAAAAGAAAATTAACTATGTGATGCAAACATCCAGTAACCAGTAGTATCACTCAGCAATCAGTAGTGAAAACAACACAGTTAAATTCATTTTAATGAACTGGAAGAAGGAATGTAGTGCCCATTTAGCAAGTTTGTGGACATTATCTAATTGAAGGTGCTTGGGAAGCAGCAGTTAATCTTCCATCAGATTGATCTGGACTAGCAAGAGGAATTGCAAAGCAAAGTCGTGTGACCAGGATGGAAAATCCATTTTCAACAGTATAAGCTGAGGCCTGAGTGTCAAGGGAGGCTGCTGAGTCTGTTGGCTCTGTTTGCTGCTCTCAGATGGTCTGAGAGGAGCTCTGCCTGTGCTCTCTGCTGTCCCACACCCATGCTGATGTGCCATGCCTCACTTTGCCATGCTTCCTGGCACCCTTAAATCTCCTTTGGTTGCTCCTGGCACTGCCCTATCCCCACCTGGCTGGCTGCTGAGGGCTTATGGGTTGTGATGAGTCTCAGGGCTTCTTCATGGGGTCCTGAAACTGGGATCCCCATAGAGCTCAATCTCACCTCCTGGACTTTCCTTCAGTCACAGTCTCTTCAGCCTCAATGACTGAAAGACAAGACTGTGCTGGATTCAGCCTTTAGCAACCTTATGTAAATACTTTTAGTAGGGAGATGGACTATGTGACTTGCAGAGTTTTATGTCAGAACATAACTTTCCATTTATTTTTAGTTCCTTCATAAGGAAGAACTTTTGAACAAGGAGATAGTTATTCCTTCAGTTCTTGTGTTGCCTCATTTTCCTGAGGTTCATCTCAGTCTGTATTTGGAGATAGTAACTGTTGTAGTGATTTTAACAAAGGATCAAACTATGTAGGTGCTCAGTTTGAGACTATTTAGATATGAGGCATAAAATATTTACTATTCAGTATTAATGTGTCAAACATTTCTTCATTAAAATTTAAGTTCCATTGATAGTGGGCCTTTTGTAAGAATTGAGTGTCTTTTTATCAATAATTCAATTTCAAGAAAGGATACACTTCTAAATGTCACCTTTTCCCCTTTTAATTTGCAGAAAGCACTGAAAAACTAACTGTATTTACTGGACTGATGGTTGCTTTTAGAAATGGTTTTTACTGTACATGCTTTTTAGCATATATAAAACTTATTTACTCAGTGTGATTTTCCCCATGATATCATATGGAATGTTATCATTTGATGTTATCAGTAGTTATAGAATTCTGTGCTCTATAGCTTATAGTTTTAAAATCATTACTCTAAACCACTGTAAATAAATAGATGCTGTCCACATAAACAGCTTAGATGATGCTTAACAATATCAGCTTGTTCTCCTGATAGCCTAGGAACACTACATATAATTTCTTCCATGGAATGATTTATTTTCCAATTTAAAACAGTAAGTGTTATCTGTCAGTTATTTGTTTCTTAGCCAGTGTATAATGACATATCTTAGCAAAATGCCTAGTATTCCTGAAATGTTCGAGTTGAGCTTCCTCTGGGTGACAGATTATATAACTTATACTGTGTTGCTAGAGTTACAGAAGTAGCTTTATTGTTCCTGTGTATATCAGTTTTACTGAGATCTTAGTTCTCTAATTGCAGTCTTGCAATTTTCAATTACCAGTGTTGAAAGGTTCAATCTGTAGGTATTGAATCACTTAAGCAGTGCTGCTTCTACCTTTAAGATCCCATTTTTGCTATTTCTGTTAGCCTGACTGGTGACAGTTGTGACTTCATCCTGTGTTAGGTGTGGATCAGGGAGTCCATTACAATAGTCCATTGAATTTTTGTAAAGTGCTGTCAAATAAGTAATTTGATACACTTCCAAATTTATATGTAGCTAAATTTCTTCTAAAGTATCAACCTGGTTTCTGTCCATTTACACGGAGTTTATAACAATGTGATGTCATGTTTGTGTTCAGCACAGAAACATTAACTAAGGGTGGAGAATAGTGTGGTATTTCTCAGCAGCCAGAAGAAATTTAAAACTCTATGATCTTTCTAAACAATATATATATATATATAGTATATAATCAGAGGAAAGGATTTTTTTCTTCAGAAGTCTCTTTAACAATTACAGGCATGGATTTAGTTAGGGGATGTAGAGGTATCCTTTTCAGCAATTTTCAGGTCTATTTTTATCTCATGATTACACAACCGTTAGTGTGAAGTCTAGCCAAAGCTAGACTATATATCAGCATGTACACCAGACACCCAAGGGAGGTGAACTCTTCCTGAGGGATTTCCTCTTTAATTCAGCATCAATCACATTGTGTTCATATGGAAATTAAACTAAAATATAAAAGAATAAATCGGTATTCCACAGCCTTCAAAGAAAACACAGATATCATACATATTAGAAGATTCAGGTTCCTCTTTTTCTCATCTTTTTATTTTAACTAGTGTCAACATAGATTGGAGTAATGAAACTTCAAAGTCGAATTGAATGCATTTCATTATTTGCTGCATGAACAGAAACTGTGTGTTGTGCTTCAGGTAAAGTAGAAATAAGGAATTCTCAGTATGTCACTGATAGTTAAAAAACTGTAATTTGTGGGAAATTGTTTTGTAGGGTTTTTTGCAAGCCATGATCTAAAAGTCAGTTTCATATCAAATTGTATTGCAACAGAGAACTCTACTGTTTTATTCCAACCAACAATTTATGTGTTCGCTTTTCTGAATTACAGCTTGTTAACTGCAGCATATGCATTGAGGATAACAAAGCACTTTTGATAACACAGTTCTCTTGTCCAAATCCAGTAATCCAGTACCCAATTTCTCTTTCCTGAGAAATTGCCTTTTCTCTCTCTTGTTCTGTCTTTCATGGAGAAGATGTTTTTTCTTGTCTTGATTTCACAGAAAACCAAAGGATGAATTTATAAAAAGATTTTATTAAAAAGGGGGAAAACAATCTCTCAGGAATATGATACCATTGATTGATTAGGTCTCTTTATTGGGAAAAGTCTAGAGGTTGCTGAGGCCTGCACTATTTGTTTTTGTTGGCAGGGTTCCCTGAAATAAGTCTTCACAATGAGTCTAGAATGCCCTGTTCATGGATTGTGCCAGCATTCATTATTGTTTCTTAACAGGTTGTAAATCAGTACTTCTTACTTTCTTCTATCCTTTTTTTTTTTTTTTTTCCCTTGGCAATTCATCTGGTTTTTTTTTTCAGTCTGTAGACTGCAGGAATGTCATTGCTGTAATTTGGTGACATGCTTTTCATTATTTACAAAATATAGCCTTTGTATAGTTACATTTTGTGACACTAATAATAGCTGCATGAGACTATAAAAGATAATATTGGATTTTTATAAATAATAGTAATATTAAGAAAATATTCTGGTTTCCCAGAATTTTTGGGTTGGATGAGGACAGTAATGGTTGAAATTTACCATTTGACTTTTTTAAAATATAGAAATTATAATAATATAAATTAAACTCTACAGCATAAAAAAAGAAAAATCAGGGTAGTTCAGAAACTGTAGCTGTTTCAAAACTGAAGATAAAGATTGCAACTATAACAAAATTAAAAGCACCAAACCCTACAATTTTTAATTTTTGTATATATAAACAAAAAATTCAGATTTTTCTCACAATAATGGTGAGCTGAAGTTTGTAATGGAAAAAGACTTCAGTGTGCTGAAGATGCATATACATGCATGCATTGGACAAGTTTAGTAACTTGTGGAGAAACAGCAAAGGAATTTTTGGCATTTTAGCTGAAAAAAAGAAGGAGGAAAAAAAAAGAGTAGTTTGCTGTTGGTACAGACTCTCCAGATGGTCAACAGCAAAGAAGAGTGAGGTAACTCTTATTTTGGAAATGGTGTCACTAAATTAACAGAGATAGCTGTGATGTCAGTGATGCTACTGTCAAAACACTGCTGCTGTTTGTCAGGCTGTTTTGAAAAACGATTGGTCAGTTGTCTGCACATAGATCCTGTTGTGCCTTTGAGATGCATTCAGTGATGCTGAGCTCATGGGAGGCATCTGTTGATTTGGGAGCACAACATGCTGATATAGATTAATAGAGCCCTGTGCATCCTCACTTTGGGTAGTCTTGTTCGCATCTCAGAGTATAAATGGGGTTTCATACTTTGCATTTCTCTACTATGTAGAAAAACTAGATTTTTCTTTGTTTCAGGACATGTGATTGGTGACTTGTAATAAAAATTCTGTAGATCAAATTATTTTTTTATTGACAGTCCTCAGCCCTTAGTTTCATACTTCTTTTCTGAAGATCAGGAAGATCATGTGCTATGGCAAGCCTGCAAAACCTAAAAATATTAATATTAATTTATGTGTTAAGCATAGCTATGACTCTGTTCACTCCAGAGGCACAAAACCTGAATAGCTAAGCCAGGAATAGAGTGTAGATTGTTTCTGCAGTTGATGGAAAAATACCAACGCTCAATCTGTTTTAACACCCCAATCATGTTCTGAAGGTGTTTGTTTTTTCCCTCTCCTGATGAAAAACTTGTATAGGATGACTTTGACACTAAGTGCCTGTAAACATCAAGGAAAAACATGGACCATTTTACCTTGGAAAGAAAATAGGACTATTTCCACATAAGAATAGGAAGTATCAGCCTAAGTCTCATTACCTATTTATTTACCTATATTCCCTGCTTCCATTACTTGCCCCATTTTCATGTCATCGTGTCTTTAAAGTATTAAGTGACTCAAGACATTGATGTCTGACCACACTATACCCATACTGCAAATTTCTGTGTATGTTGATGAATTATATACAGATAAAGAATAGCTCTATTCTGTGGACAATACATTTTTACATCTACAGGATAGCAAACTGTGGGAAAATGGAAAATTTTCAGTTTTCTTGAAACTATATTTATTGCAATCAATCATCAGAGTTATTCTTCTCATATTATTAATTTTTCTAATTAAAATAATTTTCTAATTAGAATTTGTCTAATATTCTTCTAATGCAAACATCTAAAATGTGTTTTTTGTTTACTGGAAGTTTTGTTTTTTATTGTTTAAATATGACAGTTGCATGTAATGATGTTCATAAATTAGAGATGTTCATTCTAATTTTGAAAACATAAGCATTCCAGGACTATGCACAACTATATATTTGCACTAGTTTAGATTCACAGTAGCTGTGAATTTTATTTACCAAACAGACACTTACATGTGTAAATAGTTAAGGTTGTGTTATATTTTGTGGTCATATTTTTATTTTCATGATGGTCTGTGATGCATTCCTAGTTTGGTTGTTGCATTGATGGAAACCTCTGAACTTTTAATGCCTAAAGTTTCAAGATGTAAAAGTTCAGGAGTGGGTTTCTTTTTCAATGAAATGCACACTCATAATGCTTAATTAATATACATTCATTGAATCTCTCAAAAAAAGTCATTCAAAGTATAAAGTTTTCTACTGTGTATAAAAGTGAATTTTTATCACCAACTGAAAATACAATGACAATGTTTTTATGGAAAATTGTGATCAAGGGGTTTTTTCAATGGGAGTAGAAATACTGAGTCTGGATCCATTCCTAAGTAGCACTTTGAAGTGTTGAAGTCCATTGCAATCAAAATTGTACGTCAAATTTTCAACAGATAGCTATTAAGATAAATAATAGAATAAAAAGTACAGTCAGATTAAGTACATGAGTAGGAAAGAAAAATTAAAAATCTAGGGTAATAGGAAAATAAAATATGTTCCC